>NC_084657.1:2372916-2682500 GCF_019802595.1 Syngnathoides biaculeatus | reverse complement strand
TGTGCATGATTGGCTCATATGGTGAGACAAGATACATCTTTAGCTCATTGGTAGTTCTCTGTGTTCTCAAATCGGCGAACCGGAGACGTGGTTGTGACTCCCTGCCTCAAAAAAAAAAAACAAAAAAACGTCGATCGTGGGAAGTTTGGCTGCTTAAAAAGTTTGGGCACACCTGGGTTAGCACATCAACCCCAAAGTTCTAATGACCCAGTTCAAATCTGGGCCCAGCTGTGTGGAGTTTGCATGTTCTCTCCGTGCCTGCGTGGGTTTTCTTTGGGCACTCCGGTTTCCTCCCACATTCCAAAAACAGGCAACATTAATTGGACACTCTAAATTGCCCCTCGGTGTGATTGTGAGTCTGACTCTTGTCTGTCTCCTTGTGCCCTGTGATTGGCTGGCAACCAGTTGAGGGTGTAGCCTGCATCCTGCCCGTTGACAGCTGGGACAGCTGCACTCCCGCAACCCTCATGAGGATAAGCAGCTCAGAAAATGGATGGATGGACAACAGTAAGTGTGAACATTTCTGGCCTGAGGATTACGGTACTATACATGACTTTGCCCCGAGGCAAATTTCCAATCCTCAGGACCCCACCCTCTTGACTGCTCTGTTTTGTGGCTTTAAAGCGAGCTTGCACCGTTAACAATAAATTCATAAATTCATAGTTACTTCCAACTATTCCAGTGGGTTGGTGTGCTGCATTTGGAGTCTACAACCCAATCGCCTCGAGTCATTTTATATGACATCCTCAGGACCCCACCCTCTTGACTGCTCTGTTTTGTGGCTTTAAAGCGAGCTTGCACCGTTAAGAATAAATTCATTTTTAAAGTTACTTCCAACTATTCCAGTGGGTTGGTGTGCTGCATTTGGAGTCTACAACCCAATCGCCTCGAGTCATTTTATATGACACTTATTATACTTTTAACTCTGGACAGTCGTATCATTAATAAATACCAGTGAGCCCATTCCATTGGCAGTTCTACATGCCAAGGGCTACAAAACTAAACAGTGGATACGAGCGACAAGAGGTAGTCGTTGACATCTTGGAGTAGCGAGGTGGTGTGTTTCCTTGTAAAGTTCCAGGCTGATTGGAAAAAAGAAGGGCCTATCACGGCCTTCTGGCAGTCATGGGCTCTTAGAATCGTCATCACATTTCTTCCCTAAAGGCACTCCTGGCTCAAATCGACTGTTGCCGCCGCTCTGTCCGGCCAACGCACCTGCATGCATGGTTAATGGAGACCGCGTGCCCACTGCCCTGCCGAATGGACAACTTCCCGTCGAAAGTGGTTTTTTGTTCCCTGGATGGAGTATTTGTCTGTGAGCTCCAGTTTTTACATCTCCTGCTGTGTGATTTTAATTGATTCATTCAATTGATTCCTGTATCACCACCTACTCACAGCCCCCACTCTGCAATTGCTAACTGCTAATTCTTGCCCATGACTGTTCTATAGGATGGTCTCCACATTTTGCTTTTCTTTAGCTTCATTATTCAAAATCCATACAAGTCAGATCCCGCTTCTTGGAAGTTATTTGTTTTATTTTTGTGGTTCCATTCAAGACGGCATGACAGAATAGCATGTCTGCCTACAAAGAAAGTAGAACAAATAGGATCAGATATTAACTTGTGTGTTATAGTTGAAATGACAGAGGGGAAAGTATTGAACACGCCCACTGGTATTTATTTAAAAGTCTTTGTTTGCAATGACAGACTAGTCTTCCAATCCTGAAGGTGCTGAGTTTCCTTGGCAGTATGTTTTGGATCATTATTCCCCAGAAATGTCCACACTTGTTTCATTTTCATCATCCTCATAGATGGCTTTTGTCAAGAATTTCACTCCATTCAACCTTCTTTCAATAATGTGAAGTTTACCAGTACCATTTGCTGAAAGCAGCCCCACACCATAATCTTCTCGACTCTAAACTTCAGTGTTGGTAGTTTTTTTTTTTTGGGGGGTGGGGGGGGGCTGATATAGTGCCATTTCTCCCCCAAACTTGGTGTGCATTATGTCATCCAAAGAAGTCAGTTTTGATCTCATCAAATCAGACTATAATCTCCTTGACTGTCCTTGACTCTCGGACAACGCTTCTAATTATTCTTTTCACTCCTCCGTCAGAAATCTTGAAAGGAGATTGAGCCACATTTATGGTTATGTAATATAATTCTTTCCACATGTGTATCATGGGCCCATTGGTGCACTCTCCAATGTTCGGATGCTTAGCTATACACTTGTAACTGATGTCGTTGTAAGGTTTTGCAACAACAAAGACAAGAGCATGCAAAATTATCTTGAACTCTCCACATCCTCGTCACCAGCTTTTCCAGTACCATCCCTGAAGTAAGCGCTACAAAATAAAGCAAACCAAAACTAGCAGGGATGCCAACAATTTTCCCGGCATTACCAAATTAGTAGCAACCATTTATTGTTCAGTTACGGTTTTTCTCAGTGTCTTTGTCTCAAAAGTATTCTCTGTTAATGTACTTTTTGTTGTCGTACTAGAGTGCCTCCAACTACCAGAGACAAATTCCTTGTGTGTTTTTGACATACTTGGCAAAATACAGATGATTCTGATTCTGAATTAGTCTGGGATGGTCTTGAGACTTATCATGTGATGTGTCTTGACTCACACCTTGGCAATGTAACCTTTTTGTAGGCCATCAATTTGGACTAAACCATCTGATATTCATTTGCACTGACAAGGGTCTGGATCGCTGTTTGATTATTGATAGATTTTAGCTGTTGTCTTGGCTTTCCATGCCCTTTTTGCACCTCCCTTTCTTTATGCGTGCAATACTTTTCCTTGTTATTTCACATTATGCACAATTTGATTTCAGATTTCATTTGTTCTATTTTTTTTTTTTTTTGATGTATGGATTAGTTGGGTTGTTCCCAACTAGCGTGAAAACCTTCATCCCTATTACACATTTGGAAATAAATTTGGTGAGGAAAAATGGTGACGTGTACAGTACTTATTTCAGCTGCCATGTATGGATGCACTAAACAATGACTAATGCAGTATATTTATGAACCTGCTGATTTTTGGCCCATCAAGTATGCAGTTATGGAGCTTTGCCTTGGTCAAATCTTAGCTATCTCATAATGAGACACACATGGGCACTATCATTGGAATAGCAGCATTTAAGAGGGAAATCTTCAAGGCTGTTAGACGAGTCTCCTCACTAGTGACCTCATGGATGCAATTGTCTCATCTTGTGCGTCACAGGTGCATTCAGGATTTTCGATCCCAGCAGGGAGAGCGGGAGAATGGTAAGGGAGGAGGGATTTCCAGGGAGGTGCTTGGAGCAAAGCACGTTTTATAAAAATCTACCCAGCACGTAAAAAAAACAAAACAAAAAAAAAAAAAAAAAACCAGTCCTCCAAGTAGATTTACCAAAGACTTGAGTCTCATCAATGAGAAGATTGTCCTGCTGGCTCCACCGGCAGCTTTACGAATGGAAAGTCGCTGGTTCAAACGGAACAAAGACTCCAGTGCAATTTCACACTAACAGCATGCACATTTACATTCTGTGCAAAATTGCCCAACTGCTGGGAGCCATTCACACCTGTGGACAATTTTGAGTCTTCAATTTACCCGAACATGTATTGAATTAATCATCGTATTTTAAGCATTGTCATTACATTTTTACGAACGATATCACTTTCACTTACTGTCTCATAGTAGGGTGTGTGACCTAATTGATCAAATATCATTCCTTTCCCTGTAAACAGCCACACAAAACTGAAATACATATGTTATTCAGCAACGAGTCAGAACGATATGGTAAGATTTGTCAGTACAGTACATAGTGATGATGAGGTCATTTTTTGGACTGTGACTTGACTCAAGCTGTTCATCTCAGGTCATTGCTGCTCTTTTATAAATGTCAGACGGTCATGACTGCATGGATCCATAATACCTCTGCCATGTTACATGTGCTATTGTTCTGCATGCTTATATGTAATTACTGTCATTACTACTGTATGAGGATTTGAGCATTACTTTGATGGGTTGTCTTGTTTCATGGTCTGACTTGAGTTCAAAGAAAAGCAAGCCAAGGCAAATTTCTTCGTATAGGGCATCTCGTGATTCAAATCATTTAAAAACAAAAAAAAAAAGTGTTTTTAACGTGGATTTAAAAGCATTCACAACTGGGGTTGACGTCACCTCTGTTGGCAACTTATTATTCCATTTGTTTGCAGCATAATAGCTAAATGTTGCTTCACTGTTTGTTTGGACTCTGCGGTCCACTTAAAATCTGTTTTAAAGCTGACTGGAAGCCAGTGTACGGTCTTTAGAATTTGAGTTATATGTTCTGACCTCTTTTGGTCTGGTCAGAGTACAAGCTGCAGCATTCTGAATGAGCTGTAGCTGTTTAATGCTCTTTTTGGGGAGTCCAGTCAGAAGAGCATCACAATAGTCAGGTCTATTTGAGATAAAAGCATGGGTGGGCTTGTCCTGGTCTGCTTGACACATGCAAGCCTTCACTCTGGATATTTTCATCAGATGCTAAAAGGCAGTTTTTAGTGAGTGAATTGACATGACTGTTGAGAGTCAGGTTGGAGTCAAGGTTTCAGATTTGGTCTTTGCTTTTAAAAGTTAGGGATTCCAGGCATTTACTTGTTCACTTATTTTAAAAGTAATCAAATTATTTTTTTTTTTTCCTTATTCTTCCGGTGAGCTGCACTTCACTGTAACTTAAAACTTAAACTAAAATTACAGTGGCTTCTTTGGGGTTTCTGCGCATAATTTTCAGCCCTCTGACGACTAATTGGCATTCTTTCATGCCCTTATTATCTGTGTCCTTACTGTTCTCTATTCGTACTACGTCTCTAAATGTTGATGTCTCACAATTGAGAAGGTGTGCAAAAAATGGTTTTGTATTGTTTTGTCTCTCTTTTTCTGAGTGCACCTAACCTTGGCATGCCAACGACTTTAACTGAATCCATAAGTGGTCTTTTCTTCACCCATTTGATGCCCTCATGAGACCAGTGATGCGGTTTTTGGAACAGTTTTAGGCAAGACTCAAGCCAGGAATCACATGAGGTCTAATAGATTTGACGTCATGCTGCTGGCTCTGTAATTGCTATCAAACACATTTGGTTCTCCCCCCTAAATCACTTATTTCTACCACAGTGACTGCATTTTCCAGATTACAGCAGTTATCGCTGTTAGTGTTGTTTTAATCATGGGCAGCAAGACTAAAGGGCGAATCAAACGTCTCGCTTGGAGGGATCCTCCCAAAATGGATGTATCAAAGGGAATATGAGACTCCTTAATGGCCTTCATGTAGCACACAATGGAACAATCTAGGCAGTGTGTGTCACTAGCTGCTCTTTACATATCTTTTTTTGGACAGTGTTAGTGTTACTCTTCTGTTTCGCCACCCGTGAAAGCCGTCAAGTTGCATAAGAATGTGACCTCGTTCTTGGTACAAAATAAACAATATGTGCTAATCAGCATGAATTTGGTTAGCAATCAAGGAAGACTGAAAAAAAAATTATGACCATGCCGTAGAACTCGGGTCACAAACGCGGTGCTAGCAGGCACATGGTTGCCAACGAGGACCACTTTAGGCGCCCGCGAGGCATGTTCTCAAGATGGCACAGGTCACAAATTGTTATTATTATTATTTGTGCTTTACATTTTGAATCTGGCTTGCTTACATTAATGACGTTTTTAAAATAATGTAATACAATAGAAAAAATTAAAATGAAAATATCCAAAGTATCCTTAAGCCTCAAAAAGGTTGGTGACCCCTGTTGCAGAAACTTTAGACATAGCTGTCATTGCTGCTCAGTTTGGTACATTATGGCTTAAAGTGCAACTGACACCAAAATATACATTTTAAAATAGGTATTGTTATCAAAACTCCATGTAATATGAACCACTTTGATAATACGAGTCGGAAAAAGTGAGCTGGGAGCGTTTTATTAAAGTGCAAATTTGCAAAAGTATGACTCGACATCCCAGTTATATTTTGTTGGTTTGACCAAGTGGATCTATTCTAAATTCATACGCAGCATACGCTATAAACTGTGAGACAAATTAGTCTAACCTAACTATTTTTTAATAGCTCTTTGCACACCTACGTGTCATTTAGAACCCACAAAGCTCTTGTCCTTTGCAATTCATTTTTCACGACGAGTCAGGTCTTTTGGAAACGTCTGAAGAGTGAATCCATCCTCCCAAGTGTTCAAGCAAAATCAAGCAATACAACGAGGAGGCATTTTGGCTAACACACAGAAAAAAACTGGTACAAACACACGGACCCACACCACTAGTCAGTGTGGGCTTCTGGAAAAAATGTCACTTCCTGCTTCTTCTCCGAAACGAATGCCTCGAGAGGATTTTCATGGCAGGAGATGAAAATCTTGATATACGGCAACATTCTGACATGCTGTGAACAAACGGATGAGTCCATTCCAGATGATTATTTTTTTTTATCTGGGTTAACAACATACTAAATTTTATGTTTTAGGTGTCAGTGGCACTTAAGTTACAATAAGACAGACAATAAGTCAACAAAGTGACAAATTAGTTTTCGCTTCTCGGAAAAAAAATGTAACATTAGAGGTTCTTAAACTTTGTTTTTCCTTTTTTTTTTTTTTCCACAGAGCACAAGATGGTCAACAGTTGATATTTTTAGGAGTTTTCGGAGAGGTATTTTCTAGCTGGTGTGCTTTTTATGGAGTATTACATTCACAGTACATTAGTGTTGATGAACTCACGGGAACCTTTGGGAATCTGTTCACTGGTTTTTTTTTCCCTCATCGGCAGTCTTCCATGGCAGAAACTCAATTAATTTGGGGACTTTCCCAAACTATGACACTACTTTTTCCCCTTGCTACTGCCACTCACTTCCTCTGTCTTTTTAAATAAAATATCGTGCTGATACTATGTCAGTGTCTTTGGATGAATAATTTTATGTGCGTGTGCCCATACGCATATCATGGCTATTTAAAATGTTCGAGCTGACTAGAACACATCAAGATATCTATGTTAAAGTCACCGTTTGATGTATTTGATTTTGTAGTATTTTGTTGTTGTTGCAAAGTTATAACACATTTGTTCATTGTAATTTAAAAAAAGAAAACAGTTTACTGTCAACTTCAAGAAGAGAACATTTACAAAACATGACTTTTTAATGATGGACCCATGACTACTGATAGGCCGCAGTAGACAAATGGGAAAACTGCTCAGACAATGATGATCCATACCATCTGCTTGCAATTTATTTTCTAACATCCAGCACATATGTTTAAATCAAACCATAAAGCCACAATACAGTATTGTTTCACTAAGATATGCACGCGGTCACTAGGGCAACAATGTTTGTTGTGCCTGCTGCTTCTAATCGCGATGGCCGCTCGGAACCTTCAGCATGGTTTCTGTAACTTGCTCAAGTTATATGATGAATGCCGCCAGAGCCCTTGGCTGCCAGGAAGTCAGATGGATAGTCTGGTACGCCTGCGTATTCGGACCGGTATCCTTGTTTTTTATGATAAAGGGGGCAGTGTTTTTATCACTCGGCACATTTTTCAGAGCTGTGTTGGAGACAAAGTCCACATACTCCCCTATTGTGTGTGGGGAGGATTATTTTTGCTGTAGACTTTCCGTGTTATTGTAGAGGTCCTTGAGGTCCATTTTCTCAACAGGACCAAGAGACATGTTTTGAAGACCCTCCCAGGATTCCGTCCCACCGCTTTTCTGCCTGACTGGCTTACCAGAGCATTGTGGCTTCACTCCCAATAAGCCAATCGACAGCATTCACAAAGGTTTTTTTCAGATGTGTTAGGATGCCAATAAAGGTATGGGGGATCTCACAGAAGATTCTGGAGCTCATAGTTCTGCTTTGTTTGCAAGTTCTGAGCAGTGTCGCTGAAAATCAAACTGGGATGGTCAGGAATATCTTCTTAATGCCACATTGTTCAATACGTGGATGGATTTTCTTGTGGTGTTATGCTGTCAGGTCTTTGACTGTCAGTGACCAACCCCAAATTTGCTTCGGTCACTGATAATTTAGTAGTTCACTCCTTTGACTTTCATTCCGGCAGTGTGAGTTCACGTCCCACTCCGAGATCGAGTGAATGCCCGGTGATTGATTGGTGATCAGACCATGGTGTAGTCTGCCTTTCGCCCAGTGTCAGTATCCACAGCACTATAAGCAATTTGGATGGATGAATGGATGGATGGGCGATTTAGTAATATTTTTTTGACTCAATGCTTGTCTTTGTTGCATTGAAAACGTCGGGACTCTTGAGTGTCTCGGACTACATGTGACCTTGTTAAGTTCTAAAATCCGGGTTGCCTTTTTGGTTACCGTTTCTAATACGTGAGTGATTGGGGGTTTGGTTGCCAGATGAACGGTTGTGCTGTTTCTGGATTTGGTTTTATGGTCGATAAGACCTTAAATGCGTTGGCATTTTTTCTTTGAGGAAAATGGCCATTTACATATGGAACAACTTAGTGTCAAATAATCATCTTCTTGAGGGGACCGAAACAGGCCTTGTATCTATTGTCAATCCAAACTAAGACCATGTGGCATGCTTTCCGAGATTCTGACTTGTAGGTACCTCAGATCAACATAACCCAGAGGGTGCACAAGGAAACGATAGAATGTCAGATAGTGCCAAGAAGCCTTTGGAAATCTGTGTAAACCTGTAAAGTCGCTATGTGGGATCTCCTGGTAAGTATGTTTCTTTCGGCTTGTCGCTTTCGGGGTGGCCGCAGCGTGTCATCTCAGATGAACGCACATATATGTTTGGCACAATTTTTTCGCCGGATGCCTTTCCTGACGCAACCTTTCTCAGGGAGCGGAGGGCCCCAGTGGGATACGAACCCACAACCCCTGGTTTACCAAACCAGTGCTCTAACCACTGAGCTACGAGGCCTCTGTGTGGGATCTCCTGGCATTTGGCTAAATAATAACTTCTGAAGCGCTTTTTCTAATGCTCAAAGACGCTTTTACAATTTCATGGATTATTCATTTGCGCCTCAGTCACACCCTTGTGATGGTGAGCTCCTTGTATCACCACAGCTGTCCTGGAGCAATCTGATGGTAGGGATGGCTGTCTTTCCGCGCCTGGAGCCCCTCCCGCCGCCACCTAACATCCACTCACATTCATTCACGGGCAGTCTGGGTTAAGCCTTGCCCAGGAACACGACGATGACATGGGTCCCCTCTGTATCATGCCACCTGCATACATAGTTGATGTTTTGACAAACAACCAGACCAGTGTGACCAACTTGCATCAAAGCAGATCACAAAGAAATACTTTTCATTCTGGGGAAATCTTTTCAATATTGACTTGGGTATTTATTGTCGTTTTTCTCATGTTTGTTGAACATTTTCACAGTGCACTAGCACATCCCGCCCTCCAAAAAAACAGCACCATGCATTATTAAAAACAACAACCCAGTCTTATAAAAGTTAGTTCATTATGTGTCTTTAATTTCCAGACATTGCAACACTGGCTGTGGGCCATTCGGTCTCAAATTCTTGGCCTACAAGTAGCATTTAGTCAATAAATGACGAATTTAGCTGCAACGCAGTAGCAACATTAAACCCTTGGAACCAGTTCCATTTTGGACTTGAATCTTTTAATCCAGAAATGAATAAAATGTCTCCCACATTTCTGGCAACTTGATTAATTTCACGAGGCCTCCTTGCCAATGTTTTGCAAATGCATTATAGTCAAATGCAGATAATTTAGTAGGCATGAAGTTACATGTTTCTTGCAGCCCGTGAGCAAAGAAACACCCAGTGCTCTGCACAACCATTAGCTTTGTAATCATTATCGATTCTGACCGATGTAATTGTGCATGTGTTGCATTTGTTTGATGCAATTGAAGCATTTCTTCTCAGCGTAGAAATGTCATGACATATTGTTCAGTGGCCGAATGATTTTGTCTTTTGTCTTTTTGTATCAGGAGATGTAAGACAAGTTCTTTCCCTCCAACGCCCAAACGAGGGTGTTGTGAAATTAGCATGACTCTTACCATCTGTCTAAAAGTTTAATATAACACAGAATTGAAGCCTTTTCAATTTGCTGAATTACAGACTGAAGGAAACAAAGTTTTTACATATTGTTTCTAAAAAATAATGGTCGGTTGTGTCACATGCCATCATTCTTCTTTTCCTTTCGGCTTGTCCCGTTAGGGGTCGCCACAGCGTGCCATCTTTTGCCATCTTAGCCTATCTCCTGCATCTTCCTCTCTAACCCCAACTGTCCTCATGTCTTCCCTCACCACATCCATAAACCTTCTCTTTGGTCTTCCTCTCGCTCTTTTGCCTGGGAGCTCCATCCTCAGCACCCTTCTTCCAATATACTCACTCTCTCACCTCTAGACATGTCCAAACCATCGAAGTCTGCTCTCTCGAACCTTGTCTCCGAAACATCCAACTTTGGCTGTCCCTCTAATGACCTCATGTCTTGTCTTATCCTATCCAACCTGCTCACTCCGAGCGAGAACCTCAACATCTTCATTTCTGCCACCTCCAGTTCTGCTTCCTGTTGTTTCTTCAGTGCCACCGTCGACTAATCCGTACATCATGGCCGGCCTCACCACTGTTTTGTAAACTTTGCCCCTCATCCTAGCAGACACTCTTCTGTCACATAACACACCAGACACCTTTCGCCAGCTGTTCCAACCTGCTTGGACCCGTTCCTTCACTTCCTGACAACACTCACCGTTGCTCTGTATTGTTGACCCCAAGTATTTGAAGTCCTCCACCCTCACTATCTCTTCTCCCTGAAGCCTCACTCTTCCCCCTCCACTTTTGTCATTCACGCACAGATATTCTGTTTTACTTCGGCTAATCTTCATTCCTCTCCTTTCCAGTGCATGTCTCCATCTTTCTAAGTGTTCCTCCGCCTGCTCTCTGCTCTCACTGCATATCACAATATCATATGCGAACATCATGGTCCAAGGGGATTCCAGTCTAACCTCATCTGTCAGCCTATCCATTACCACTGCAAACAGGAAGGGGCTCAGAGCTGATCCCTGATGCAGTCCCACCTCCACCTTAAATTCCTCTGTCACACCTAAGGCACACCTCACCATTGTTCTGCTGCCATCATACATGTCCTGTACTATTCTAACATATTTCTCCACCACACCAGACTTGCGCGTGCAGTACCACAGTTCCTCTCCTTGTACTCTGTCATAGGCTTTCTCTAGATCCACAAAGACACAATGTAGCTCCTTCTGACCTTCTCTGTACTTTTCCACTAGCATCCTCAAGGCAAATAATGCATCTATGGTACTCTTTCTAGGCATGAAACCATACTGTTGCTCGCAGATACTTACTTCTGTCCTGAGTCTAGCCTCCACTCCTATTTCCCTTAACTTCATTGTGTGGCTCATCAACTTTATTCCACTATAGTTCCCACAGCTCTGAACATCCCCTGTAACATGCCATCATTCTAATGGGTAAATTGACGTAGATAATACTTTTTACGGAATGGAGAGGAATTTACCATTTGCTTTTTATTTTGTTGGCTGCAGAAAGTATCCATAGCAACAGCAATTTAAAAAAAAAAGCCTCCAAGCTTGCGATGTGTAGCCAATGTATGCTTCTCTTTCATATTTTCCAAGCGCCATGAAGTACCGGGTTTATTTTCATATAATTTGATCTATAACTGTGAAGTCATACCTTAATTGCAATCCTACAAACAGCAATGATGGTTTCTAATGGTTCTCATCGTTTCTATTTCCAAGAAAACAATAAATGGTCGAAAGTAAACTTTTTGCTTGAACCTTTTTACATCTATGTGTCACAAATGAATTTTCCTGATTTGGAACATGTTTTCTAAAGATGCTAATTAATTTTGGGGCTATAGAGAGGTTACAGTGCAAGGTGGCCAAAGGTTTTATAGTCTATCCATTTACATTTTCTGTTTGTTACCTTTGAAAATTGGACCAAACTGCCTGATACCACAACATCAATTGGTTGGTGGAGGTGCTCTTTTGGCAGGTGATGATACCGTACACAGACGAGACTGTGTGGACGTTGACGTTTCCATGACGGTGTTGTGGCAAAAGAACACAGCTTCCTTGTTTGCTCTCGACGGACTGCACCACTCCCGAGGTCGGCCAGTCGGTCGCTTATCACCAGGAGCAAGGAAGGGAAGGATGAGATAAAAATGAGCCGGTCAATGCCCACAAACAGTGTTTTGGTCTCTTTTGTGTAAAAACATTTGGGGTTAAATATTTGAGCAAGAATTTCCTCCACAATATTAGGATTATCCAGCTGGAAAAGACCACATTTTGAAAAAGCACACAGAGGGGAAGCGCTTTTCAACACGTTACGCACGCTGTATAACAGTGTGCAACGTCTGAGAGTGCACGCATGCATCACCTGCGGCTAACCAAAAAGTATACTTTTGGGTTATAAATGGCCAAATCTGAAATAGACCACTGTGTGCCATGTTGCTGTTACAAAGCTCCTTTTCAGACATGACAAACTGGAATTTATGTAACACATAATAAACAATTTGGGAGACGGAAACTCGAAAATCCCTCAGATTTCCCATTAATATTGGAAACGGGCTACAATGATAAGTCGAATAAACGTCACTTTAATTTGCAGCAGCAGCATGACTCCATTAAGGCTTCTGGAGACAGACTCACACATTTCATCAAATGTTCCTTTGGCCTTCGCCATTCCAAAGGTTTCATCCCGGTTCAAAACAAATGACGAAATAGTGAGGGGCAAAAATAATTGTGCACTGATGAACTGACGGGCTGCACATACTAGGCTGTAAATCGTCGCTGTGCCTTACTATAACCGAGTTATAAGCAAATAATGAGGCTGGTGTAGAGAATAGGTAGCACACGAGACAAATGCTCTATCTACGTTAGCTGTGAAAACATCAGCACACTTTTTATAATTTTCCTGTATCATGTTGCAGAAGGTAGTAAAGAAAGACTTTTCTAATTTCTGCTATATTTTCACATGTCACTGTTATTATGCTGAGGTGTCGTGTTGCTTAAATGTTCCACTTCATCATATTCAACTGCAGCATGGATTCATTTCCACTGCAATGGTTTTGGTAAAAGAATAATTAAAAAAAAAAAAAAAAAAAAAAAGCAAGTACGAAAGACACCAACCACTGAGGTAGACAAAATGCATAAAAACATCAACATTAATTTCCCAGACTTTCTTTTATCACTCCTCCTTTTAAGGACGTTTCATTGCTTCTGTGTAGTTTCGAGGTCAGGTGATGTCCCCCCCCCCCCCCCTCCTTTTATACCCATAGTAGGTAAGGCTTCAATAGTATATTTTTTTTTTTGCAGAGTGGGATGGCACAAGAATAAAAGCATTATTTTTATCGTACTTTTTTTTTTTTTTTTACACACTGGCAGGAAATGTTCATTCAGAAACCACACATTTTGCAAAACTCAAAAACTGCGCTTAATTCAAGGCAGATTGTCACTCCACCACAAGCAAACATGCCCGGCTCCATCTGCACCATCCAAAGTAGCATTCATTATTCAATAAAATCAGTTTTCATATCTTACCGAACTTAAAGTAAACGTCTATCCTGTTATGTCGCTTTTTTCTGCTTCCTGTTCCCTTTTGTTTCTGTCTTCACGGTCTGGTTCGGGATTGATGGTTGGGTGGAGCTTCCTTTTTACACCTGGTGGCAATTTGCGCCATGAGTTATTGAAACTGGGTCTGAGTGGAAAGAAGGTGCCAGATTATTACTCCAGTTTACGTGTCACCACAAGTGCCACGAGTTCTCGGCCCGTTTCTTGCCATTGTGTTTGCTTTCCGCCCGCAGCTTTTAGTAAATACCACTGACTGTGTTTCCTCTTCCTTGAGTAGGTAAGTGTGTGTTTGGATTTTTTCATTAATTTTTGTTTTTGTTAATCCTTTGTGTTGGTTGGTGAAGAAAATCAATCTCATCATTCAAGAGTTTTTGTGTCATCTTTGGGGTCCATGTTACGGTTAAAGCCAATTGTAACAACTTATGTCAGTGGGACTGGGGCGGGGGGGGGGGGGGTGTCTCAATCTCGCTCCTCAGGAAATTGAAATTGAAATGTTTTGTTTTGTTTTTTTTTTTTTCCCAGAAATACTTTTAGGAAGACAGCCTTTATTGGTTTAGTGAGTTCTTTTAGATGCCTGCTTTGGAGGCTCCTGCATCAAGAGGTTTTTGGGTCTCCAGAGACAACAGCTGCTGCAAATGCCATACTTGCTGCACATCCATGGCTTTTTTTTAACAGCATCTCTCTTCGTGTGATCCATTTGCCTGATAAAAATTTTCCTTATTATGCATTAATCAGTCTGCTCTCGGACTCGCATGCATTGTTTAACACTAATTGGCCTCACTTGGGAAAGTAATAATGAGCAACAGAGAGAATACTTAACTATATTCGTATTTTTGTGTGTGGCATGGATGAAATAGCGAAGCGTGCTTTCATGGGTTCCAGCAATGGTCATCGCGGCCAGTTCCAGTCACTCAACGGGAGCGCATGATGAGCTCAAAATCCATTTCAGCTGATGTTCTCAGTTAGTGGACCAACAATCCAACACTTTGGTGAATTATGCTTCACAACGATTTACGCACTATGCCAGCTATCATCGGGCACGAGGTGAGGTAGACCCTGAACTGTGTTACCAGCCAATTGCAAGGGCCGGGATTTGAACCACAGTCCACAGAACTGTGAGGCTAACGTTCTAACAAGTTACTCCACCGTGCCGCCTTTTTATGTCCAGTATATAGATACTCTGTATTGTTTCCAAGAAAAACAAGGGTTCACTGTGCATCATTTGTGTTTTTTTTTTTTTTTGTTTTTTTTTGTGCCGGAACTAAGTGGGTCTTGGGAGGGCTGGAGGAGCTCAGCAAAATGGTGGTATGTGGATTCCTGAGCAGGCAGCTGGGCGAGCAGGAGCAGCCCAACATGACCAGTGCAGATGAGATGGATTAGATTGCACGGAGTACAAGCCCAGTTAACTACATGAGGGATGAGGGTGGGGCCCAGCTTCACAAGTCCTGAGGGCTGCTCCAGTGATCTGGAGATGTCTCTCTCTTCATATTACTTATCTAACTAATATTGACTTTTCCAGATTCAGATCTCTATCGTCTGATGTTTTGGCAGCCTTAGAAGAGTCAACTCTGACCCCCATTTACTGCCACTTTTTTTATTGGAGGCACATGCGGATACATTGGCAGAATTTGCTGCCATTCCTCAATGAGGACTGCTGTAGCTGTTTGGTTGTACTCTTTGTAGGTTCAATTTATCTAAAGCAAGTATGATCTTGTGTCATGATGAACTTCAACATTTGTGAACCTTTGAACTTATTTGGCTGGAAACAGGCCACTTTCCGCAAGTTGGTGAGAAACAATCAAGTCATGTTTTGCTATATGGGTGATTTTATTGGGAGGACAACATGGTAGTCTAGTGGTTAGGACAGGGGTGGGGAAAACCTTTGTGCTCAAGCAACAGAGGTGAAAAAGAGCGTACAACCAGCATGGACAGAAGAGAACCATCTAAAGTGAACGGAAAGGTTGGTAGTGAGACCAGGAATGTCGGATGGTTTGGAGACCACAGCAATGACCAAAAGACAAAAGAGAGAGTTGGAAGTGGCGGAGATGAAGTTGCTGAGATTTTCTTTTAAAGTGACTGGAATGAAATAGATCAGAATTGAGCTCGTCAGAGACATACACAATACTGGATACTTTGGAGACATTGTGTAAGAGGCCAGATTGAGACAGGTTGGACATTTTTGGGAGAGGTGGAACATTGGATGTCGCGGTAGAAGGATGCTGGAAATGAAGCATCCAAGTATGAGGCAAAGAGGAGGTTTTTGCAAGTGGTGAAGAAAGACTTGGAGATGGCTGGAATCCGCGCAAAGGATACAGAGGACAGTGACAGATGAAAGGCAATGTTTCACAGCGGTGAGCCATCAATCGGGTTAAGCCGAAAGGCAAAGAAGACTTCATATCGAAAAACATGCATCGCAAAAACAGTATGACATGAAAAAGCTTGCTCATCGAACATGTTATGAATTATTACATGAAATACATTTACAATGCATTTGAATTTGTAAGAGAGTATCCATCCATTTTCTGAACCTCTTATCCTCACGAGGGTTGCGGGAGTCTTGGAGCCTATCCTAGCTGTCATCGGGCGGGAGGCACGGTACAAGCTGAACTGGTTGCCACTGACAGGACAGAAAATAGTCGCACTCACAATCACACCTAAGGACAATTTAGAGTCTCCAATGAATGCCAGAGTCCCCGGAGAAAACCCATGCAGGGACGGGAAGAACATGCAAACTCCACACAGGCAGGGATGGGATTTGAACCCGGGTCCCCAGAACTGTGAGGACAACGCTCTAACCACTTGTTTGGACCGTGCCACCAGGAACATCCAGTACTGTATTACGACAGTAGTTACCCACCCTCTTGGAAATTCACCATCTCATTTTTATCTACAACGTTTACAATTTTTACAATTCTGTAATAATATTAGCATAAATATGACCAAATGTCAGCAGAGAATACGGTGCTTTAAAACTGCACGCAAGTGTTTGTATAATTCACTGATCCATTTTTTTGGAAAGCACTCAGAAACCTCTGCTCACCATGCATACCACCACCCGCACTCTTTGTTCCAGGAGATTTCCGGCAATTTCTCAAAGTCTGCACTACCTTTTTGGTTTTGAATTTTCTATCCCAAACAACTGTAACACTGCAACAAATGGTAAGGAGTACCTCATTCACCCCAATCTCATTGTTTGAAAAGTGAGCGAGGGATATGACACAGGGCTGTTTTTACCTGGTTTTGAACCTTTTATTCACCATGTGCTATGATGTGATGTATTATGCAACTGTCAAGACCATTTTTATTTACTTTTATTTTGCTATGGTTTCCTCTGCTCTCGTGGCGCCAGGTCGGCATTGCAAATGAGAAGTCATTCATTCATTTTCTGCACCGATTATCCTCACTAAGGCCGCGGGCGTGCTGGAGCCTATCTCGGCTAGCTTTGGGCAAGAGGCAGGGTACGCCATGAACTGGTCGCCGCAAATGAGAATCCATTCTCAAAATAAATGAGTAATAAATAAATACGGGGCGGCACGGTGGCGCATCTAAGTTAGATTGTTTTCGAGGCGCACAGTTCTCCCTGTCAACGTGTGGGCTTTCTCCGGGCACTCCAATTTCCTCCCACATCTCCAAAACACTCATTAATTGGAGGCTCTAAATTGCCCATAGGTGTAACTGAGACTGCATTGTATTTCTCTATGTGCCATGTGATCGGCTGGCAAGCCAGTTCAGGGGCTACCCCGCCTCCTGCCTGAGATAGCTGGGATAGGCTCCAAAACTCCTGTGACCCTTGTGAGGATAAGCATCTCTGAAAATGTACAGATGAATAAGTGACTTTCTAGGTTAGTGGATGTCGCTCGACAATAAAATTTACTGTTCAAGGTTTTCACCGCATGCGGTACAGTGTCTCCAAAGACGTGCGCTTTCTTTCATGTCTGCCTCAACGCTGTGCTCCGCTGAAGCTTTCTGGCAAACTGTTGAAGCACAAGAAAGTTATGACACTCCTTCAGAAGGTTAAACTCTTGCACAGGAAACAGTTGCGCCATTACGATGTGAACCAGAGTACCACAATCACAACCATTGAGTCCATTCATTTTTCAATGCCGCCAACGCTACCATGGAGACGTGTAAAACCCTCTTTCTTATCATCAGGCAGCAGCAGCAACACCCGCCTGTCACCGCTTCCCTTAAGACTGTTGAGAAAGCAAATATCCGCATCTGCTTCCAAAGTACCTGTGGATTAACACGAGATGTACCTCCTTAGCTTGACTGTCATAATCGAGCTGTACCGCAAATTCATCTCACCAATATCATCTTGGCTGTAACGTTGTTTTAAACGTCTCCTCATTGGAGAACGAGTAGCCGCTCATCAAAGTTGTACTCGCATTGACATTGATGTGGAGGCAGAAAAACGATACACAAGCATGAGGCACAAAACATAATCCTGCAGGAATACAAATCGAAATAACAGCTAGAGGCAAGAAAACAAAAAGTAGGTGCACCATCCACTAGTGTGATGGAATCTTCTGGCTTCTTCCCAAGTCTTGCAGCTGGCCTTCCACAGGAAGCTTGGTTGCTGATGGGAACGGGCTGAACATTATTATCTCACCTGACACTCGCTGACGCTACCTAGAACAAATGAGAACCGCAACACCACTAACGGCCCACACTCAACACCATCTTCTCACAAAAATCTTCATCTGGCTGTTTTTGGTGGGCACAAGAGTGGATTCAGAAGACCAACGTCAAGTTGATTTTTATTCACTTCGGAACACCTTTTGTCTCATGATAATAAAGTCAATTCTGAAAAATTCTTTGTCAGTTGTCAAGCCGGGGCTCTTTTACAGTACAAACAAGGCTTTTGTTCATACAGAGAGAAGAAGCTGCCCGGCTTGTTTGTTGCAGAGTCAGATTAAATTACAGGTGAACGAATGCAGACCATCTGTGTGGCGTTTTGAAAAGGACAAACCCATTTGCCAGTAAATTGACAGTGTGTGTGTGTGTGTGTGTGTGTGTGTGTGTGTGTGTGTGTGTGTATATGTTTGTGTCTGTGGGGTAATCTATACAGACACATTTTCTCTCTCTCTCTCTCTCTCTCTCGATTGATAGATTCACTCACTCTACCCTGCCAAAATCTCCCTATACAAGAATGTTTGAATTTGGTGGGCTGGCAAATGTAAATGTTCGTTTTGCATTTTAACTTATGTACATTTTTAAGTGATATTATGTACTTTCACTAAAGTAAGAGTGTGGCTTTGAGTGGGACTAAGATTCTGTGACATATTTATGTTTTGCATATTTTCTAGTTGAACTAGCAGTGTTTTCACTTCCGTGTCGCTTTGTGCCATTTCCATTTGTATTTATTTCCTTCAGTAGGGTTGGATGTTTTTCCAGTTTTATGGGCATCATCACATCTGTCCTCTTTGCCATTTCTGGTACCCTCCTGTGATGCCAGAGTTTCTTGGTAAATTATAGTCTTTGTTTCATTTTGGCAAATCTGTTCCAACATTGCAAATTTTCTTCACTTTTTACAGATATTTCAAGCATTTTTATCAACCAATCCTTATTTAACATCAACTGGACTGTCGTCACACATAAAGGGAATCCCATGCAGTGAACATAGTTCTGGATTAACAAATTTACAAAGTAATTTTAGACTTATTTTCTAATTACAAAATTAATTTTCAACCAAATTTTGGCCTGAACACATTTTGGTCATGTCACATCAGGTGCAAGAGGCAATGACATTCCTTCATTAAACATTTTAACTACTCTGTATGCCATGGCATAATTGCTGTGTATATTTTAGACAATAGCGAGTGAAACTACTGACAGTGAAACATTCTCATAGGCTTGCTTTTGTCTCTTTGAAAAGAAAAGACGACCACATCATTGCATATGAGGTAAGTGCTTGTAGATTAATGGCCGCATATGTACTGTAAACGGCTTCTGTCAGATCAGTATCGTATTGCATCACAAATGCCTCTTGAAAATAGTTCCAATGGATTACCTGAAACAGTTTCTGTAAATTGGACTTTTTTTTTTTTTTTAATCAGTCTTAAACTAACAGCCCATCCTGTGCAGGATTAGTATGTTCTCCCTAAAAGACGTGCATGTTCATTTTCCTGACTATAATTTTTTTTTTTTTAGAGATGAATATCATCACGAGTGGTTGCTTGTCTGTAAGCACTATGTGATTGTCTGGAGACCAGTTTAGGTTCTACCCGGTCTCTGGCTCAGTCAGATGGGATAGACTCCAGCACACCCGCAACCTACAGTAAAGTGATAACCAATATAAAAAATGTGTTGATCAATCATTTTAACAGCCATAACTAACCTCTAGGGGAAACCATACAGTAACTCTGATGAGAACTAAAATGAAAATTTAGTTTTGACACACCATCAGATGTTAGATGTTCATGTGTTCATGATGCGTCATCTTCCAGAAGTTTAAAAATGATCCCAAAGCCTTTAAGAACACTGTGCGAAACACATTTGTGGTGTTCGTGTGGACTCCAACAGTGTAACTCTTGTAGAGCCACAACAGCCAGCATGTCACCGTAATCTCAGCTACAATGGCGCTAAGAATAGAAACCAAGTGATTACAGGACTCGAGGGGCAACAATAGTGAAGAAGGGTGATAACATACCTTGAGTAGGAACAATGGAGTATTTTAAGCCTCATCAGGGTTTAGGACATATAGAATGCCGTTTGATGGCTTTCAGAGATTTGTAACCTCAGGTCACGTCCAGGCAACGCTGTGGACAACTGGTTAGCACATCTGTCTGACAGTTTTGAAGGCTGGGTTCTCTTTCCTGTGTGGAATTTGCATGCTCTCCCCGTGCATGTGTGGGTTTTCTCTGGGTACTCCAGTTTGCTCTCACGTCCCAAAAATGTTTGGCATGTTTGACTCTAAATTGACTGTAGATGTGAATGTGAGTCTGAATTGGTTGTTTCATCAATATGTTTTCTGTGATTGACTGGCGACCAGTTCAGGGAGTACGCCGCCTCTCACCCAGAGATAACTGGGATAGGCTGCAGCATGCTTGCGACCCTAGTGAGGATGAGCTGCGGACAAAATGGAAGGTAGAAGGATTCACCCTTGGTTGAATGGCAGAGATCTCTGATGACTGGACGAGGGCCGCTTTGGGCTTAGTCTTTATGCAACATTGCTGGCAAGAACGACAGATTGCCTGTTGTTGGTACTTAACCAGTAGACTGCTTGTCAAGTGTACGACATCTGATTTGTACACCATAAATTCGGGACTAATGCTTTATCACCCCCTGTGACTATAAACAAATAATTCCCAAAACTGATGCAGATCCATCGATGCTCGACATGTGCTGCTGGTTTAAGTCAACGGGATAAATCATCCCGTATGAGGAGGAATGAGGAGGATTTCACATTAACAGTGAATGGCTCCTACTCACATGGGAGTTCTTTTTGGCGTCAGAGGTAAATAACATCGATTAAACTCTTACACAGCTGAGAATTTAATCTTCTTTGTCCCACTGGCTCTGCAGTAATGAGAACAGCCAATTCGTAGGGTATGAAGTTGGTATGAATGTCAAATGGCGTCAGTGAAACGAGGCCAAACAACAAAGCGTGAATGGGCTGTGGCGTAAGAAACCGCGACTTGCACCTCTTTCTTTCTCCACGCCACATAACCTTCAAGGCTCCTTTTTGGAGCACATGCTCTAAATCATACAGTTTTACCGGAACGGAAGATGGCCACAAAAAAACAAAACGATGAAGGGTGCTCAATTTGGGATGGTTTACTCTTCACCAAGGTAAAATTAAATAAAAAAAAAACTGGACCACCAAATATACATTTTTTGGTGGTTTGCTTTTTCTTTTCTTTTTTTAATTATTATTTTTTGTTTATTATTATTTTTTTTTAAGGCAGTGTGGTTAGTAGTTGTATGGAGAATGGCCGGGTACACCATGGACTGGTCACTAATAAATTGCAGGGCACAGAGGGGCAAACAATCACGGACGCTCCAATTCAAGCCTGTGGAAAAAAGTCAGTTTGGGAAATACTGGGACATTGACACAGTTCCCATATTTTTTTTTTTCAATCTAAACACCACCACAACGGATTTCAAATCAACCAAACTAGATGTGCATTACTTGCACATTTTCAGCTATAATTTGAGGGAATTTATATCCAAATTAGGTGAACGGTGTAGGAATTACAACAGTTTCCATGCATCCCTCCCACTTTCTCAAGATACCAAAAGGAACTTTTACCTGTTCTAAATGAAGATGATTTTACATCTTGCTTGACTCTCATGAGGAATAGTTCAAATAAACAGAAATGTCTCTTATTCTTTGTTCTTTTGGCTTTGTTGTTGTGTTCTGAATGTCGTACCAGGGCAGCACTGACTTTTTTTCTTTTTCTTTTGGCCTGACTGCCGGAGAAAAATTCCTTGTGTGTTTATATACACTTGGCCAATAAAGCTGATTCTGATTCTGAACGGGGCGAATGATAAATCTGACTCCATCCATCGTCTACTGGTTTTCTGCGACAGGTCGCGGGAGCAGTAGCTCCAGCAGGGACTCTCAAGACTTCCCTTTCCCCAGCCACTTGATCCAACTCTCAAGGGGTTGTCCTCGGGGTCTCCTCCCAGTGAGACATGCCCGGAACACCTCTCCAGGGAGGCAAAGAGGAGGCATCCAATCAGTTACTCAAGCCCCCTCCTCTGGCTCCTCTCAATGTGGAGGAAGAGCGGCTCGATACTGAGCCCCTCCTGGATGAACAAGCGTCTCACCCTATCTCTAAGGGAGAGCCTTCCTGTGGAAGAAACTCAGTTGGGAAGCTTGTATCTGGGATCGTGTTTTTTCTGTCATCACCCACAGCTTGTGACCATAGGTGAGGGTAGGAACGTTGATCATCCGGTAAATTGAGAGCTTCACCTATCCACTGAGCTCCCTCTTTACCACAGCGGATCGATACAAAGTCTGCATCACTGCAGACACTGCGCCGATCCGCCTGTTGATCTCCCACTCCATTGTTCACTCACTCGTGAACAAGACCTCAAGATACTTGGGACTCCTCCACTTGGGAGCAGGATCTCAGCCCTTTATCAGCTGAGGACCATGTCATTGTCATCATTGTCAACAGCATCCCTTTCATTTCTCAGAATCTTTCAAAAGCAATCATTCTCAGACGAAACTATGTGCACCACTCCATCTACTCAGATGCAGCGCATGTATTTTTTGCGTGAAAGCAATTTATTCTGAATACTGTACCTACCACTCCATGCAAGATAGGTGACCCATCAAATAAAGAGTTTCTGTAAGATGGACTTTGTGAAGGTTGGTTCTATAGACAATCGGTGCCCAGACTTCCTCGCTCCATGGTCAAGTGACTTCATTGTGGACAAAAATGTTGACCACTCACATAGAAACAAACAAAAAATGACTACATATCTAAACCACGATTGTGACATTATTATAAGTGTGAATGCTATAACAGTGTGGTTTCCTGTGGTTTCCAAAATCTCCAATGTCTTCTAATGACAGCCACCGGGCAGCACGTTTGGACCATTCCATGCAGATCTAGATGGAGAAACAAAGTAGCTAGTGATATCCTTTTACAATAAGTATCAAGACTAAAATGTGGTAATAAACGACTCGCAGTGTCTTTTTGAACAGTTCAATGAACTATTTTATTGCTCGGTCTCTCCGCATACATTTGATAGCCTTCTGGAAATGTCTTTCAGTGTGTGGCGAGGTATATCGTACTTGTAATTGAAACGGGGATCCCAGTTTTTGAGTAACTAGTAATCAAATGTTTTATTATCTCGAGACAAGCAATCATATTAGTTACTTATTTAAGTCACGCTACGTTAATATTGTGACTATGAGTTGTACGAGGCAAATAGAGAACGTTTGGGCTTGCAGAACTGCAGTTATTCGAATAAGAACTTTTAATGATCAACTGCAACTTACCCAGTTGGCAAACCACAAAGTAACTTGTATTGGAGCCAATGTGGCTGAATGGAAAATTACAGAATATGATGGAGAGGCACGATCACTCACAGACCACCAAAACAACATAGATCAAACTAACTATAAAATTCACACACAAAAATTAAGCCGTAAGTTCTGTAGCATTCCTGGAC
The DNA here is from genome assembly GCF_019802595.1 of Syngnathoides biaculeatus. Classification (NCBI taxonomy): domain Eukaryota; kingdom Metazoa; phylum Chordata; class Actinopteri; order Syngnathiformes; family Syngnathidae; genus Syngnathoides; species Syngnathoides biaculeatus. The sequence goes on along the minus strand of NC_084657.1, from coordinate 2,658,820 downwards.
GTGTAAAAATATACCGAGATCATCATCAAAACCCACCAGCATACAGACCAGTATTTGCTTTGGACTTGAGAGCACCGAATAATACACAAACTATCAGTCATAAAGATACTCTATGACAAGACAATCATCATCATCATCATCATCAGATGACAGGAAAGAGAAGAAGGACATCAAGAACACACTAACGAAGTATTAATATCCAAAATTGGCTATGAAAAGGTGAAAGAAGGAAAAAAGATGAGATGGGAAGGAACAAGACCCCATGAAAAATTTAGATGACTGAAATGGTCACACTGTGTGCACCCAAAACACATCAAGGAAATAGAGAAAACGTTCTCGTATACAAACTATGCCGCAGAAACTCACGCAATACGAACATTCAATTTACGAAAACTGAATATCACAAGGAACATGAAAAAGGAAATAAGTGTACGGCATACACGTGAAGGGAATGAAAAAGAAGAGCAGACAAACATGAAAGCCACCACATTCAACCGCTGCCTTCAGGCCAAAGTCATTTGCACTGAAAGCAACAAAAAAACAGCATTGCATCAAGGGAGCCATTGAGATCAGGAAACGAGCCCCAAGGACCACCAACAGAGATGAGAGATAGGGCCATTACTACGTTAAACATCACAACATTAAACCTTTCTATGTTTTGGGATCGGTTGGACAGAGATACTATCCTGTGTAAAAGTATAAATGTATCGTGTGTGTGACAGGCTGAATAACACCCCTGGTGAACATGCAGCAACATTACGGGAGACTTTGATGGAGGCAACAGTTTGCCAAAATGGGTAAAGTCGCACTTTTCCCTGCCGTTGTGTACAAAGAAACTTCAATAGATTACTTCTTAAATGGGAAAAAAAAAAAAAAAAACAATTATGAACCTTATAAAACAGGATTCTAACATTGTGTCGACCTCATTTATCTACAGAAACTTTTAATACGACCCAATGGTCTTTTAAACAACTGCAAACCACACAAACTATAATAAACGTATCGAGGACGCTGCTCATTCCACACTACGAGAAGTCAGGTGAGGTGTGTATTTTGTATGTTGTGTTTGACTTCCAAGAGTGCATTCACAGTGTCAATACAAAGTGTGCAATATGTTCTTAGGATGAACTAATCAGTTCATAGGTATAGCTAATGATGTGTCTAGTAAGTGTGCAATAATAGTGCTTCTGCAGAAAGGCATTGGGCATGTGAATCAGCTCTGTGCTGGTTTTCCATTTGCTGCTATGACATTAATGGCATCTTATCTGCGGCTGGAGGCTACAGAGTTTAGAAGACGTTCAAATTAAGTCTACCGAAGTCTAGGCTGAAGCTCAGAGGGGATAGGATCATTTCTGTTGCTGGTCCCACATTATGGAATGCCCCCCTCTACACGTCAGACAATTCCCCTCACTGTTCATTTTTAAAATCGCATTTACAAAAAAAAAACCATGTTTCATTTTTTTCTTTCACCCGTGCTTAATACCCAGCATCACTTTCAGTTTTTATGATTCTTATGTGTTGACAGCACTTTGTCTTCAGCTGTAGTTGTATTTAAAGTGCTTTACAAATAAAGTTGAGTTGAGTCAACCTGCCACACTATCAGTTAGGCAGTGCGAACATGAGACAAATTCAATCACTCCATGATGGACACAATTATTAAACAGGGAAAGTGATTTGGAGGGGGGGGGGGCGTCATTATTAGAGGACTTCCTTGTATAGGAAATTCCTCTTCATCCTCCCTTTTGATATATTTCAGTGACTGCCGCTCACACTAACAGCTTCTGGCATCTCCAGACAGGAATTCAGTTTTGTCCCTGTGATTGGCGCTAGCTGGGATTTCAACGCAGAGGGAGCTGGACCCACGTTATTGTTACGTTTCTAGAAAGTTTGGTCCCTTCCCAGCCAAGATCTCACAAAGAGGCTGGCAAGGGTTGTGCACACACTTTCTCGAAATGCTTTAGCCTCATGCAACGCAGTGTCAAATCACTGACAGCATAAAAACATACAGTAAGAGATCATACGCCAGGGAAGAGGATCAGCTTTCTGAGCTCCTCAGCTCTCCCAGGTAGAGCTGTGCAAGGCAACGTATCTGACTTCCAACACTATATCCCTAACAGACAGCTCCACTGGCTTCCGCTGTAATCTATACAGTCTGAGAATGAAACCGTGGGACGTAAGCAGCGACGCCACATATGAAGTGTGCGTGGCTTGGCCAGCCTTCACACTCGGCGCAGGCGTTACCGCCAAGATGGGAAGATGGGAAGGTGACCATGAACTAATGACAGCATCCACCCTCATACAAACTCAACACATAAAAACACTCCTCCCCAGGTGGGGCGCAGCTGTTAAATGAACCAATCTGCGGCTATTCTTAAAATACTGCACAGATAGAAAAAGAAGAAAGTGACGACCGTCTCCGTCTTCTTGACATGCCACAGTTTGTAGAGTTTTCATTCACTGAATGCCTCACAATGTTCTTCTTTTGTACCCGATTTCAGAACATTATTGACAAGTTAATGAGAAGGGGAAGCGGTGCATAGCAAGCAACCTCAGCGTTTGTCACATCATCAACAAAACATAGTTAAGAGACATCTGAAATGTCAACAGCAGGAGCAGGAAATCATATAGACTTTACTTGACATTGATGAATCTCTTCAAAGTTTTGTCCCTACGTCAACTATTGCGAAAATGCTAACAGTTGATTTGTTCAATATATAGCAAATTAACATCCCGGTAAAGAAAACAGAGGAAGATCCCTAAGGATTCACCTTTGTGCCTTATGGTCAGGCACTCTAGGGCAGGATAATCTCTCAAATGCTACCATGGTACAGGTTTTTTTTTTTATGCTAATATTTAGCAAAGTAGCAAAACCAGTGGGGAAACGGCTAAGACACAGATATAAGAATATTTTCACCTGTTGCTGTGTACTATGTTAAAAAAAAAAAAAAATCGATATAATGCTAAGCTGCTAACACTTGGTGTGCTAACATATAGCAAGATGTTTTTCAGGCATTTTCTTTCCATTTCTCTGTGCCACTTCTCTGGCACTTGGATTCTGTGGAGGTTTACCAAAATCACTCTTTCCTCATTGCTTCTTGCAATGTAATCCTTGTTCTTTTCCAATTTTCTGGAAATCCGTTTACCACTTCATGTTTGAAATTTTAAATTCAAGTAAGAATTTTTATGTATCCAACAAATATCAAAATATGTATCTATTTTGGCCTATAAAATCACACGTTCAAAGGAATCAGACTATATGGACGCGATGAACTATGATTACTGTTGTTTTCTGTGAATTTTGAAATAATGCTGAGGATGGGCATTCTCTCGGTTTGAGTAGTTGGGTCCTATATTCAAAAAGAATGGTTCAAAAGCTTTAATGCTTACGCTTAGTCTGTGAAACACAACAAGATAACAACATTTGTACAACAAAAAAAAAAAACAACATAAAGGCAGGTTGAAAATGATTTTGAATTGGACCTTCAGGTTAGCTACTATTTTAATGGTGAACAGCTCAAATGCTAAAATGCCAACTTGTGGTTTTTTTTTTGGTCTCAAAAATCAAATGACTGAGCAGCTCCAACTACTGGAGACCAATCCCTTGTGTGTTTTTGGCGTACAGTGGAACCTTGGAATTCAAAAGACTTGGGGGGGTCGTACAAACCGGACTTCGATTAAAATGTAATCTTGAAAAAATGCCCCGGTGGTCAACACAATTCTCGGCGTACAGACTAATTTTCTTTATTGGCTCAAAACTAAATGATTTGGAGGATGTAAAAAATGTAATCTTTTGAAGATTTTACGCTGGAGTCATGGGAGATTCAATGCACTTCCCCAATCCTCTTGTTGACATAAAAAGTACAAACTTGCACGTGAAACAAGTGTCTGTACAGCATGTTTTGTGGGGGGGGGGGGGGTACGTTCAACAGTGTGAGCTACATTAACACCAAAAATAATAACATAAAGAAAAGATATTAGTCCAGTGCGAACAATAGCAAGATGGGCTGCTTAGCTTGGTTAAAATCTGCGTCTACTGCATAAGCAGCAGTTCCAGGCACTTGATCCAGAAAAAGGCCCATAATCACAACTAAATCACTAAAAATAACCCAAGGACGTAGAAGCTTGATGTAGCGAGGCAAGTTGCCTGACTTGCATCTAGGCTCAGTTCCCACTCAGTGGTGAATGGTTATGTTGCTATAGTATATGTGCTCTATGTTTTTCACATGGTTTGGGTGGGATTGGAAATAAAGAAAGTCTTGGCGGTACGCAAATACGTAATGATACAGCCAAACCTAGTGCTTTATTATCAATGTCAATCTTCAAATGAATTCTTCATAATGGGTTTTATGTATAGCAACATGTCAGCTTAGAGGTGAAGAGGTCAGCCTCACATTTCTGAGGTTGCGTCGTGTAGTTTGCTGAGTTTACCCCAACATCAGATGGGATTGTCGCTAGTTCCGTTTCCCAACTATTATTGAGCAAAGGTGTAAGCTCTCACAAAATGTAATTCCAACATTATGTATAATAAAGATTTTATGTCATTCTTTCAAAACAAGTACCGTAATAATCCGGCCTAGACGCTGCGACTTTTTGCACACACTTTCAACCCTGCAGTTTATGGTGTGATGCGGCTAAGTTGTGCATTTTTCTAACGGCCACCAGGGGGCACTCCAGCGGAAAAGGTAAGAGTGTGGAGTATATGTGCCGAGGGAATGACTTTTACCGGTCCGGCCCTGTTAGGGCTGCACTAGCGTGTTACTGCTATGTCTCAGTGATTTTTACTGGTATGTTTTTTTTTTTTGTTTTTTTTTTTTAACCGGGCCTGTTAGCGCGGCACTAGCGTTAGAGCGGTGCTAGCATTAGTGTTACCATTAGCGTGGTGAGAGCATTAGCATGGCAGCACTAGCGTTAAACTCTTTGTACCGTCTTTCTTTGTAAATATCTTGTGTTTCAATGTGGGCATTTGTGGCTTTTACACAGCTGTGGCGTATGTATGTACCAAATGTTATTTCCTTTGCAAATGTACTGGGAGCGGCTTATAACCAGGTGCGCTCTGTAGGAAGGACAGCAGACATGATGTGAAAATGACGGTGAGCTTATTAAAGACAGGATCCTCATACGTGTGTGAAAGGCCACACCTTGCTCCTTGTCGTAAACACTAAAAAAAGCTGTTTTTAAGTGCCACACAGCAACAGGCACACATGTATGCAGGGGATGTCTACATGCACTTATGCCTCCCCACCCCCCACGCACACACACACACACACACACACACACACATTGAAGTTGTTATTATGTATCAAAAGGGATTTACATGGTTATCGAGGCTCTTGGATCGCACACATAACACACATTGACTCACAAGGACACTAAAGCTGTGATAATTAGAGGTTGTTTCAGTTGCAGCTTGCCCGAACGCATTCTGCTGCAGCCACAGGACGAACCCACATGAGGCTCACATTAATCTTCAAATGTGGAGAATGCATAGAAATCGTGCATTCCTTTGAGGATGCCTGCTTTTCGACAGTCTGCTGTTACACGCGAGGCATCCCGTGAAATAAAGACAACCTCGCGATCACGACCTCACCGTTTGTTATTGCATCAGAAAGCTCAGGAAGCCCTCCGACTTTGCGCTGTGGGGTGATCAAGGTCATCTTTACGGCATGTTGCGGAATTGATCGCCTTTTATACACATGACCTCTTGATTATTAAAATGTGGTCCCGGTTCACGAAGTGAATAAACATGAATCCCATCTGGCGCGTAACATTGTGGGGAGTATAGAATCTCTTTGAGACAAATGAGGGCCTTTCAAGTGGAGTGTCAAAGCCTATAAAACAGGAATGCCTTTTTAACAGGTCATCAGTTGGCTCTACGTTTTATGGTGTTCTTCCTGTTCCTCATTTTCACAGACAGTTTCGAACCCGAGCCACTATGCTTCCATTGTACTCACTTGAATTTGTTTCCTGCAACAGGAAAAATAGTTGATATGGATGTTCTGTTACACGCTGCAAGATGCAAAACACCCGTCAGGACTTTTAGTTGTGTGGATGTGAGAAAACTGAGTTTGAAACGATTGTGGAAGAGGGCGGCAGGGGTTGGGACAGGTGGCATGCAAATTGGGGGAGAAAGTGGGCACAAACTCAAGGGGGGCTTTCGAATGGGGTTGGGTTGGCGATAAAACGGCCCATCCAAAGAAGAAGGAAGAAAGCATTTCGATCAGGAAATATTTTTATTGGGGTGTTATGTGCTTCTTTGTGGTCTGAGGATCTCTTTTCTAAAATGTTTGAAACCCTGGATCTGAGATTTGAACAGATAGATGTGCTCGGAACTAATCCCGATCTGAGCTTGTTGAACAAAAGATCACGATGTTTGTACACAATGAAGGGCATGGCAAGATCTTTTTTTATTATTATTATTTGTGTTTTATCTTTATCTTTTCCAACATTGTCAAGTACCGTAATTTCCGTCCTACAAGCCGCGTTTTTTTTTTTTTTTTACACACATTCAACCCTGAGGTTTACGCGGTGATGAGGCTAATTTGTGCATTTATTCTAACGGCCCCAAGGGGGCACTCGAGCGGAAAAGGTAACAATGAGACCGGTGGAATATATGTGCCGAGGATGTGACTTTTGCCAGTCCTATTGGCGCTAGGCTAGCGTGTTGCTGCTGTGTAACTGGCGTGTCTGAGTGATATTTACTCAGTTAAGTTGTTCGCGTTAACGCCGCACTAGCGTTAAACTCTTTCTGTGTGCTGTCTTTCTTTGTAAATATCTCGCGTTTCAATGTCGGTTTCAATGTGGGCACTTGCGGCTTTTACACAGCAGCGGCGTATGTATGTACCAAATGGTATTTCCTTCACAAATGTACTCGGTGAGGCTTGAAACCAGGTGTGCTCTGTAGGCCGGGAATTACGGTAGTCATTGTTGTGTGCCAAGGTGGTACAGTTTACTTTTGTTATAGTGCCATTGTGGGGGAAATCAAGACCACAAGACCCTTATAATTTTTACTTTCAAAAAACAAATCAATCTTTTGTAATAAGGTCTTTTAACAAAATGTGCCAATTTTTTTTCTTTTTTTTTTTTGTCTCCATCAGATGTTAAAAGAGAATATGCTCGGTTATTGTTTTATTCTTGTTGATAAAGTGAGAAGTACTGTTGTTTGACTCTTCAAATTCAGAGATACTGCCGGTTGCCAGCGTGACGTCATTTGGCTTTTCTCAGCAGTGCAATATCATCAAGTGGTGTTGGCTCAACTAAGCCTGATTTGCGCCCACAGTGTGACCACATCATTTTTTTTTCTTTCTTTTTTTTTTTTTTTTTTTTTTTTACCCTCAAGTTAAGGAGATGCGTGTCCTGAAAGAGCATCAAGCAGTTTGTGCTCTATTTGTAAGAGGTCACTGAAGGGAACAGTGAAGATCTGGAAAACAATATTTGAGGTCCAATTTTTTTTTTTTTTTTCTTTTCCACACTTGCATTGCAGCCAACTGCGATCGGCGCTGGAATTGGGAAAATTGTTTGCTATTGGTACCATATGTCGGAAATACAGTCAGTTTTAAGTCGTTACATTTGCTTTACTAGAACTAATACACTGGATTGGAAATGCACCAATGACTTAGTGATGAATTGTGTTAGAAATAGTTGCAGGTAACATGCATTTTAACGACTGCTAGGTCAACTTTTATTTTTCCAGGAAAGGGAAGCGCCAGTGCGGGGGTCTTTGCTACATGAGTGAGAGCCATGTTTAGAGAGTGCCCTCAAGCAAGGCATTTAACTGTGTAATGCTGGCCTGCTTTTGCATTTGAGCTTGTGTGCATGTGTGTTTGCTAAAAATAGCGGGTAAATGAGCTGCAGAAACATCCTGGAACCAACCCGTCCTCCTCCTTGCAGTTTATAGTATTATTTTGCATGATCGTACCTGATACCTGCCATACTTGAGTAGTTCTGTGCGGTCTGTGAGAATAATTCCCCCTTCCCAGACAGACTGAGCTCTTTCCCATTTCAACATCTTTTCTGATGGTCCCTCTGAAGCTGTTCGCCGCCTTGTTTTTTCTTCCAAGTGTATTTTCCTAGTGAGCTAAAAAGGAGGTATCGTTTCACTTCTGGTGGGATTTTGGGGAGCTGCAGCAGGAGAGGTTGTGTCTTACTCTAATCTGCTGGAGATACTGAAAACGGATAAAATGGAGTTCTGTCATGAGCTGAAGCTCCTGGGGTAGCGAGTTTGGTTCTGGTCTTTGTCATGAAGAGAATAAAATGTGTCCGTGGATCGTCTTTCCGCCTTAAATGCACATCCATGAGTGACTTAACAACATTATCTCGTTGAAAACCACAATTTTTTACAACAGTTTGCCCAATAACGTGAACCCAGTACTGACAATGAACCCCTGAAATTCATTGGTTCTATGGTTGCCTTGAAAGAAAGAGAGAGAGACAAAATATTTAACCACCAACTTCCGAGCAATTTGCAGTATTAGTAGTTTTATATGCACATGATATTGCTGTGACCTTAAATTCTGTCTATGATATGGTCCCTGACCTCTTCGAAGAATTTCACCAGAAGACCTTGTAAGCAGAGCAAGATTCAGAAAGCTTCGGAGCTCTCAGGCCACTATTCATCCCTTTTGTCTAGCCGTGGATGACACGCATGTTATGGGGATGAGACCATGTGGTTCAAGCGGAACACAATAGAGGAACTACACATTAGCTCTAGATGAGTTCTATGACGTGTCTGGCAATGGCCGACCGTCACAAGGTTCATTAAACGACGCCGAGAACGTTTTGTGAGGACTTGTCAGAGACCAGCTTGGTTGAGGACACTTTCTGTAATTGGCCATGAAGAACATGTTCAAGTGAGGAATAGAGCGGAAACAACTGCTCCTTCGAAAAGCAATCAAGAACGACAGCTGAGAACAAGAGCAGATACTTGATGGTGCCATTACGTGTGGAACCCTGGACCTCAGAACTGCGAGGCTACCACTTTCCAGCTGATCCACCGTGCCACTGTGTCTGAACTTGTCATTACATTACTTTCAGCTGTAAAGTGTTGGCCTCACAGTTCTGAGGTCCAGGGTTCGATCCTGGCCCCGGCTGTGTGGAGTTTGCGTGTTCTCCCCGTGCCTGTGTGGGTTTTCTCTGGGTAATGCGGTTTACTCCCACTTGCAACATTAATAGGACACTCTGAATTGTCCCTAAGTGTGGTTGTGAGTGTGGCTGTTTGTCTCGATGTGCCCTGTGATTGGCTGGCGACCATTTCAGGGTGTAACCCGCGTCCTGCCTGTTAATAGCTGGGATAGGCTCCACAACTCCCCGCTACCCTTGTGAGGATAAGAAGCTTAGAAAATGGAACTCTATGGTGTGTCAAATTTACAAGCCATATGTATTTAATTTTGTATCACAGGTGTGAAATGTAGATTGTAATACGAGGCATTTCAGTTAACAGTATGTTGTGTCCCAGACTGAACACTGAGCGGCGCTGTGTAAATACAGTACGTATACTATGGTAGGTAACAGACAAAGAAGAAATAAAAAAGATCTTATGTTACCTCTGTGTGAGAATTACAGTAGCCAAGTTATGTAAAGAGACTAAATAAAGTGAATACAAACAAAAAAAAAAACTTCATGAGAATATCAGACATTACAAAATAAAACTGCAGCAGCAATACTGATATCAGTATCGGTGCATCCAAACTACTTAATTCTTTTACTGTATTTAAAGATGCCCCCCAAAAAACAAAGAATTGATTATCTCTTTATTTTTAAATGGAGCCCGTCTTTCACTTAATTATAGAAGAATGTGACTTGTTACATCACATTATAATCATGGAATTACATATGAACATAGTATTTAATAAAAAATTATTAATAATAAACAATGAGTACCATTATTAAACAGTATCATATTTATCTATATTACAATACCGTATTATATGCCGTATATTTAAGACTTAAGACTGAAATTTTTTCATTTGATTTTACATCCATAGCAGATGTGAATGTAACTACTGCAGACAAATTAAATAACTATACAACATTGATTTTCTGGACATTTGCTTGAGTATTTGTTGGTTTTAGGTGAGTACCCTCCCCTTTTTCTGTGCAATGTTACGTTGGTTTTATTCATGGGAAAATGTTGTTCACTAATAACATTACTTCCCTTCCCAATAAAAATAACAGAAATGTGAAAAAAGAACATGCAGCAAGAGATCACTGTAATGAATTATGACAACAGCAAATAAAACTCCGAAGAAGAAAAACTCTCATTATATGTTCAGCACTCTTTCTCTAATGCTGGGTCAAAATATGGTCTGCATAAAATACAAACTATATATACATTATCAATGTGCTACTCTAAAGGTGCAACAGCAACCTTTGCATTTTAGGTTCCTTCTACAAATTTCATGTGACATACTGAAATATAAATGGTTTGCTTTATTCACACGTGATAAGTGCTTCGTTTGGTCCTGACAAATGTGTAAAAAGGGCCGCTCCGTCATTTGGATGTTCCATAAATGCCTCGGGCATGGCACACGGGCTTTTCAACAATTCCTCATTAATGAAAGTTGTCACGTAAGTCATGTGAGACCTCCGAGGGCTCCTGCTGTTGTTGCCTCCGTACTCTGGGAGCCCGCAGAGTCTTGGAACTCCAATTCAAGAGGAATTTTCTGGGCTGAGGTGTGCCGTGTCCTCCTTCGGCGTAGACGCGCGCATTTGGAAGGGGATGAATCAGACTATTATTAATTATCCGGCATGCAGGTCAGTGGCGCCATAAACAACCGTCAACTGACAGATTTTAACCAGAAAAACAAGGTTTGGAAGCCTGTGGCTACTGCGGGTAATGCGATAAAATTGGACTAAAGGAATATTACAGCACTCAAGTATGGGCTTTGCAATATGTTTTCAACGACAGATTTGCATCTGTTGAGAAAGAAGAATGTGATAACTATTATTGTTTTTCTTTTCAAAAATTTTGAATCTTTTCTTTTCAAGTCTTGAGGCCACAGATATTACCGAACTTTACCCTCAATTTAATTGTGATTTTGCTCTTGAGCAACGCTAACAGCTCTGAAATCAATTTTCTTTTACACCAATGTTGCCAGAATACAGTACAACAAAAATATTGTGTAATGGTGAAGAAAACACAATTTAAAGCATAGTTTTGTATTTTGTCTGAGGCTTCCCATAAATTTATGAAGTACTAAATACTTTTCTTGATGTCACTAGCCACTACTGAACTGTGAGCAAAATCATCAGTGCTTGGTAGTCAAAGTCGAAAGAAAACCATTATTTTAATAAATCTTGCTAGTGTGGTGACACAGTGGAGGGCTGTTTAGCGAATGTGCCACACAGTTCTGAGGACCCGCGTTCAAATTCAGGCTTCCCTGTCTGTGTGGGTTTTCTCTAGGTACTATTGTTTTACTCCTACATCCCAAAATCATGCGTGGTAGGTTACAGTATATTTGAAAAAAGAAATAAGCACAGTACCGATATTTCAAACTCCCCTTTTGCAATCCAGCTGAACAGGACAGGTTTAAAAATAGAGCGGCAAAACTTCAAGGTGCTGCCAAACTTTATAACAAAGTTATTATCAATGACACAGTGTGTGTTCACCTAAGTGAGATGGGGGGAAGATGTACAATTCAGAGGTCAAAGGGAAAACTTGATCTGGTCAAGATTACGAAAAGGACAGATTACAGTGTCCACTGTATTGCCGTGAAGCAGTTTGGGCCTCCCTAATCCAAATTGAACATACGCGCCATATCTTTCGTAAAAAGATGATTAGCTACCTTTGAGCGCTGTCAACAGTGTGGTTTTGCTTTAACTCAACCACGGGACTGATCTGGTTTTGTTCCCCCACCCTTCCACCGCCAACAAGGCAAACAGGACGGTTTCGGGCCATGAAAGGCAAACCTCGGCCGCCCAAAATATATCAAACATGATCTGGCGGCAGCTGACCACTATCGCTGATTAGACATTCACTTTGTTGGCACAATGCTTAAAAGAGGTGAGGCCCACATGTGACAACGCAGTCAGCACTGTAAAACGCAAATCAACCCAGAAATCCAGGTGTTGACTCAGTTCAGGTCTGGATTTCGACAGTAGGCCTGCTTATGGTCAGAACAAACCAAAATAGATGCGCGGTATATTTTCTATCTTTCACGATCCTTCAAGGTACATTCGAGATGATCCTTCAAATAAACAATTCCATCAGTTTCCCTCCAGCCTCCTGTGTTACACGTTTTGTGATGGATTATCCCAATTTGAATAAGGGAAGAGGACGCCTTTTGGTCACACCAGTGTCAAAACATTTGTAGAGCATTTTTAAAAGGCCCGTGGTTTCGCGGGCAGTCTGGAGGGAAAAGTTCACTTTTATTTTCATCTTCAGCCGCTTTGCCCTCAGACTCCCCACAGTGGGACAGTGGGGGCATTTAGCGGAAGGTCACCCTGGACGCGTGTGTTTTGGGACCGAGCATCCTGGGGAAAGTGAAACCCAAACATAATGTCGTCCTTGAACCCTCACACTCTCTTTGATCGAAGCGTACTCTTCTATGTTTGCTGTAGTATTTCATAGCTAGGAAACGGCTCAAGCAAAACCTTTGGACATTGGCTTTGATTGACAACAGGTCCTAAGAGGTGTATTGGAAAATTCACCTTTTGGCATGTTACCGGCAACAATCGACCACTTACATGACTGACAATAGTTGGCAAATGAATAAATGGCCACTATTGTAAGTGTAATTATCCACGGGACTGTTGCAAAGAGTACATTAAAGGTCAAGTATGCATGATTTTTAGTATGTTATTAATGAAAATAGGGCAGTCGGTATGGACCCATCCCTTTTTTCCCAACAAAACACGGTTTTGACATATATGGCTTTTTGTAACACCCGCCATAAAAATCCTCTCGGGGGATTTGTTTTCGAGAAGAAGCAGGAAGAGACGTACGGGGCAGGAGCGGCCTCCAGTGGACTCGTTTGTTTCTTTTAGTTTTGACTCCGGGAAGGTAGCTCGTTGTTCCTTCGTGTTAGCCAAAATGCCGGCTCATTGCACTGCTGGATATTGCTCGAACACTCGGCAGGATGGATTCACCCTTCATAAGTTTCCAAGAGACCCGGTTTGTTGTGAAAAATGGATTGCACAGGTAGGTGTGTATACAGCTACTAAAAAAAATGATCCGTCTCTCAAAACGTAACAAAAGATCTGCGTACGCATGACAGGGTTGCCAAATGTGTCGATGTGCGCATCAGACTGCTGCCGTGTTGGCTCGCCGGTGAAGGCTGCCGCGTCGGGCTCGCGGACGGCGGCGGGTATAGACAACGCTGCCGGCAACGGCGCACTCAGCCGCGTGCTACGACAACGCTGTAAAGCGGCCCGGCTCGGCACCGTAATAAGCCACCTCGGCGGCGAAAATGAGCCACCCTTGCCAACAAGGCCGGCGGTCGGCCTTGTCGGCCCAGGTGGCTCATCTCCGCCTCTGAAGTGGATCAGATGGGGAGGCGGTTTGGTCGTGATCGCATAAAATATGAATATGGCTCGAAACAATAGGGTAATACTGCCCCGGTAACTTCACTCGGTTGTGTGATGTCGTCTTCTTCGAAAAGAGCGAAGTGAATAATCCTATATGTGTGTTGTTATCTGTATTTTTCTTAACAATATCAATTTTAGAATGTTTAAATGGATGACACTTGACCTTTAAATAAGAGAGCAGTACAAACACTTTAAGTTTAGCACTGCACAGCTAAATCGCACCAATAAATATGTTGTAACTCCCCAAATGCAACGCGGAAAGATTCAATGCGAGAAAAGTATTTAGTATTTGTTTTGCACTATTTACAGATTACAATACTGTACATGATATGAAGATTTGACCAGTGATTTTTTTTTTTCTTCATTCAACACACAGATTGACCCCTTTGCAAAGTCTGTTTTTGTATATTTTAATTAGAAAACAATGTATAAATAAAATGACTGACTTTTTATTTGTTCGGTTTGTTAAAATTCACTGGCTGAGAAAACCAAAAATAAAAATAAAGCTGCTCCCATTTAAATACAAAATGCTCTTTTACACTGTTAAATTAGTTATTTACTATTGATTATTATATATTATAATTATTTATTATTGATAAACGACAATTTTACCTGCAAGTTGTAACTATTGAATTAATTTTATTTTTTCAATGTTTTAGTAATTAATAATAATTAATTACATAAAGTTTTTGTTTTTTCATCCACTGTCGGGATGTGAATGATTTGTGGAAATCCATTGAGTAGATTATCATTATACAGATAAAGGTGTGCTATAAAAGAAAATAAAAGTGATTTGTTCGAAGCTAAACCGATACGTAAACATTGGCTACGACCACAAGGGGGCGTTACGTATTTTAGTTCAGATCAACTGGCCAACAAGGCTGCGCTGAAGATCTTCAGATGTCCTTTGAAATATTTTCACCGCGCAACTAATCGACAGATGTTTATCGCACGCAAACTGCAACAAAATGAAATCACTGGCTTGTGTATTTGTGGCCTTGTTGTGGTTTGGATACGGAACATATCCTCATATCATATTCAAACATCCCTGGGTAAACTGGCATCCACTGCGTTCATATGGAACTGATGCGAGCACAGCTGGCACCCTGACTGCTCGTGAACGAGTACAGGATTCACAAATGATTTTCATTGGAAGTGGTTGTGAAATAAATATTCTTACGTATTGCTGTTGGAGCAGCACGGGTCGCGTTGTCGCGTCAGGGTGTATTCTCCACTCAGGCCCTCCTGTGAGGAGTTTGCTTCTCTTCCCCAAGTGTGCATGGGTATTCGGAATTCCTCCCACGTTCCAAAAACATGTACAGCACCGGAGGTCAATTGAAGACTCAAAATTTTTCAAAATAATAAGAGGTGTGAGGGAGACTTTCAGGGGCACCGCTGAGTTTGACGCTTACGGTAAACTTCAACGAGGAGACAAAGACCTTGACTCAAGCACACTTGAAGCTAACACGCTTTGCTTCTTATTCAGAGAACTGAGAGTTTTCTTTTCATTTCCTCAAAGTGTCGTCTTTTATTTCTTGACCATTATAGAGTGAAGATGTTTGTATGTCTCTGAAGTTCACTGATTTTCGCTTTTTGCAGGTGACTCTGGATCAGATCCTCAGTGATCAACGGGGGTTCAGTGTAAGTCCTGTCAGAATACAGTGTTATGACCCATTACAATATTACAAAATAGAATACACAACAAATGCCTTGAATGGCTATTTGTCTCTATGTTCCCTGCTGATTGATTGGCACTTGACCAGCCGAGGGTGTAAAACTGCCTCTCGCTGAAAGCCACTTGGGGTAAACGCCATCTCAGCCTAATGATGACGAGCACTACAGACAATAGATGATTCTCTGCTTCAAAAAACTTTAGATGAAAAGAAAGGGTTGCATTGCAGATTTAGGAAAGGAAGTCTCTGATATATGCAGTATATACCGTATTTTTTTTTTTTTTTAATTGGTGTCAATGTGCCACACATACATGATATGAAAATAGAAATTGTGTGGCCGGATAAAACTTGAGGGACGCCTGTCTTTTTGAGAGTTAACTAACACTTTGTAAATGGAACAGGATAATCCCATGCCGTTTTCTCACTTTGCTTCATTTGGATTCCATTGTGTCAATCCTTCATTTGGGCAGCGGCGTTATACATATTGACAAAAGTGGGTGCATTTGTAATCCACAGTATCTGAAAGCCCAGATTGATCCCAAAGTGATAAAGCTCTTTCAGGACTAACGACAGGCCACAGCAGGTACCTGAGCCGTCCATTTTGCTACAATAAAGCCCAATTTACAGTGGGCTCCCCTAAGGCTTCAAAGGGAAGCCGTGCCCCCCCCTGCTGAGGGTCACAGCCGCTGAGAAAGACCAATGCGAGAAACCTTTGGAAATGCTTGACTGCATGGATGTCTGGCCATCATCATCTGTCTCTGTGTAAATAACACCTGTAACATGTGCATCTCTGTCGGGTCCCGTGTCCTGATGGTCGAGATACTATGAGGACATAAGGTGCTCCACGGGTCAAGGATTTGAGGTCAGGAGGCTGTATTGATGGAGCTGGCCCCTGACCTCTTTTCTCAAGAGAAGGGTGGGGTGCCATTCAGCTCCTGGCGGCATGTGTCCACGTTCTGACCCGAAACCAAAGTCCTGCCATGGCCAAAGGTCTTCATCAACTACGTCTGCACAATGAACCGAAGCGCAACGGAGCCTCCTATTATGTAACCTTTCTCACGTCCCTTTTCCGGTCTGGGCGGGGCTTCGTGCTCTCGTCTTGCACCTTTCTCCTTTGGAAGAAAACACTTGGCCATCGGTCCAGAAAAATGTGGAGGCAGCTGAGAAGAAATATATATTGTCAGGCTTTTGACTTCGATGAACTCAAGACAAAATACCAAAAGTCGCAGGATGAGGGTGGTTGCTAGTGCAGTTAGATTTACGTATTTTTTCCTCCAGGGGCTTTACAAGATGAACTGAACTTTGTTCTTGGCAGAATAAAAACCAGTGTATTATCAGGGGGGCTTCTTGAGAAGTGTACCTCATTTGCGTAACTGTTATAGAAGTATAAAATAATATCTGACAGCCCGTGCCCGGGGAAAGGGATGATTTCCGAGCTTCAGATTGTATCACTCTCTGAGCATTCGACTTTGGAGCTGCCACTCAGAGTCTGAAGTTTGTCTGCTGTGTCACGCTGGAACTGTCATGTGATTTATGACGTGCAATTTGGAGCATACAATTAGAAGCTGCAAATTTACTTCTCAAACACTTAGGGCTCGTACCTGCCTCGAGCAGAGGATCTAAATATTTTAACAGCCCAAATTATCCCCGCACAGTACGGCTCGAGTACCAGGAACTCTTGCTTCACTATCAGGAGCATCACATCACAACAGCTCCAGGGAAGTGACACTGCGAGATTCAAGGAATGTCCATCTTAGCAGGACAGTCTCAGAAAAGAGTGGAGTTCAAAATAATGAAAGCACATTTTTCGATTGGCTTCAGTCAGACGTGATACTTCATGCACAAGGTACCTCAATGTGCTTTTTAAAGAGGGGTGTCCGGTGAGAAGGAAGGTTACGTCTTTCCAGAAATTCAGTATACTTTAAGGAATGTGAAAATGAGGGATAAACAGTGAAATTGAGACAATAAAAAAAAATGTATGAGGCAATCGTGAATGCCGCGCAGTCTGGAAACAACGGCTCGGTCCATGTGCGATGTGATATTTTTTGACTTGACCGTTTGGACAGCACACAGCTTTGGATGGTGTTCAGGTTAGGGAAAAGATTCATGCAGAAGGTTAGACATTATTGACGTGGTTGAGCTTTCTGTCTGGTGAAGAGGAATGACGAGACTTGAGTTGTTAGCTCAATCAAGATTATTAAACAAATAACAACTAACACAAGGGAGGATTCATCGCATCGCAGCAGTGATTCACATAAGGACTCTTCTACTTTGCAGAAAAAGTGACCTTACTGATCAAAGTCAACTCAAACATTTGCTAAGTCAACAATTTGGTTCACAATACAGTGAATATGACTGGAATGCCACTCTTTGACAAACAAGCGACAGTCATGAAATAATTTCACAAATACCAACTAGTCTGACATATACTAATTGTACACACTCATTCAAACATGGATAGGAAGAAATGCAAGTAAAAAGCAATATTTAGCTTTTTTTTTCAACAACTACAGTATTATAGTTTGAAAAAAAAAATCACCGCAAAGATTTCTGGGAAGCAGCAGGATCCGACTTGCCATGATGCTTTGCGCTGCCCACACTGTTGTCACTGTGAAGCACAATGCATAGTACACCAATACACAAAGTGCCTTGGCACTTATTGATATTGAATTGCATGTATCAAAAAATGTGTGTGTGTGTGTGTTAATACAATAAATAATTGGTTGCTACTTTGCGGGTCTCCTCTATTGCGGTTTTGTGTGTGTGCATGTGATAAACCAGCAATTTATTTGAGAACAGTTTCTCATTTGCAATGGTGACCTGTCTGCAGATAGTAGAACAAAAGGCAAAATAAAGGTGAGAACAAAAAAGTACAAATATAACAAACTGGACTGTGATGCACATAATCAGAAAACATATAACAAAGCGTAGAACATAAAAACAAACCATGGAACATGAATTTAGATAAATAAAACACTCTCGTATTATTTTGTTGGTTGTTTTTCACGCCCAGTGTGTTCAGCGCTTCATCCCGCATCACAGCTGCACCTCCATCAGAAACGACTTCAGGTGAAAACTGACGTATGTTGACGGATGGATGTCTGGTCTTTTTGTGCAAGACTAATTCTCATGGATTCTTCAATGTTCGGCTTGATAAAAGCCAAATGCACATGAGCTTAAAAACCTTGTGGATCAAGTCCCGTGACAGATGCTTACATTTTCAGCGCATCTTTCCTCTGTGAATGACGGCTTGCTGGCACGTTGGGCTGACTCTGATTAGAGGAAGTTAAACAAATCACTGCTGACTGTCAGTTCTGGGTGTTCTGGCTCACAAAGCTAACAATCGTCTGAATAATGTGTCATACATCAGGTGAAAGTGTTGGAGAGCTGAACGGATGCAAGATCAACATACAGTATCTCATATCTGTCTCAGACCATCCGTCCATTTTTCTGTACTGCTTTGCTGTAGTTGGGAAAAAAAAAAAATGGTACCGTTCACATTTGCACTCAAAGTGACAGATATAAATAATTTTTATAAATGTGGATTCTTAAATAGCTACCAGAGGTGAGTAGAGTAGCCAAATATTCAACTCAAGCAAGAGTGCTGTTACTTTGGAAAAATATAATTCAAGTGAAACTAAAAAGTAGTCTTTCAAATAAAAAAAACTACACAAGTAAAGAGTATCATGTAACTTCTGATATATATTTTTTAATTATAACATGAACATCCATCCATTATTTTTCCAAGCCGCTTATCCTCGCAAGGGTCACAGGAGAACCAACAATACAGTCATTGGGCCCTACCGAAAAAGGCTTTGTTTTATTTTGGAAAATGACCTAATGCTGAAGCAGTTTTGCTAACCAGATATAGTGATTGCATGCATGTATACCGTGTTTGACACGGTAGAAAGTGGTTACGTTGTATCATATAAAATGTGAAATCATCAACATCTGCAACCTGGTGCAAAGTGTTTGCTCAAGTTGGGTGTGGGCTGAAATATCCATATTTGGAAAGTTGCACAAAAATGAGTAATTTTGATTGGCTCACCAAGGCTCTGTGCTCGGTCATGTGACGGCCTTGTGTTGTCTCATTGGTGAATTGGAGACAAATTATATTAGTGACAACGGTTTTATGGGCCCAACGGACGCCCTGTGCAATACGTCAATCAGTAATCAGTGATCATCATCATGTCGATACTTTTACTCAGTTACAATGGCCGACATGCTTTTCACTCCATATCTTTATTCATTCTCGCTTGTGAGTCTCTATTTTTCGATTCCATCTGATTATTCAAATCCACGTCAAAAATCCAGTGCATTTCAAGCAACCCGACAAAGAATTTATAGAAAATGTTACTTGCGTCATGGGCATTACTGCCCACCTCTACAAATACTAACGCTAACTTAAAAGATTTTCTGCTTGTAATTTATTAAAATCTATCACTGTTGCAGCTGTTGCTAGAAAAGTCGAAGAGAGTGCCAACTCTAGAAGTGCAGGATGTTTCTCCGGCGCCTTGGACACCACAAAAGATTCAATGCACAAGATATACAGTAGGCGTATACAGTAAGTCACTGTCACCAGGTCTCAAGGCGCCTCTAAACCAACAGATCAAAGGAACAAATGACTTCCAGACATTTGAAGTAATGCTTCCATACTACTCACCGTCTGTACGTTGATTACCCATTTGTGGTTTATGAAAACATTAAACACCCCAAGTAGAATTGCACTCAGACCTCCCGTGTATTACAAAGTGGGTCCCCAATGCCACATACTGTAGAGCACGTGTGTCAAACTCGGGGTCCGGGGGCTAGACCCGGCCCACCACATGATTTTATGTGGCCCACGGAGGCAAATCACACGAATCAACTTCCATGATTTTTGCTCAAATCTGCACCCAAAAAAAACCCCTATTGTCATATCCTAAATGATAACGTTGATGTATGGCAAGCATTTTGGTGTTACGAAACATTAACAATGGTTGAAAAAAAGACCCCTACCCTTGATTCCTGATTCCAGAACTACTTCCGAAATTCCATGTGTAAATATGATATAATGATTAATGTGGCATCTTTGTATCAAAATTGATACAATTATTTTGGTTGAAACAATTTATTGATGCCAAATAATGTAGTAAAGTAAAAATTATAAATGAAAATATATATCCATCCATCCATCCATCCATTTTCTTAGCCGCTTTATCCTCACGAAGGTTGCGGGAGTGCTGGAGTCTATCCCAGCTGTCAACGGGCAGGAGGTGGGGTACAGCCGGAACTGGTTGCCAGCCAATCGCAGGGCACATGGAGACAAACAGCCGCACTCACGATCACACCTAGGGGCAATTTAGAGTGTCCAATTAATTTTGCGTGTTTTTGGGATGTGGGAGGAAACCGAAGTGCCCGGAGAAAACCCACACAGGCATGGGTAGAACATGCAAACTCCACACAGGTGGGTCTGGGATCGAAGCCGGGACATCAGATCTGTGAGGCCAACGCTTTCCAAGTTGCTCCACCGTGCCACCCAGTAAAATATACAGTAAAATTAAAAAAAAAATTAAATAGTAAAATCCATCAATTTTCTGAGACCCTTATCCTTATGAGGGTCACTGGAGTGCTGGAGCCTATCCCAATTATCACCAGGCAGGAGGCGGCGTACAGCCTGAACTGCCAGTCAATCGCAGGGCAATGTTGCGTCGGATTTTACACCAGTCGCGAAACCTGATCACGTTGTTTTAAAACGACGCGGCAGTTTGTCCTTATCAGAATCAAAATGGCCGCAAAGGTTGTAAAATCTGGCAGTGACGTGATTGGCGGGAGGCCAAACAAAGTTGCAGATGAATAACAGTAGTGGCTTCCTGGGTCAGCGCTCTCCATTTGACCAGATGGGACTTCATCCGGTAATCCCGCCTCTACAGGGAAGGAGCGATAAGGACAGCTCAGGGAGCCTCCGTAAAAAGGCCAGAAGCTCCCCGCAGGGACAAGACTCCAATAAAACTCCTTTGTTCCCCGCTGTGTGCTGCAACTCAGGTCCCCATCAATGGCGTTTTCAAGAGAAACCAAATATCTTCACAAGCTCTTTGTTCGCCGTGGATTGACTGCGTGCAGAATGCAGCCACAAAATGTATTCAAAAGAACAAATATGCTCACTGGAAATAGACATCTCTTCCTTTTTTTTTTTATTGTTTATTATCAACCTTATTTGAATAACATTATATGAGGGCACAACCAGTGCAATCTGTAGGCCGGTCCCAAGCCCGGATAAATGCAGAGGGTTGCGTCAGGAAGGGCATCCGGCGTAAAACTATGCCAAGCAAATATGAGTGTTCATCTAAAGAATCCCATAACGGATCGGTCGTGGCCCGGGTTAACAACGCCCGCCCCCGGCACTGCTAACCTGCAGGGCGTCGGTGGAAATTCAGCTACTGTGGGTCGAAGACAAAGAAGAGGAGGAAACCGGATCCAGCGTCAGAAGAAAAAGAGGAATGCACAGAGCCTACAACTGAGTGTAGGGACTTTCAATGTGGGACTATGACAGGAAAAGCTCAGGAGTTGGTTGACAGGATGATTAGGAGAAAGGTTGATATTTTGTGCATCCAAGAGAGGAGGTGGAAAGGTGGTAAGGCTAGACGTTTGGGAGCAGGGTTTAAATTATTCTACCACGGAGTAGATGGGAAGAGAAATGGAGTAGGGGTTATTTTAAAGGAAGAGCTGGCTAAGAATGTCTTGGAGGTGAAAAGAGTATCAGATCGAGTGATGAGACTAAAATTTGAAATTGAGGGTGTTATGTATAATGTGGTTAGCGGCTATGCCCCACAGGTAGGATGTGACCTCGAGTTGAAAGAGAAATTCTGGAAGGAAGTAGATGAAGTAGTTCTGAGCATCCCAGACAGCGAGAGAGTTGTGATTGGTGCAGATTGTAATGGACATATTGGTAAAGGAAACAGGGGCGATGAAGAAGTGATGGGTAAGTACGGCATCCAGGAAAGGAACTTTGAGGGACAGATGGTGGTGGACTTTGCAAAAAGGATGGAGATGGCTGTAGTGAACACTTATTTCCAGAAGAGGGAGGAACATATAGTGACCTACAAGAGCGGAGGTAGAAGCACGCAGGTGGATTATATTTTGTGCAGACGATGTAATCTGAAGGAGGTTACTGACTGTAAAGTAGCGGTAGGGGAGAGTGTAGCTCGACAGCATAGGATGGTAGTGTGTAGGATGACTCTGGTGGTGGGTAGGAAGATGAAGAAGACAAAGGTAGAGCAGAGAACCATGTGGTGGAAGCTGAGAAAGGAAGAATGTTGTGCAGCCTTCCGGAAAGAGGTGAGACAGGCTCTCGATGGACAACCGAAGTTCCCGGAAGACTGGACGACGACAGCCAAGGTGATCAGAGAGACAGGCAGGAGAGTACTTGGTGTGTCATCTGGTAGGAAAGGGGAGAAGGAGACTTGGTGGTGGAACCCCAAAATACAGGGAGTCATACAAGGAAAGAGATTAGCGAAGAAGAAGTGGGATACTGAGAGTACTGAGAAGGGGCGAAAGGAGTACATCGAGATGCGACGTAGGGCAAAGGTAGAGGTGGCAAAGGCTAAACAAGAGGCATATGAAGACATGTACACCAGGTTGGACACGAAAGAAGGAGAAAAGGATCTCTACAGGTTGGCCAGACAGAGGGATAGAGATGGGAAGGATGTGCAGAAGGTTAGGGTGATTAAGGATGGAGATGGAAATGTGTTGACTGGTGCCGGTAGTGTGCTAAATAGATGGAAAGAATACTTTGAGAAGTTGATGAATGAAGAAAATGAGAGAGAAGGAAGAGTTGAAGAGGCAAGTGTGAAGGACCAGGAAGTGCCAATGATTACTAAGGGGGAAGTCAGAAAGGCACTACAAAGGATGAAAAATGGAAAGGCAGTTGGTCCTGATGACATACCGGTAGAGGTATGGAAGCAATTTGGAGAGATGGCTGTGGAGTTTTTGACCAACTTATTCAACAGAATACTAGCGGGTGAAAAGATGCCTGAAGAATGGAGGAAAAGAGTTCTAGTTCCCATTTTTAAGAACAAAGCCGATGTGCAGAGCTGTGGGAATTATAGAGGAATAAAGTTGATGAGCCACACAATGAAGTTAAGGGAAACAGGAGTGGAGGCTAGACTCAGGACAGAAGTAAGTATCTGCGAGCAACAGTATGGTTTCATGCCTAGAAAGAGTACCACAGATGCATTATTTGCCTTGAGGATGCTCGTGGAAAAGTACAGAGAAGGTCAGAAGGAGCTACATTGTGTCTTTGTGGATCTAGAGAAAGCCTATGACAGAGTACCAAGAGAGGAACTGTGGTACTGCCTGCGTAAGTCTGGTGTGGCAGAGAAGTATGTTAAAATAGTACAGGACATGTATGATGGCAGCAGAACAATGGTGAGGTGTGCCTTAGGTGTGACAGAGGGATTTAAGGTGGAGGTGGGACTGCATCAGGGATCAGCTCTGAGCCCCTTCCTGTTTGCAGTAGTAATGGATAGGCTGACAGATGAGGTTAGACTGGAATCCCCTTGGACCATGATGTTCGCAGATGATATTGTGATATGCAGTGAGAGCAGAGAGCAGGCGGAGGAACACTTAGAAAGATGGAGACATGCACTGGAAAGGAGAGGAATGAAGATTAGCCGAAGTAAAACAGAATATATGTGCGTGAATGAGAAAAGTGGAGGGGGAAGAGTGAGGCTACAGGGAGAAGAGATAGCGAGGGTGGACGACTTCAAATACTTGGGGTCAACAATACAGAGCAACGGTGAGTGTGGTCAGGAAGTGAAGGAACGGGTCCAAGCAGGTTGGAACAGCTGGCGAAAGGTGTCTGGTGTGTTATGTGACAGAAGAGTGTCTGCTAGGATGAAGGGCAAAGTTTACAAAACAGTGGTGAGGCCGGCCATGATGTACGGATTAGAGACGGTGGCACTGAAGAAACAACAGGAAGCTGAACTGGAGGTGGCAGAAATGAAGATGTTGAGGTTCTCGCTCGGAGTGACCAGGTTGGATAGGATTAGAAATGAGGTCATTAGGGGGACAGCCAAAGTTGGATGTTTTGCTGACAAGGTTCGAGAGAGCAGACTTCGATGGTTCGGACATGTTCAGAGGCGAGAGAGTGAGTATATTGGTAGAAGGATGCTGAGGATGGAGCTCCCAGGCAAAAGAGCGAGAGGAAGACCAAAGAGAAGGTTTATGGATGTGGTGAGGGAAGACATGAGGACAGTTGGGGTTAGAGAGGAAGATGCAGGAGAGAGGCTAAAATGGCAAAAGATGACACGCTGTGGCGACCCCTAACGGGACAAGCCGAAAGGAAAAGAAGAAGAAGAAGATGATTTGAATAACATTATCATTATTTATATTTCTTGATCCCGTGCCAACAAAAAAAACGCACCGTCTGTATTGAAAATCTTGTTATTGTGAAATAATGAACAGATTTATTTATTTGACAGAATTCAGTCCACGTTCAAAGAGACTTGGGTGCCAATGAAAAGTTTTCTTTGACCAGCATTTCCAAACCCATTGAAGCGCTGTTTATACCACAGGAGAATTCTCGTTAATAATGACGACTTTTTCCATATTTTTTTTTTTTCACCATTTGGATCGTAACACTAGCTCGTATAAATCCGTCTGTCCATTTTCTAGATTGCAGGGGCAAAGTAAAACGCAAACAACATACACGCTCACATTCACAACGGTGGACAAATGACATTTGCGAATGTCTCTCGTTCTTTGTTCTTGTTTGTTTGTTCTTTGTTCTGAATGTCGTACCTGGGCCGGAGACAAATTGCTTGTGTGTCGTTTACATACTTGGCCATTAAAGCTGATTCTGATATGAAAATGACCCCTATATACTTCTGAGAGTTCTACTTTGATTGAAAAGGAACAAGTGCTTAATGTGTTGTGATCTGTTCAAATTTTGGATAAAGTTCTAGTGGAACTTGCAGATACTCACATTAATGTAGAGTTAAGACAAGAAATTATATTTGCCAGTAAAAAAAACAAACAAAACTTTTCCATGAAGAGTTAGATGAATGCTGTAGAGAGTACAAGAATTAAAGCTGTGTGGGTTTCGACATGCACAAGCATCCAATCAACATTTACATCTTTTGGAAGCGCTAGTAGAACCCGAGAAGAATTTCAAGTGCCGGCATGAATTACCTCAATATTTGTTCTCCTTCTAAGTGTTGCGTGCCTTTGTGAAATAAACCTGACGTGGTCGCTCGGGTTAATTGACCACGACAAGAAACTAAGGAATATGTTCACCGATATCATTTTCATGGAAATGTATCTTCAAGTGACACACAGAATTTTGTTAATGATTCGTCACAAGGGTGTGTTTACCTCTGTTGCGTGCTGGCGAGTCGGACGAGGGAACAATGGAGCGAGTAAATATTTGATCCGTCTTTCTTCTCTGCTGGGTCTAGCTGTCAATATGAGTTGCGGCTGAGATGCACAAAATGGAGCGCGGCCCATGAACGGCTCGTTTGACTCGCAATTTGAATCTATAATTGTTTATAATACCGATTATTTGAAGTCGAATGAAAGATTTGCAGTGTGGTGCAATCAGCGGCTGAGTAAGTGTGCTGTTGACCACTTTATTTATTGCGGGAAGGGGGGACTTTTTCAGGGAAGGGGACTTGTCGTAATTATCAGTTGATATTTGCATAGTTGATCATTTCCAGCCTGTAAGCCGCGACTTTTTTCCCACGCTTTCAACCCTGCGGTTTATGCGGTGATGTGGCTAATTTGTGCAAGGGGGCACTCTAGTGGAAAAGGTACAAGTGACGCCGGTGGAATATTTGTGCCCAGGAAGTGACTTTTACCGGTATGTTTTTTTTTTTTTTAACCGGCCCTGTTAGTGCTGCGCTAGCCTGTTGCTGCTGTGTCACTGACGTGTCTCAGTGATTTTTACCAGTTTGGTTTTTTTTAAACTGGCGTTAACGTTAGCACCGTGCTAGCGTTAGCGCCGCACTAGTGCGTTGCTGCTGTGTCTCAGTGATTTAGGCCTGTTAGTGCTGTCCCACCATTTTGCTACTGTGTAGCTGCCGCGGCTATTTTATTTTTTTTTTGTTTACTTGTATGTTTTTGTTTTTTTTTTAACTAGCCCAGTTCGTGCTACTATGTTGTTTCTATGTTAAGCTAAGCTAAGGTATTAAAACGTTGAAAACTCTTTCTGTGTACCGTCTTTCTCTGTAAATATCTCGTGTTTCAATGTGCGCACTTGCAGCTTTTTACACAGGCGCGGCTTATGTACGTACCAAATGGTATTTCCTTTACAAATGCACTGGGTGAGGCTTATAATCAGGTGCGCTCTGTTGCCCGGAAATTACGGTAGTATTTACTACTGGTGACACGCAGCATGCAGCCGGGCCTGCAACTAAAATGGCGAAGGAGGCCTGTGCCGCACAAGCAATTCGGGAACTGTCAGAAACTGGAAAGGAAAATGCAAGGTCAGTTGAGCAGAGCAGCAACAAAGCTGAGGTCAAGCACAAAGAGGAGCCAACACACGGAGATAAGCAAGAACAACAAGAATAAGCTGTCATTAAAAAAGTCAAATTTCATCCGATGGCTCAAGGTTACTTTGATGATTGACCGTATCAGGATTGTGATTTGCGAAGAAATGTTGTCCTCCTGGCTTAAGAGAGGCTGGAGCAAAGGTGCTCATAAATCATCCAGCCTGGCCGTGGCCGCACTGACACATTGCTCAGGCATGTGGACGAGGAGGAAGTCCACTAGTTTGATTCTGTGGTATTTTTCTCCTCGTAGACGTGAGGTTCCTTTCTGGCTCATTGAGCTTCTTTTTTTTTTTTTTTTTTTTTTGAGCGGCAGCTGCAGCTCTGGAGGTGGTAATTGATTTTGGCAGGAGACATTTTGCAGTTACAGTTTGGGTAACATGGAAATGGAGCCCGGCTTCATACTTGATACGGTCATTAAAAGGATCAGTGCCATTTCAATAGCAGAGAACGCAGAGATGCTCTCCAGGTCTGCTTTTGGCCACGGGCTTCATCTGATTTCATTTGTCGTCTAAACGCAGACAGTCCATAAAGTAGACACGAGAGGTTTGAATATATCGACTCATCAAAGCTAGACTTCACGGAACAATGTCAAGAAAACGCTTTTTCATTTTCATAATATTAAGTCGGGAATAAAGAATATCTGATTTTGTGTTGTACAGTGAAGCTCAGCAATATTCCAGTTCACCTTTTGCACTCCCCGCTATATTGTGGATTTGTATTGAGTTTTTACAGCGCGGATTTGAAGTGCCGCACCTTCGGGGTAGTACCACGTTGTGCCGCAACGTGGATGGATGTACTGTGGATGCGGCATAATTAGAAGCAGAGAGGCAGAGAAAAAGCGGAGAAGCTCCCCTGCTAAGCTGCAGCCATGGTTCCCACAGAGCGGGAAGAATATATGACCGTGAGTAATGTTGTACTGTATGGTTTGGTTAAACTTTGAATGAATTAAATATACTGTACAGAAAAAAAAAATGTTGAACCCCTTTATTGGGTATGATGCATCTCCGTATTCGTTAAAGTAGCAGTTGTTTGACGGTTTATAATTGTATTAACGTTGAAGGCGTTTTCCAATCAGCCTGTTTTGCATTATACTGGACACGTGTTAGTTAGCATGACACGAGTTGAACATTTTAGTTTTTATTTTCGGTATACGATCTTTAATTGTTTTATTTCATGTGTTAGGTTTGAACTAATACAATAAAGAGTTTGAAGCATGCACTCTCGGCATCTTATTTGAGCGCGTTGATTTGTTTTTTCCTGCATGTTATTTTTTTGTCTTCAAAATGGTGGCAATTTATGTTAAAAAGGTGTTTGACTAAATTTACATGGATTTAGACATTGCTACTATTTTTTTATACTGTCTCATTACAAACAGCACATTGCAGATGTATATAGAACATATCCTCAATGATAAACGAGGGTTCACTGTAATTAATTACAATCCTAACGCTGTTCATTTTGAAGTTGTCTTTTTATTCATCCAATTATTTTAACACAGTATTCATCCTTCGTTGCTGCATACTAGATTCATTCAAATTTTTTAAAAAATCCCCCAAAATTGAACATGTCAATTCAATTATTGTTAATACGATCATATAACTAATAGTTGATATTCTGATCATCATCATTAGTTAACTATAAATAGATGTTTTTAAATTACATGAATATTCTTAACAGCCATACAGGCGGGGGGCGGACAACTCAACAGTACTCTTAAAACATTTTAACTTCAAGAGCGAGTGATGAGTTGCAGATGCATCAAATGTACTTCATCTGTTTTGCACTTTCTCTTTTTTCCCTCCGTTTGAAATATTTAAAAGCTGTATTATCTTCTTTGTTTTTAAATGCTTTGAATCATGTAAATGGAGTTACCTTGTGTAGGAAATGCGCACCATAAATCAATTTGCTTTGCTTCGCCTTTTCCCTCCGCATTCTTCTTGACACAACTTTTGAGGCTGCTTCATCTATTGCAGTGATTTCCAACCTTTATAGAGCCAGGGCACATATTTTACAATTGATAAATCCCACGGCACACCAAATAAAGTAAATGTCACCAAAAATGGATCGGTTAAAAGGCTACTGTCATGAAATGGATGATTTTTTTGTACGTTAATAACGAAAAAACGGCAGCCGACATGGACCCATGCGTTTTTTTCGCCACAAAACATGATTTTTTTTTGTAACGCCATGAAAATCCTCTCGAGGGATTTGTTTTCAAGAAGATGCAGGAAGTGACGTAAAGGGCAGCGGCGCCTCCAAGTGGACTCGTTTGTTTCCATTAGTTTTACCTGCTGGAAGGTAGCTCGTTGTTTCTTTGTGTTACCCAAAATGCCGGCTCATTGCGTTGCTGGACATGGCTTGAACACTCAGGAGAATGGATTTAGCCTTCATAAGTTTCCAAGAGACCCGGTTCGTCGTGAAAAATGGATTGCACGGGTGCAGAGGACGAGAGCTTCCTGGGTTCCAAATAATAGGTAGCTGTGTATACAGCTACTAAAAATCTAGTTTTATAATCATCATAAATAATAATAGTTTGGGGCGGACCACGTAATCGGTCTCTCATAACGTAACAAAAGATCCGTGTAAGAAATATGCCGATGTGCGCGTTGGACGGCATCGGGCTGCTGCGCGGACGGCAGTGAATCTGAAGTACCCGGCCAAGAATGTCTCACTCAGCCGCGTGTACGCAGTAATGCGCCCCGGCATATACAATACTCTAATTGTGAGTTTACTACTGCCTTAGTTCATCGAGTACTGCGGTGGTTATGAACAACCCCCTAAAAGCAGCATGGCTCGGCTCCATTATATGCCACCGCGGCACCTAAAATCAGCCACACCAGCTGAGGCGCTGTGTCACAAAAAGCCACAAAAGTCTAATAGAAAGAAGAAGAAAAAAAGATAAGTACAAGCCTGGAGTAATTCTTTGATTCCTGCTAAACTGAGGTCAAATAGTCAGCGGCCAAATGGTAAGCATAATTATTATTTTTGCGTGTTTCAAGCTTTGCACAGATTTTTTTTAGGAAGATTATCTGAAATATTCCAAATTTGAATTTGTCAATTCATTTTGTAGTTTCACTTGTTTTTACAAAATAAACCTGCATCTTTCTAAAAATTCTGACCCCCAATAAAATCTGCCATGAACCCTTTTAGCTAGGGCTAAGTCTCTTTTGCGGCAGTTACAAGCAGACTTACAACATCAGGTAACATAGACATTAAATAGTTCCTCTGGTCCGGGGCCAACGATGATTAAAGCAAAATGGGAAGCAGGGTCGCTCATGTGGGAACCATCTCGTGTGCTCCTTTCATTTGCAGGGTCAAAGCCTCTCCCCTGAGCCAGGGACACAGGAGAATCATGTCTTCCACTATACTATACAATTGCCAAATGAAGTGTGGTGTCGTTCTTGTCAGCTACCTCTGGCCCGAGTGTGTCGCGTGGCTCAAACCCAAATGCTTCATGTATGTACGGTAGCCTGAAATGTCCAATTTTACAAGCTGCGCTAAATCCTTCCAGAACTAACGGAATGTAGTCGTTTTACACAGATTGACGTATTGGAGTACGCGTGGATAGAGAGCAGGATTTTAAAGTAGGCTAATGTATTTCTAATGCTCTCCATCCCCTCCATTCATCCGCCTGTTGATCGGCATCTGTTAAAGCCGCTTGAGTGACATATTTGCGCTAACCTTGACCGCAGAAGGCCAAATAGAAGAGTGAGTGCCAGAAGCAAACACACAAAAATGCAAAACTTGAAGACGTTCCATTCGTTGAAACACCTCTCATGCAAGCACGCGAGCAAAAGATTCCAAATCCGGCGCGGATGGGAAGTTATTCAGTATCTGTGAATTAGAGCGAGGATGACGGGTTCAGGATTCGTGCCACAGTCCTCATCAAAGAGTGAAATATAGATGGACACACAGCTCCGCCGAGTTGAGAAACTGAGTAAATTGAATTGGAGTTCAACATGATCCAATTTAAAGCAAATCTGGCCCTTGTGTGCTTGAAGTCCAGTACAACTTTTGACAATGAAACTGATAAGGATAAGGAACGTTCAAGAAGCCTAAAGGCAAAATTGCCCTCTCACGTTTTCCACGACGTTACGATTTTAGATACTCAAAACCTGTTGATCTGATGTTTGAGCGCTAAAATATTATCCATCTATCCATTTTCTTCATCGCTTATCCTCACGAGGGTCGCGGGGAGTGCTGGAGCCTATCCCAGCTGTCAACGGGCAGGAGGCGGGGTACACCCTGAACTGGTTGCAGGGCACTCTCAAATATTATTTCATATAAAATGTATATTTGGCAAAAACTCAAATGAGTCCAGCAATATTCTGATCATATTTGAGAAAAACCTCTTGTGATCAATATTTTCCCAATAACCTGAATTCAGTTACAAGGCTCCTAGTAAAGATATATCCTCAGAAGAAGAAAGTACACTCAGTCACCGTTACACTTGAATTTTTCTCTTGATTGCTTTACATGTATGGTAATAAAAACTACAATACTCTAATTGTGAGTTTACTACTGCCTTAGTGTAGATTAGTGACTATCGTGTGTAATCGAGTAAATCACATGTATGTAAATGTAGTTTATGTCGCCACCATGAATTGGGATATTCTGTAACATGCATGATAAAAACATTGTCTTTTCTTTCCATCCAAAGGGTTCGTGGGGGGTGAGACAACCCAGACAAGTGTGGCCTTCCTGTACATTGTAGGCTTCATAAGATAAACTAACAAAAAAACATCACAGCTTTGTGGAATTGTTGTTGTGCATGGTAATGGTCCATGGTGGAAAAATGGTGTCCTGCCTTTGTATACCTCACGAGAGCACAGTTCAGCAAGTAGTGAGAGTACAGCGAGAAGCAGGAATGACATCCATCCATCCATCCATCCATCCATCCATCAAGGGTCGCGGGGAGTGCCGGAGCCCATCCCAGCTGTCAACGGGCAGGATGCGGGGTACATCCTGAACTGGGCACATGGAAACAAACAGTTGCGCTCACAATCACACCTAGGGGCCATTTAGAGCGTCCAATCAATGTTGCATGTTTTTGGAATGTGGGAGGGAACCGGAGTACCCGGAGAAAACCCACGCTGTCACGGGGAGAACATGCAAACTCCACACAGGCATTGCCGGGATTGAACCTGGCACCTGAGAACTTTGAGGCCAACGCTTTACCAGCTTTACCACCGTGCCGCCCAGGATTTATATCATTATTTTTAAATTTACATTTTACTTATTTTTCGAAGCCCCACTGACACGAAAAGCATGATTTTTAGTATGTTTTTTGAAAAAAAAAAAAAAAAGGCAGCCGGAATTTTGACGTTTGATTTTGACGTATATGGGTTTTTGT
Source organism: Syngnathoides biaculeatus (assembly GCF_019802595.1). NCBI lineage: Eukaryota > Metazoa > Chordata > Actinopteri > Syngnathiformes > Syngnathidae > Syngnathoides > Syngnathoides biaculeatus. The sequence continues at coordinate 2,626,745 of NC_084657.1, read as the reverse complement.
AATTCCAGCCATAAAAATCCTCTTGAGGGATTTGTTTTAGAGAAGAAGCAGGACGTGACGTTGTCAGCAGGAGCGCACTCAGGCGGCGTTGTGTGTTTATACCAGTTTTACCTGCGGGAAAGTAGCTCTTTGTTCCTTCCTGTTAGCCAAAAATGCCGGCTCGTTGTATTACTGGATATTGTTCGAACACTCGGGAGGATGGATTTGCTTTTCATACATTTCCAAAAGACCCGGTTTGTCGTGAAAAATGGATTGTACAGGTGCAAAGGACGAGAGCTTTGTGGGTTCCAAATGACAGGTAGGTGTGTATAGAGCTACTAAAAAAATAACAGTAGTTGGGGGGGGGGGGGGACATAATCCTCACAGAATGTAACAAAAGATCTGCGTCCATAAGTCAGGGGTGCTAATTGTGTCGATGTGTCCGTCGGCGCCTCATCCACCGCGGACGGCTTCGGCCAGGGTAGCTCATACATACTGTCGGGGAGTCTGTTGTTTGTTCCAAGTGATCCGTATATCATCTAAATATGGCTTGAAACGATAGGGCCATATTGCCCCGGTCACTTCACTCGATTGTGAGAGGTTCTCTTCTTCCAAAAGAGCTTCCGTGTCCAATAGCAGGGGCCACTATGTGTTTTCAATGGCGAATGTGCCGGTGTAACATCTGCTGATCAAGTAGCAGTCAATTCGATGTCGAGTGAGACTTCCGCAACTTTGCGCATGGATGATGATGCTCATATTTATTTTTCCGTGTCGACATTAAAGTGAAAACGTTATATATATTTTCATGATAATATCTATTTTACAATGTATATCAGGACATCAATGGGGCTTTCACACCAGTGTGAAGAATGTCAGAAACTGATGTGAGCTAATTTGTCATTTCTTAGTCATCGTGTTATTGATTTGAACTTTGACTAATTACTTTACTTCAAGGTACGCACATCCGGCATCGTTAATTTGGCCATATCCCAGGCCCCTTCTGATCTAAGTCATAAAAGGCCCAGATGTCTCCAAAAGACCATTCTGTCTTGTGCCATGTACAAGAGCTCCTGAGTATCAAATTGGTTTTACCACAAAATCTTCTGCTCCTCTACTTCAACCATCAGAAAAAAAAGTGTAGATGTAGAGCAGTATATTGCACATGTGTTTCAATCCAGTGCAGATTCGTGATGTGCGGGTCAGTTCTTTTGAGTGTACAGAATGATTCAAATCAGTTCCTTAAAAAGATTCACTCACTGAATCGTTTATTTCTTTTTATTAAAATAATTTAGGTGAAATAAAAACATCCCAGAACTAAGGTTCATGTTCTCGCAACATGTTCACTAAAGCGCTATACACCTTGTTGTCATCGTGATTTTTGAAATAGGAAAGGCGGGGAAGGTTGGAAAAAAACAAACAAAAAAAACCTTTGCATGCAGTGAGCTCGGCTACCGACCATCTTTCTGCGTCCACTTACAGTGAAGAAAACAAGTATTTGAACACCCTCCTAAATTGCAAGTTCTCCCACTTAGAAATCATGGAGGGGTCTGAAATTTTCCTCATAGGTGCATGTCCACTGTGAGAGAGTTAATCTAAAAAAGAAAATCCAGAAATCACAAAGTATGATTTTTTTTAAAGATTTATTTGTGTGATACAGCTACAAATAAGGATTTGAACACCTGAGAAAACCAATGTTAATATTTGGTACAGTAGGCTTTGTTTGCAATTACAAAGGTCAAACGTTTCCTGTAGTTGTTCACCAGGTTTGCACACACTGCAGGAGGGGTTTTTGGCCCACTCCTCCACACATATCTTCTCGAGATCAGACAGGTTTCTGGGCTGTCACTGGGAAACATAGAGTTTCAGCTCCCTCCAAAGATTTTCTATTGGGTTTAGGTCTGGAGACTGGCTAGGCCACGCTAGAACCTTGATATCCTTCTTACAGAGCCACTCCTTGGTTTTCCTGGCTGTGTGCTTCGGGTCATTGTCATGTTGAAAGACCCAGCCATGACCCATCTTCAATGCTCTGACTGAGGGCAAGAGGTTGTTCCCCAAAATCTCACAATACATGGCTGGGGTCATCCTCTCCTTAATACAGTGCAGTCGTCCAGTCCCATGTGCAGAAAAGCACCCTCAAAGCATGATGCTACCACCTCCATGTTTCACAGTAGGGATGGTGTTCTTGGGATGGAACCCATGATGGGTCGTCTTCCTCCAAACACAGTTCGTGGAATTATGACCAAAAAGTTACATTTTCATCTAATCTGACCACAAAACTTTCTCCCATGACTCCTCTGCACCATCCAATCGGTCATTGGCAAACGTAAGACGGGCCTTGGCATGAGCTCATTTAAGCAGGGGAACCTTCCGTGCCATTCATGATTTCAAACCATGACGTCTTAGTGTATTACCAACAGTCACCTTGGAAATGGTGGTCGCAGCTCTTTTCAGGTCATTGACCATGTCCTGTCGTGTAGTCCTGGACTGATTCCTCACCTTTCTAAGGATCACTGACACCCCACGAGGTGATATCTTGCACGGGGCTCCATTCTGATTGAGATTGACTGTCATGTTTAGCTTCTTCCATTTTCTAATGATTGCTCCAACAGTGGACCTTTTTTCACCAAGCTGCTTGGCAATTTCTCCGTGGCCCTTTCCAGCCATGTGGAGTTGTACAATTTTGTCTCTGGTGTCTTTGGACAGCTCTTTGGTCTTGGCCATGCTACAAGTTCGAGTCTTGATGATTGTATGGGGTGGACAGTTGTCTTTATGCAGCTGACGACCTCACACAGGTGCATCTGATTCAGGATGATACATGGAGTGGAGGTGGACTTTTAACGGAGGACGAACAGGTCTTTGAGGGTCAGAATTTGCCTTTAAAAAAAATCATACATTGTGATTTCTTTTTAGATTATCTCTCTCACAGTCGACATGAAAATTTCAGACCCCTCCATGACTTCTAAGTGGGAGAACTTGCAATATAGCAGGGTGTTCAAATACTCGTTTTTTTTACTGTACATCCAGCTCGACTCTCGTCAGCCGACGTGACTTTTTTACATCCATTCGCCGAAGTTAGTGACATCACTGGCGACATCCCGGTACTCTTTCTGGTACAGTCAAAGAACACTGAGTCATGCCACAAGCACACAGAGTTACGAACAGAACATTTGACGGATTGGCACTGTGGAATTGGTGGAGCAGTTCTGGAAGTTCTACATTCATATTCTACATTCCCCCCTTTTATCACAGCTACTCATTGGTCATTCGCAGAATGTTCAGAAGTGAATGGCAGAATGCTTCAACAGTTCCGCTCACGTTCCCAGGCGAGTCACTGCCCACACGGTGGGGGGTGGCGGCCAAGGAAAAAGAAAGAATCATTTCATATTTCTGATTTGTTCATACAAAGATTCCTTCTTCTGAAGAAATTGTTTCCGGACATAACAAAAGGAAGGGCAAACGATTCGCATTCCCAACGATTGTTGTATGTTTACATCACATGGGCTGCAGTCTTCTACATTTTGGATGACTCCCTGTGACGGTGTGTCAGCGTTCTTGTGTGGACACACCCGTTTCCCGCGAAGAGTCCTTTTTTACTAAAAAACAACTTTTTAAAAAGGAGAATAAAAGAGATCACCTCTGTTTCCGACAACACCCTATTGTTGACCCTCACCAGGGAGCACACCAACCGAGGCATAAATTAGAAGGACTCTGCGGCAAAAATTTTGAACTGAAGAAACCTTTTCGAGTAAAGTTGAAACATCTTAACCAAACAAGTCTTACCTGCTTCCTTCTTTTTCTTCTACATCTACTACTACTTTTGTCATTCCGGAGGCCTTGTGGCATCATGTTTTCTCAGAGAGGTCAATTTTGTGACGACAGACAGCTGGGGGATACTCGATTGTCACCAGAAGTCCGGCTATGCCATCTGCCAGTGTATCTACAACTTCCTGACAGGCAGGACACAGCAGGTGAGGCTGGGGGACACTACCTCATCTACATGCACCATTGGCACCGAAGCACCCCAAGGTTGTCCTCTCCCTGGTGCTCTTCTTGCACAACACGAATGACTGCACCTCACGGCACCCGGCTGTCAAACTCATGATGTCCGCAGATGCACCTCAGTCATTGGGGTCATCAGAGACGGCAACGAGTCTTGGTATCGACAAGGGGTGGAGAGGCAAGGGGTGTGGCCAACACAACCTGGAGCTGAATGCACTAAAGTCTGGAGAGATGATTGTGGACTTCGGGAGGCATCCTTCACCACAGTTGTAACTCACATTGTCCAACTGTCTTGTGTCAACAGTATATGTCCGTCCATCCATTTTCTAAGCTGTTTATCCTCACAAGGGTCACGGGAGTGCTGAAGCCTATCCCAGCTATCAACGGGCAGGAGGCAGGGTACACCCTGAACTGGTTGCCAGCCAATCACAGGGCACATGGAGACAGACAACAGTGACACTCACAACCACACCTCGGGGTAATGTAGAGTGTCCAATGAATACATGTTTTGAAGCCACGCAGAGGCGCAACATAAGGATGAAAGCGCCGCATGCGGCTCCGGAGCCGCAGGTTGCCAACCCCCGTGCTGGACTCTCACACGTTTTTAACTGCATACACTCCTTGAAGTCTTGATACCTTTTGCACAAAAGTCATTGCAATGGACCTTCGCTCTGATGGGCATTTTAACTGTTTAAATGCTAGAAGACTGCATCCTTTGCACAAGTGTGAGTTTAGAAAAAGGGTTCCCAGTAGGCAGTCTGTCTACTATCGTACTCAACATGTATGTCATCCTCAGGCAGCTCCAACTACCGGAGACAAATTCCTTGTGTGTTTAGATATTCGGCCAATAAAGCTGATTCTGATTGTGACGTGTGCAACACACTGTTGGTCGTCTCGTTTACAAAATACTTTGAAAGAACAGTAAACATGCAGTTGCCAGTTTCTTCCTCGTGGTCGCCCACGATTTGAAAATTTGTCGTTAGTTACGTCAGCAGTCCCTCATGTTTACCCTACTTTATTTCTCCTGTTGTATGGTTGTTATTAGCATGATTGTGTAAGATTACAAATTGCTTGTATAGTCAAAAGGTTTCACAATCTTGATTCTGGAGTACATTATCTGTAATTTCATTAGCGTGGTGAGCTTGGTTAGATGCCTCTGACCGAGTGTCGAACCCCCAGCCAGTGATTGCTCAGCAACAGTAATTGTGCCACACCGGCATGAAAGCCATCAGGAAATCCCTCCGACAAAACGCCCGCCACGCTGGAATGTTGGCATTTCGCTGGTACTCTAATCACTCGGTCCAGACCAACACAAACCCAGCTTGGGTGCCACGTGATGCACCGAGGAATGTGAGATGCTGACATGATGTGGAAGAGGAGGCGTGCAGAGTCTACGATGTTATGACGGTGGCAATGAACTGCCAATGTCACAGCACGCTTGCAGATTGGATGAAGGGGTCAGCAGTCGGTGTGGTGGTGCTAATCCTCATTTGGCAGGCTGAAGAGAAGTGCGAGGGCCTCCACGCTCACGAGGCCGTCCATCGCTGAAGTGCTCCGTGTCCTTGCTGTCAAATCTACTTAGGAAGTGAGGCCTGTTTTGCATTTGCACTGCTGTACTCAAGTATGTGATAAGAGGCCCGTAATGCACCAGTCGCGTTTCATTCCAAGTTTTACGAGTCATTTTTCATCCAACAGAAGTGCAGCAAATAATGAATTACTGGTAAAGGCCGTGATTTTTACTTTTTAAGCATGAAATACAGGAAAACGTCACAAGAGTTCATATTGGCACCAAAAATGAAAAAATAAAAAAAAATTCTAGAACGCGTTTGTCCTGAAAAGCTGTCGTCACAAATATTCTGCCACAAGCCAGGTATCTGCCGCTGGAATCTGTGTATAGTAATAGCTGCTGACAGCTCGGAATCGCGCTCCACGCATTGCAGAACAAGGATCGTGACGCCAAATCTCGAGGGGATCCTTTTGCTTTGGAATGCGCAGCGATCAAAACCTTCAAGCCACAGACATTGGTTTCGCCGCAGAGGAAAGAGAAAAGGAGGGGAAGGGACCAGCAAGAGGAAATCGTGTGTCCCACGACTTCATCGTTTACCAACTGTGATGGGAGTAAGGGAGTGCAGACTGGAATACGAGACTAGCGACGAGATCACAAGATCCTCAACAAACAGTCTTATGCACCAAATCCGTGCGAATTCTCTTGCTGGTTGCGGGTTTGTTTTTGTGAGTTAAAAGTTTGCTGAGCAGCACGTACTGATGAATGGAAACGCGCACACAGCTTCATCACACAAACCTGCCTAACAAGACTGCTGCTGTCACTCAGCTGGGCCTCTCTACAAATCACACAAGGCCCAGAAAGGACAAATGTTTGTTTCCCCTCTGTAGAATTAATGAGGGCATGAGTTAGTGGCCGCCTCCTGCCCGAGCAACAGAATGTAGCCCCCCTACTCTTTCTGTGCCTGGGCTTGAAAGTGAGGAGTAAATATTAGCAGTCGACTATTTATAAAGAGCTGGAAATGTGCAGCCTGCACTGGGGCAGTCGGGGTAATGGGGAGAAATAAGGAGAGAAGGAGTCCGGGGGCACAACAACTGCAATGTGCTCTGCGCGACGGGTTTCATCACGTTGATGCGTCACACCTAATTGGCTCCTCAAAATGGTCCACCTTCAAAGAAAGATTCACGTAACGTGGCTGACGTATGTTAGACATTTGAGGGGGGCTGGCATTCATCGGAAAGACGAAACAATCAACTCGACGGAATATGTCTACAGGCAACACTGGTTTGGTGTAATTCTTGGAGTATTTCTGCAAAGCATAATTTGATCAATACATTTGTGCGTCGTTCTCATCTAATTTGACGATTAATGGCAAGGACATTTCAGAATGTATTTTTTTCAATGTTATTTGAATTACAGTTATTTTCTGACGCCCTTTTTGTCTTGTTTTGTTGTATATCAATTTTCCGCGTGCTGAAATACCAATTCATGGTATTTTCCCAAAAATTATTGATACTTTAACATTTTAGGCCACGTTAGTAAGAGCAATCAAGAGATAAGAAATTCGGATTTGCGGTTGGGTGCGTGCAGCTTTTTCTAGCGTATTCAACTAAAGATGCACAACTTTAAATGACAGATCAGACACTTTGCAATCTTCCCAAAACGGGATGGTGAGATTTGGATGGAGTAGAAAATAAAGTTTTGGCCTTCTCAAACCATGTAAGAAAATACTGTAACTGCTTTACTTCCTCTCGTGGCAGTCACGCTTCCTCCAACATCGGAATAAATATTCTCTTTTTCCATGTGCGGTATCCATTGTGCCGCAGTTTGATCAATTTCCTCATTCTGTCTTTTCATCATATCAACGTGACAATGCTTTTGTGTACCGCCAGAAAATGTTTGACCACATTGAAACAGAGTACATGTGGTTTGTGGGATGAATTCCCTTCGACGCGTTCACGGTGGTGTTCATCACGCTTCAACCAGCCCACGCAAGGAGTGGAAGAATGTCAATTTGTTGTTATCTGTGACAGAATAGATGAGCCGGATAAAACCCAGAAGAAGCGGCAAAGATTTTGAGGATCAGGTGACGATTGACCAAATACGGCGCGCTACTCATTTTGTTCATTGGCTCTCTGCTTGAGGCCAAATAAGATGATCATGACAAAGCCTTTCAAAATCCAAAAAGAATCCAAATAGCTGTACCTGTTTCATTTTCAGTAGCAGTCAAAGAATTGCGTTCATGCCACATACCACGGACTTTGTTCGAATATTGTCAGAACAGAGGAAAAAAAGATTCATCGTAGACAGTATTCCCATTGCGCACATCACCACTCAGATTATTCACATCAGTTTACTCCTGCAAACAGCGCTAATCACACGTAATGACTTTGCTGCCTGCCCTCCCCATTTAGACCACTGCCAAATAAATTCTATTACCTCACTCGGGCTGCAAAATATGGAAACCATTAAATGGGGGTGGGGGTGGGGGCGGGGGAGGGAGGTGTGGGTGCCTCTGGCTACCATTCAAAATCACTCTTATAAGGTGGAGTCTGCACTATAAATAAAAAAATAAATAAAAGAAGTAGAAGGATGCGACCATACACAGGCTTATTTCTTTCAGTCTACACTGTAGCCATTTATTTGAGGGTCTTCTCTGATGTGTTGGGGAGAAAAAAAAAAAGCTGTTTTGAACTTCTTTCGGACAACTTGGTAGAACCTTTTAATCAGATTTGGGAGATTTAAGTTGTTAAACTCTATATGTCTGCAGCTGTGGCTGTGGAAGGAAGTGGAGAAACTATTTTAGCACTTGAGCCCGAGTTTGTAAGCCAGTTCCAGCACTCTGAGTTGTTGGGGTTATCCAAATACTGAAACAAGGCTGAATAGTGATCACGTGCTCACTTATTAAAAAAGGGAAATAAAAAGGATTCGCACATTCAACCCTGTGGGCAGCCTGAAAATGGGAACAAATTATGTATTAGCAATAAACAAGAGCCGGCATCTGTTTGTAATAAATCATTGGAGACTATATGGGGAAAAACAACCTTCCAAAAACAATACGCTTGTTTTCTAAAAAGTAGAAAATGCAAAAGGCGGTGTCTTATATGAATCAAGCAACAACAACAAAAATCTCATTAAGAGTGGGACACCAAAGTTGATGTTTCTCAATTTTGGTCCCATGAAGCTCATATAATCCATCCATTGGTTCTCAGATGCATTAAAAACTCCAATAAATGTAATTGCAACAAACATCTGGAACTCATAACACCATTGTAAATCTGAAAAACACAGGCAAAAACATCAAAATGTTATTAACTGCTTTTTGATAAGGATTGTCCTAAATCTTTGGCAACATGACTTTTCTAAATTGTTTTCCTTTTTGGACCATCATTTATATCTGCTATTTCAAATACATTACTCTGTTTGTGACCACATTGGCAGCATTTTGAGGAAAAGTCCAACAGGTTTTTTTTTGGTTTTGTTTTTTATTTCCCTTTGACGTTGCCATATGTTGTCACATTAAAAATGACAAATGTCAAACTGTAACATGGTAGGGATGCCTTGAAACTGATTTTCAAGCTACAAAACGGTTACGGAATGGGAAAATATATTCACACAGGGTGATGAAAGGCAACGGCAATTGGCCTGATGGCTTAAATCAGGCATGAGGATTTCGGCAATTATGGTAACCGATCTTTCGGTTCCGTTGATTTTTGTCCTGGGAAACAGTGGGAAACGATTTTATATTCATATTCTGCACCTCAGCTTTATCACCTCACCTTCTTCATTGGTTCCGGCAATAAATTCTTCAGATATAGTCCACTTTTGCAACGTCTTTCGGGACACAGTCTCTTGTCTTTTACGCTTAGCAACCGACATGTTTGACTAGCGTTTGAGTGACCCGGATATGAATAACTCGACCTTGCGCAGAAGCGGAAACCGGTGCCGTTTGTAAACCACTCTGACAAAGCTGGGCGTTTTAATCATTCAAAATAAAGGGGTTCATGCAGGTTCGTTTTATACAGATTGTTGTATTTCGTTGAGAACTTGTTTTACATTCCACACGTGGGCGAACTTTATTAAAAGTAAGCCCTGAGATCCGGGAAACGGACTTTCGGTTCCGTGTTTTCTCAGGCTGGGTAACGACACGGTAACGGAACGGTCGTTTCCGTGAAATGCTCACGCCTGTTAAGTGTTGTGTGATTAACGTCGGGTTTGGGGTGGAGGGCGGGGCGGGGCGGAGGGGGGGCAAACCGCTCCACTTATCAGATCACCATGCTCAATATCAACGCAGCTCGGAAAAATTTTCATCATCTTCTTACTGAAAACAGTTGAGATGATGACAGCGGCGGAAATCTTGTGGGTTAGATTATCTCCAGATATGGCATCTTGAGCAAGACCGAAGTCCACTCACATAGACTGTAAATTTGCCGCGTTGTACATACAACATGATCCTTCAGTACCGTAATTTCCGGCCCATAAGCCGTGACTTTTTTTCACACGCTTTCAACCCTGCGGCTTATGCGGTGATGCGATTAATTTGTGCATTTTTTGTAACGGCCGCAAGGGGGCACTCGAGCGGAAAAGGTAAGAATGAGACTGGTGGAATATATGTGCGGAGGAAGTGACTTTTAACGGTCCGGCCCTGATCGCGCTGCGCTAGCATGTTACTGCAGTGTCTCGGCGAGTTTTACCGATGTTTTTTTTTTTTTTTCAACCGACCCCGTTAGCTCGGCGGCGCGAGCGTTAATATGGCGGCGCTAACATAAAACTGTCTGTGTACCGTCTTTCTTTGTAAATATGTCGTGTTTCAATGTGGGTTTCAATGTGGGCACTTGCGGCTTTTACACAGCTCTGGCGTATGTATGTATGTACCAAATGGTATTTCCTTTACAAATGTACTTGGTGAGGCTTACAACTAGGTGCGCTCTGTAGGGCGGGAATTACGGTACTTTGCTCACTTTATTCTCTTTATATTACACGCAGACGTTGTCATCGCTGAACTCAGCCAGACAAAGTCTATGCCGTGACTTTCTTTATATTCGCTGTTCTTCTCGCTGGCTTTGTTAACATCGTCATACCATTGGCCAGCCCCCCACCTCCCCCGCCCAACCCCTTGAAAGCCGCCACTCCAGAACAGATTTACTGTGATTACCCAGACCAGTGTTTACTTTTCCCAGCGTACTTAACTCTCCGTTTCTTTTATTCAAATTAATTCTACTCCGCTTATTCCCTACTTCGGGCATTTTCATCCATCCTGATGATCCCTCATCGCAACCGTGCAAACAGAGGAGGAATAAAGCGAAGTTTTGTCTGAAAATGACTTATTAACGTGTCATGTGATGTTTGGTGTCTTTAAGATGAAGTGTTTCTTCTTCAATAGATTGTGAACACAAAAAAAAGGACTTCAGCTCAATTTCACATAACTTCTAAAAGAGACAACGTGGAAACTTGGCTCATTCGTCTACACAAGGCAAATATTTTAAGATACTCACTGTGCTGAACGTCGATGTTGCACAAAAAAAGTCTGGCACTTGAAAACAATATTAGCCACTGTTTTGGAAAATTAGGTGATTAGAAGTTGAACTGTTGAGAACCTGTTGTACATTTGAGGACTTTATTAATTCTGAATGACTGCATACACAGGATCCTTAAATACTTCTTCAAAACAAAAAGTGGATTAATCCCATAGATTGTAAATTTAGATTTGCCCACATATTTGCCTTTTTCTGAAAAATAATGAACCGATAACAAAAGGCTCTTCATATAGCAAACGGGATGGTTGAAAAAAAAAAAAAAATCAAAAGTTAGAAAGATGATACTGATAGTGTTCAAAAATAATGTTCTTTTGTGTTCAAAAGTGTAAGTATGAGTCTAACCTTGTCAAAATCTCAGGAAAACTAACATTGGATCACAAGGTGGCACACGGTCATATTTGGAAAATTATGTCATGTTTGAGACTACACTATTTTTCAAAGGGAACTAAAATTGTAATCATGGAAAATTTCAAAAACAATGTTAGTTCAATTACACATATCCTCCTAGTACTGTCATGTAATCGGTTACAATTACAGATATTTTGTAATCAAATGGTGTAATTAGTTACTCGCCAAAGCTTAAAATAACACAAAACAACAAACAACAAAATAGGTGTCACTTAACAGCATTTTAAAATGTTCTGGAAACAGTAAAGCAAGCTAATGTTTTGAATAACAAATGAATGTGTTATTTTCAAAATGTGTAAAACGATGATAACTGCCGTGCTTTGCTTTTCATTCTTAACTGTCATATAATAAATGTGCAGAGGGAGGACTAGTGCTGAATATATCATAACAAAAATGAATGAACAAATGAACTACAAACGCATGTCCATAAATAACAACCATGTATCCGCTAGCTGTAAAAGAAGAAAAAAAAAAAGTTGGATATACATATACAATAAATGTAACATAAAAGTTCCTCAATAAAAAAATAAAGGTTCCAATCACAAATGAGCTGTATTTTGAATGACATTGAATTGAAACATTTGGAAAGATTTTTGCTCTTTGCAAATAGAAAACTAATTCTAATACCTCACATTTCCTCAGAAATATCTGGCCCAATTGGTTTTGGTGGCGGCTGCCCCGGTAGTGTCACTTTCAGTTCCCCGGCCAACTGTTGGTTTGTTTAATTTTATTATAATTTTTTTTTTTTTTTTTTTTTTTTTTTTTTTTTTTAGAAACGAGCATGCTTTGCATCATTTGGTATCTCCCAGCAACACTCTTAAGAACACACACACACACACACACAGCAAAACAAAACAAAAAAGGCCTTTAACAGCACATACTGCCGGAGTGCTATTTAAAGGCTTGAGGGTTAGAGTGGGGGGTGGGGGTCTACAAAAGTCCATTTACAGTACGGGTCAGCACATCTGAATGCCTTTACTACTCCAGCCAAATTCTTTGTCTCCCTCATTCACAGCAAGTTATCTGGAGCGCTGCCTGCACAAAGCCAATTGGTATTATATTGTCCAGGCTGACATTAACCCCTGATATTTTCACTGCTTCCATTAACACCCCTTTTATCTTCTCTATTACAAGGCAATTCCCACAGATCAAGAGGTCACAACCACCATGAAGTGATACTTCGTGACTCAAACAACCATTTTAACATTGCCTTGTCTTTGTCATGGGGGCGGGGGGGTGTGGATGAACATTCTAACTGTATTTTACCCCATTCGTGTCTGATTGACTCAGAGAGCCGCTCTTCCGCTCTTGCATTGACGCCCACAAAAATGAAGGAATGTGGGCCAAATGAATGGTTACAAGTCAGAATTGCAACATTTACACAAGCGGTCCTCAGCGCGCAATACTGTGTGGACCGCGTTCCAGCGAGCGAGGGTTAGCCGGAGGTGAACTGAATCGTTGCGTGGCTCAATGATAACAATGGTCGCTCAGACGGTCAGCTGACCGGGTTCATTATAAAAACAGGTCTGACAAAATCTTGGGGGTGTGATGAAATACACCGTGTGTAATACTGATACCCATACTGAGACAAAGAGACACCCAAATGTGCAAATATATTCTGGTGCAAGGCCATAAAGCTTTTCTCTCCATCCGCAACACAGAAGAATGCCAGTGACTGAAGACTCCTCGACGCTGTCGACAGACAGGCCTGTGTGCGGACTCCTCAGACCCTCGCTCACCTGCACACGGACAAATCCACCCCACCCCCGAAGCCAGAATGCCACAGTACGCAGCATACGACCCCCACTGGCTCTGTCTGCTTTTAGAACACTGTTATCCATCTACCTCGTTTCTATACCGCTTGTCCTCACCACAAGTGCGTAGAGCGTATCCGGGGTGGCGTTGGGGGAAAGGAATTGTCCACCTTTGATCGATTGCCGGGTTGGACCTGTCACTAATTGTGACAACACCCACTTCAAAAACAAGTGAAGGAAGACATCAGTTTGGGGTTCCATTTTTAACATTGATGCATCGAGGAGAATCCTGGGCCCAATATCCAGACACAGTGCCTTGTGAAAGTATTTGGCCCCCTTGAACGTCTCAACCTTTCGCCATTTCAGGCTTCAAACGTGAAGATGTAAAATTTTCATTTTTTTGTCAAGAATCAACAAGTAGGACACAAACGTGAAGTGGGACAAAATTTATTGGATATTTTAAACTTTTTCAACAAGTAAAAACCTGAAAAGTAGGGCATGAAATATTATTTGGCCCCCTTGCATTAATACTTTGTAGCGCCACCTTTTGCTGCAATTCCAGCTGCAAGTCGCTTGGGGTATGTCTCTATCAGTTTTGTGCATGGGGAGACTGTAATTCTTGCCCACTCTTCCTTGCAAAACAGCTCGAGCTCAGTGAGGTCTGATGGAGAGCGTCTGTGAACAGTAGTCTTCAGCTCTGCCCACAGATTCTCGATTGGATTCAGGTCTGGACTTTGACGTGGCCATTCTAACACCTGGGTACGTTTATTTGTGAACCATTCCATTGTAGATTTGGCTTTATGTTTTGGATCATTGCCCTGTTGCAAGATAAATCTCCGTCTCAGTCTCAGGTCTTTTGCAGACTCCAACAGGTTTTCTTCCAGAATGGTTTTGTATTTGCCTCCATTCATCTTCCCATCAATTTTAAACATCATCCCTGTCCCTGCTGAAGAAAAGCAGACTCAAACCATGAGGCTGCCACGACCATGTTTGACAGTGGGGATGGTGTGTTCAGGGTGATAGGCTGTGTGCTTTTACACCAAACGTATCGTTTTGCATTGTGGCCAAAAAGTTCAATTTTGGTTTCATCCTTCCACATATTTAGTGTGCCTCCCAGGTGGCTTGTGGCAAACTTGAAATGAGACTTTTTACTGATATCTTTAAGAAATGGCTTTCTTCTTGCCACTCTTCCATAAAGGCCAGATTTGTGCAGTGTAGTGCAGTGCAGTGCAGTGCAGTGCAGTGCAGTGCAGACTCTCACACCTCAGCTGTAGATCTCTGCCGTTCATCCGGAGTGATCATGGGCCTCTCGGCTGCGTCACTGATCAGTCTTCTCCTTGTTCGAGGAGAAAGTTAAGAGGGATGGCTTGGTCTTGGTAGATTTGCAGTGGTCTGATACTCCTTCCATTTCAATATGATTGCTTGCACAGTGCTCCTTTGATATGTTTAAAGCCTGGGAAATCTTTATGTATCCAAATCCGGCTTTAAACTTCTCCACAACAGTATCTTGGACCTGCCTGGTGTGTTCCTTGGTCTTCGTGATGCTCTCTGCACTTGAAACAGAACCCTGAGACTATCACAGAGCAGATGCATTTATACGGAGACTTGATTACACACAGGTGGATTCTATTTATCATCATCAGTCAACATTGGATCATTCAGAGATCCTCACTGAACTTCTGGAGTGGGTTTGCCGGACTGAATAATATTGCACGCCCCACTTTTCAGGTTTTTATTTGTTAAAAAAGTATAAAATATCCAATAAATTTCATTCCAATTCACGATTGTGTCCCACTTGTTGGTTCTTGACACAAAAAAAAACATTTCATTTTATATTTTTATGTTTGAAGCCTGAAATGCAGTGAAAGGTTGAAAAGTTCAAGGGGGCCGAATACTTTCACAAGGCACCGTGTATACCAAGTCTTTTTTCTTGGCCGATGACGCACCCTTTCACAAAGACAGTCAGAACATCGGGGTCATCGGTTCCACTCCTACAGTGGCAATGTAAGCTCATTCTTTCACACTACACTAACGCCTTGATCAGAAGATATTAGCCCTGATAGTGGCGTGATTAGCTATTGCAAACGATTTCCCAAATCGGATATGATATGTTTTGTCAAGAACAACAAAACCTCTTGTGGCGTGACATAATCCACGACCAACGATTTGATGCTACGGTAGCCCTACGACACCAAAATGAAAAGTCTAATATGTATATATTTTTTTAATTTTAAATATATTCCACCTTGATGTCGACCAATAGCCATCCATGCTTCCTGCTGTCAACATAGACTGGCGTTCAGAAACAAATGTTTTTTTTTTGAAGCTTTAGAGTACGATTTGAGAAAACACTGACATGTTTACATACAACTGTTCATTGCGAGGCTGCATAACGTTTTGTTTCCTGCTTGCAAAGCAGTATCATATTCAAAGTACGTAAACATACCTGAAGCACGCGTCGACTGAACGTGACCACCACGTCATTTTTCGGCTACATAATCATTGCCGTGACCCGCTGCCATTGTCATCACCATGGTAATGAGCATCTGGTCTCGATGACCAGTGACACCTATCCGACAGATTTTGTGTCGATGAGATAAAGCCCAGGGATTGCAAAAGACAGGATACGGCGGTATTGGAATACATGATGTACAGTATAGTGTTGCTATTTTCTGACAAAGATTCCGCAAGATTTTATAGTAGTTGTCTGGCATACTGCAATAATGAAAGAACACATTTGTCTTGTAAACTAATCTAGGCACAACGCTATCATAAAGTCACCATTAACAGTAACGGTAAAAATTGTCATGTCAATACAAAACAATATCTCTGTGCTTATTGAAGTCTTCGAGGGAATGTTTTAATATTTGAAGTTATTTTGGAGGTTTTGTGCACTCGACATGCTGCAGTCAGGAAGTGTTAAACTCCAGTGGGTTTATGTCATGCACTGTTATGCTTGCATCATGTGGCCTCCCAGCATGGAACGCCATCTTTCAAAGCTGTTTCTGTCACGGCAAAATCATGTGAACCACTTCAAGGAACACAAAAGGCTGGCCACTGGCCACAAAACCACAACATCTTGCTTCTGAGAAGCCAACTCGCTGCCATTGTCACTGAGATTTATCAGATGTCTTTTGATTTTGACATTTGTACAATAGGTCTCCATCTCAACATAATAACGTATGTTTGTGCATTAAAAAAAACAAGTTTTCCCTGTGGATATTTTTCCTTTTTTTTTTTTTCCCATTGTGGAATGTCAAACTTTTCCAATGTGGCTGAACCAACATGTATTATTGCAGCATGATCTAAATGATTCATTATAATTATTCAAACAACTTTTCTGCAACAAACTACTGCAAAAAATATTGTAGTTTTAGTCAAAACTAATTAGATTTCCTGATTAGTTTTTGGTAATTAGTTGGTCTGGGGTTTCTTTTTCTTTTTTTTTTTTTTGCCTATCTAGTTTATTTGTCCATCCATCCATTTACTGTGCTGCTTGTCATCACAAGGGTCACATATGGAAGTAAATATGTGCCACCAGGATTTGAATTAAAAATGCCACTGAAAATTTCATGTTGTAAAATTCACATTGTTATTTCAAAGTGATCACATTTTCAATAGCTGTATTTCAGTTTAGCTTTTCAACGTTAACAAATTTGCCATATAAAAAAAAAATTAACCTTTAAAATTCCAATGCAATATTGTCAGTCTCCTGAGATTCAACTGGCTACAATTCGCTGTCTGAAATTCACCGTCTAAATTCAGTGTTCAGAAGGCAGTGTTACGTCAGGTCAGACCCCAACACCCAGCCAATCCCGTTACGCTTTCTTAGTATGCGAGCACGTCACGTGACTAAGAAAGTGTAACTGGATTGGCTGGGTGTAAGACGGCGAATTGTAGCCAGTTGAATCTCAGGAGACTGAAAATATTGCTGTGTAAATTTTAATTCAAATCCTGGTGGCACATTTTTACTTCCATAGTCACGGGATAGTTTGTTTTCCCCTTTAAACGTTAACTTTTGAAATATTTACACACCATTTTTACTCGACACCTACTTGTGTAAGCCAGGCAATTGCGTCACTCCAAGCATCAACGGTTTATGTTGATCAGACAAATTCACAACTTTATAAGACTGACTAAAACCACTGTGCTAATTAGTGTCATGAGCAAGGCTTGGCCACTGCCAAGAGGGGCATGGCCAGGCCTCTGCTCTGGGTGGTGTCCCCTCTGACACCTGTCACCGGCCACAGGTGTTTCACAATAGGCACTGTAATTAGACCAAGTATTTAGTTGGAGTTTTTGTGACTGGCTTGTGTTCGTGAGTTACATTTACTGCCTGTGGGACTCTCTGCTTCTGTGCATAAGGTAGAGTAACCCCGAGTCACAGTGATTCTGTGCCCTTTGGTTTGATCAAGTCCTGTGAAGCTTACTAGTTTGCGCCATAGTCATCGGACCTTGCTGAATGTCTTTGGATTCTGCCTCACCTAGCGTTTTTGTGCCTCTGCCTTCTTTTGGACTGCTTTTTGGTACTGACCCGTTTCCTGAAGAAAACCACATTGAACATTATGACCCTGCATCGAACTCCTGCATTTGGGTCTGCCCCCGCACCGTTGGTTTGTGACGATTAGCCATGATTCAAACATGAAGGGACTAGAAAATAATATAAACCAACAGGATCACAACACACCTTTTTTGCTCTCTTGGAGTGAATCTCTGTTGAAAATCCAAAATCAAACTTTACTTTTGTCTATTTGTCCTCTTGCTTATCCTGAAATGTGTAAGTGCAAATTGCTCTTAAGGACAAAAGCATGCAGAAATATAAAGATCATGACAAAAATCCTTTCATAATTTTATAAATACTTATCTTTATTTCAGTATACAAAATAAGAGTATGTACATCCACGCAAAAGTGGTTTGGAAAATCCATGAGTTCATAATGCTCTTGATAATAGAATATACTTTAAAGTCACTGCATGTCAAGATGTAAAGGATGATTAATCTGCAACTACTTTTTCCCTCTTTTTTCAGTCCACAAGGAGAAAAAAAAAAGTCATGCTGAAGATACACACATGACAATGTGTGGGTCCAGAGTCCAAAATACTGTTGTCTGTGTTTGAAAAAGTACTCTATGTTCCCTTTATTTACTTTTCCTCTCCCGTCCGTTGAAGCAGGAGGAAAAAGTATCAACTGTACCTAAAAAAAAAAAAAAAAAAAAAAAAACGGTCCCACAAGTCCACAGATTTCTGTCAAGGGAGAGATATAACATCACGCTTCTCCTCCAGCTTTAAGATCCAATGGTATTACATTTTATTAGCGCTATAATAAAATAGACCTTTCTTATCCACTCTTGGGGAATTCGCGCTCATTAACAGGAAAAGGAAACTACCCATGAGGACGGCTGTCGTCACTTTCCACGTCCAGTAGAAACCCAACTGGCAGTTTGGAAAATCTTTACTAAAGTTATAATGACACAACAACACACCACGTCATGGTGAAATAGACATGCGAACGATGAAGACGTAAGTTTGCCTTCTGGGTATTGTAGTGCTTTGGTTCATCTGTGGCTCAGTACAGCTGAAGGACTCATTTGCAGACATATCGCTCCACAACGCGGTCGCACTTCTTGCAGGTTACGTAGCAGCACCAGTGGTACTTGCAATGGCAGCGTTCCGCAAGCTTCTCCGTGTACGGGTTGTAGCCACGGCCGCAGCACATCAAGTCACAGCTGTCACTGCCGGCCGAAGTTTTGTTACATTGCCTGCAATCAGCATAAATAAAGTGAGAAGATTGAGTGAGCACCCTTGTTTGAAAGACGGAAGAGACAATTAGGCTAACGGCTTCGTTGTAAACATTTTATCCAGCAGCCTGGACAAACTCACTGCCTGTGAAGAATCCACAATGGCCTTTCAAATATTCCTGACCAAGCGATGTGCCCTCAATTTTCTCTCATTTTCCTTTGTCACAGCTTTTTTGAGCGCGAGATGCTTTGGATGCTTTCCGAAGCCAATGGACTCTTGAATAGGCGGTGAACACCCCCCGCCCGTAAATCACACTGAATACACAGGCCTGCCCCTTCTCTTAAGTTTGCCCTTTCCGCATTATGGCTCAGTTTTATGATGGCAGAGTGTTAATGACCAGCCTGACGAGAGGGGCGCTTAAGTAAATGGTGGCAGCAGGAGTGAAGGAGGAGAGTGAATGGCAAGTTTATTGCATTGTTGAGAGCTGGGAAATAAGAACACCCGCACATTCTTTGTCCATCCATCCATCCATCCATCTATTTTCAGAGCTGCTTATCCTCACAAGGGTTGCAGGAATGCTGGAGCTTATCCCAGCTATCATCGGGCAGCCCTGACCCCTGAACTGGTTGCCAGCCAATTGCAGGGCACACAGAAACAGACAACAGTAGCACTCATCATCACACCTGCACTAACTAATGCATGTTTTTGGGACGTGGGAGGAAACTGGAGCGCCCGGAAAAAAAAAAAAAAACCCACATATGCACGCGGAGAACATGCAAACTCCACACTGGCAGGGCCAGGATTGAACCCCGGTCCTCAGAATTGTGAGGCCAATGCTTTAACCAGTTTGTTGGGGTTGGGAGGTAAACTTAGAACATCTCTAAACTGAAGGTGCACCACTGTGAAGTCTACAGTGTGAGATCAGGTCTCAGGGGAGATTTCTACCTTTTTTGATTCAACTCAGGTTTCAATTCTAATGACTGATGCATACCATTCCACATTTGTCCTTGTTTTTTTTTCTCCATCCATCAAAACACCAATGATATGAAGAGTTTCTATTGGTTCTGGGTCTTGTGAATGTCGGGGCTAATAATGCAGACAGGAGGTCGATGTAAGTGTCAGGACTGATAAAGCCTCTGCTTTAAGTGGCAACCAGTGAGTGACAGACGAGTGGTTACATTGTATAAGGCAAAGTTGGGCACTGACATGAGATTAACCAATGCCACGAGTGTTTTCTCTCATGACCCACAAACAGGAGTGCCTCGTGATTTGGTGAAAGCATTAATGTTGAATATGCGTGGGTGCTAAGATGTCAGGAAATACAAAATGTGAGTGACTTTGACATGAAGCACGTGTGCTGTCTATCTGGTAAGTGGCTAAACGATGGCAGATATGATTTTCACATGATGTATGACCTTTATGAAAAAAAAAATGCTATTTACCTTACTGTATATAACAATTCAATAAACTATTTTTGATTGTAAATAGGACCACCTGCGTCAAAGTCAACTACGAAAATTAGTAGACGAGCAAGATCCAATCCGTATGGTCATGGTCTACCAAGAGAGACTAAGTTAATGAATGTTCATGAAAATGTTTAAGCCTGCAACTAACAATGATATTCATCAACATTTTGATAAGGCGACACAGTGGATCAGTTGTAGAGTGTTGGCCTCACAGTTCTGAGGAACGGGGTTCAAATCCCAGCCCCGCCTGTTTGGAGTGCGCATGTTCTCCCTGCGCCTGTGTGGCTTTTCTGCGGGCACTCCGGTTTCCTCCCACATCCCAAAAACATGCAACATTAATCGGACACTCTAAATTGCCCCTAGGTGTGATTGTGAGTGCGCTGTTGTCTGTATCCAAGTGCCATTATTTCTTATTGTAGGCATTGATTTGAAATATGCAAATACCAAAGGTCAAACACCCTCTTGAAGGGCCACCGTTTTACTTGTGTGTGTGTTCAGGACTGACAGAGCCAAGAAATTCAACATATTTGTGAATGCTGAGTGCCAAGAACATCACAATGCATTACAGCCTTTAACAATGTCAAACAAACTAAACAGGACTGTAATTCCCGTATTAAATTGGAAACATCAGCGACGGTGTCACAATCTTTGGCCCTTGGGCAGCATCTCCCAGCATTCACGCGCAATTTTTCCAATGTCTCGTTGAACAAGAGGAAAGAGAATCTGTGCCAACATCTTCTTATCTTTGCCTCCTTTTTATTCTCAAAATGTGCCTCTGCTGTCATGCAAGGCATCCAATGGACTCTGTGATCGGGCATGCTTTTCTCCAAAATAATTTTGGAAATTCAATCATTTTTAAAGATAAAGCAGCATATTTCCCCGATGATGCTGCTTAGCCGGATCTCAGCGTGAGTAAGACCCTCAGACAAAATGATTCCATGCTGCCTGCTAAATACTCACACGCCGCGAGTGCCACACACAGCATCGAGTTGGAGTGAGCAAAATGGTGTCAGCTAACCTTTATCTCGGGGAAACCTTTAAATGCTTCCAAATCTGTGTGTGCCCCTTCAATGGATAACAGTTCGAGTTCTCCGGGGCCCAGGAATAAGTGCATTAGTCATTGGCTCAGATAAAAGCACAAGGATCCCAGTCACAGTGGCCTTCTTCAGCGACACATGCTCAGACAAGCCACAGACAGAGTGCTCAGGTTGTTATCACCCAGCCCGCTAACCAAACTGTGCCACCGGGCAGGACATCACCTGACTAAAGTCAACATCCTGGATGAGTTGACAGTCACGACTGGTCATTTCCCATTTGCCGCTGTGTGGGTTTGCCATTATTAAAGAGTCCATTGTGAGCAACCTTTTCACAAAAGGGCACAGTTAATCATACCTTTCGGATACTTCTTCTTTTAAAAATTGCAGTTCAGTTCTCCTTGGTCCTGATCTATTGCTTACCACGGATTGTGCTTGCATTTCCACTGCATGGTGTGTAAATAACTACTGATGTAAACATTCTAGTGCGACATCACAACAGCCAGACAGCATCTTATACGCAAGTTCATTTGAATTTGAAGATAGTCAAAATTCAAACATTATCCATACCTAAATGCTGTAAATTTCTATGAGCTACTACTACAACTGGCACCCAGACAAAAGTGTGCTCAACGGTTAGACAGTACTGGTTTGATATATTGGGAATGTTGGTCATGGAAACCATCGAAAAATGCACCATGTACCACATGATCACCGCCTTCTCTTGGTTGGTCAGAAGTGACGATTCTCTGGGGAACAATCTGTTTGTCTAACTTTACTCTTCAGGTACTTCACTTCAGGGTTTGATCCCATATTGAAAAGATGCACAAATGTGGCACAGTTCTGTTCATTATTTTAGTGCCCCTCATAAGGGCGAGAACTTCCAAATCCTGTTGAAGTGAACCAAACGACACAACAGACAATACACATGCTATACATACACAGTACATACAAAGTATAGTGAAAGGCAATCCCACCTGTCCTGTGTGCCAACTGAACCCAGTTTGTCATTCTTGGTGCAGAAATCTGGGGAGCTCTGCAGGTAGACCAACTCATTCTCCCTCACAGGCCTGATGTCAATGTCTTTGGGCACCAGTTGTTTGCGGGTCCCCATGGGTCTGTGAACCACCTTGGTAGCTGACAAGTACTTAGTCTTCAGATCCAAGGCAATCTCTCTCAGGTCCTGAAGGCCTCTCCAGCACGTTCTTATTGAGCAGGAGCCTGATACGCCGTGACACTTGCACTTCATCACCACCGCCTCCCTCAATGCCTGTCAACAGAGAGCATGTTAGCTGAACGGAACTCTATTGATGCAAAATGATAAGATAACTACACAATACATCAAAAGGGAAATGGTTACCAACATTATCTTTAACTACGTCACGACTAATTCTTGCTCACCTGTCTCCCAACTTCACTGTTATGTAGGTGCATTAGTTTGTTGGCGTGGGAGCCTGCACGTTTCATCTTCATGGGAGCATCTGCAAATTTGGAACCCATAACCAACCCATAATGGAGGTTGTCAGCGCAGCCCCCCCAGCGATAGCCAGGCTCCGGGATCTCAGCCGGAATGGGACCGCATGAGCACAGACGCAAATCTCCAGAGGTGCACGCCCTCGCAATGGTGTGGCTAATGGTGGCAGCAGAAAGGGCATAGACAAATGCAGACTCCCTTGTTCCTGATGAATGAGACCAGAAGCAACATTGACAAGACGGAAAACGAAATGACCAGTGTCAACCTTTGTATTATACTACAAGACATTGAAAACATTCAAGGATGGATCAGAAATCCTTACTGGTTTTCTAACTTCAGTTCAATTACCTGCAGTTATGTCATGCTATACTGTAACTTACTGAGAATGTAGCCGTTACTTTAACTTTAAGCAGTGGGGGTTCAGTTCCCACTCGGTAACGGTGTAAATGTGGGTGTGACTGGTTGTCTCTGTGGCTAAATTTCATTTCTTTATTTGCAAACTCCTCAGTCCTCACTTATTGCTGGTTTTACATTCGCTCTTCCCACCAGTGATCCCGTCGAGGAGAATAAAAGAGGCGCGAGAAGGGTCAAATATTTGGAGAAATCTGACGTTTGCTCCCCAATGTTGTCTTTTCCTGGAGAAGTCAAATAACGTGTCACAAATCCGGAGTAAAAATAATCATGGAATGACAAAAACAGGAATTTAACCATTTACTTTTAAGTCCTGCACCACTTATGATCCATCTGATATACGCCCATTTTATACACCACTGTTAAGAAGCTAAAAGACCGCCACAAAGGAAGCCGTCCGTGGCCCTTCCTCAATGCTCGATCCCAGTGCCTCGATGCACATTTAATACAATACAGTACTCCTTACACTCCTTAATATGGAGGTGTGGAAACAACTTCCAGTTCATGGTCAAAGCATTGAGGAGAGAGGCGCTGCACTGAAAAAAAGAAGTACTTAATTTACAGTTGTGCGTTTCTTTCGGCTTGTCCCTTTCAGGGTCGCCACAGCGTGTCATCTCAGATGAACGCACATATATATGTTTGGCACAATTTTTACGCCTGATGCCCTTCCTGACGCAACCCTTCTTAGGGAGTGGAGGCCCCCAGTGGGATACGAACCCACAACCCCTGGTTTACCAAACCAGTGCTCTAACCACTGAGCTACGGGGCCTCACTTAATCAGTGACTTTACTCTGTAGACTCAGACTGTAACTCAATTTACAGTTACACATGATTAAAATGTGCTAAACTGACATAATAGTGTGGAGAAGATTGTGGACTTCAGGACACCACAGCTGCCCTTCACGCTGTCCAACTAACTATACTGTCAATCGTCGAGACCTTTAAGTTCCTCAGAATGACAGTCCCACAGGACCTGAAGTGGGAGATCAATATCAACTCCATCCTCAAAAAGGCCCAGCAGAGGACGTACTTCCTGCAACTTCCTAAGGAAGACCGGCCTGCTACGAGAGCTGCTGAGACAGAGACATTTCTACACAGTGGTTATTGAATCAGTACTGTGTACCTCCATCACACTCAGTTTTGGGGCTGCCACAAAAAAAGCACAAACTCTAACTGCAAAAAACAACCAAAACTGCTGAACGGATTGTTGGCACCACCCTTCCCACACTCAGGGACTTTCATGCTACCTGAAATAGGACAAGAGTAGACAGAATCCTCTCAGACCTTCCATATCCTGGCCACCAACTGTTCCAACTCCTTCCCTCGGGTAGACGCAACCGGGCAACGCAAACCAAAACTAGCAGGCATACCAAGTTTCTTCCCCTTTGCAATCAACTTCTTAAACACCTAACTTAAATTCAACTGCATCATGCTGCTATTTTTTGTCTTGAGTATGTTATCACATTATAGTAATCACATTATAGTAAACATATTATAGTATATATATATATATATATATATATATATATATATATATATATATATATATATATCATACATTACTCGTCCACTCACTTTAGTAGTGTTACCACGCTGCACCATCTACACATTTGTTGTTGACCAATACTATAATAGTCTCTTGCACCTGAGCAGCATTTTGCAAAATCGATTGAGGACAATCTGCAAAATTTGCACAGTCAATATTGGTCCAGATTACGGCATGACTGGCCACTTCAAACTGCGTACATTCCATGAAGTCTTGACACACTCGAACTGCTCTAAATGCTAGAGTACTCGACATCCTTAGCACAATTGTCCCAAAAAATAAATAAATAAATAAATTCCATCATTGTCAGATTACTCGCAGCCTTTATTGCTCTGTGACTGTTACCACAATATCTTTACGTCTCAATTGTCTGTTGTTGTTGGCGTGCATGTCGTATTAGAGCGCCTCCACCTACTGGAGACAAATTCCTTGAATGTTTCCGACATACTTGGCGACTAAAGAGGAATCTGATTCTAATTTTATCCCTTTCCTTTGAAAATGAATAATACATGTATGTTAAACATTTTAATCATGTGCTACCAATGTAGATGTCAAGTAAATTCAAAGGATTTTTTTTTTCAGGGAAATTAAAATTAAGAGAAATTGGATCCACCCTGGACAGTATTGTTGAGGGAGATGTGTCCCCAGTGACCCTGTTTCTGCCGCCTCTACATGGACCACTACAATATACAATATATAATGAAAAATATTGTTGTCTTTTAAGCAAAATGATGAAAAATATATGAAAAACAGCATTCGTAGCTACACTTTCTATAGAGCGTGTGTCAGAAGAATTTAAGGTGGAGGTGGGACTGCATCAGGGATCTGTGCTGAGCCCCTTCCTGTTTGCGGTAGTAATGGATAGGCTGACAGATGAAGTTAGACTGGAATCCCCTTGGACCATGATGATCGCAGATGATATTGTGATGTGCAGTGAAAGCAGGGAGCAGGCGGAGGAACAATTAGAAAGATGGAGGCACGCACTGGAAAGGAGAGAAACGAAGATTAGCGAAAGTAAAACAGAACATATTTGCATGAATGTGAGGGGGGGGGGTGAAGAGCCAGGGAGAAGAGATAACGAGGGTGGATGACTTCAAATACTTGGGATCAACAATAGAGAGCAATGGAGAGTGTGGTAAAGAAGTGAAGAAATGGGTCCAAGGGGGGTGGAACAGTGGGCGGAAGATGTCTGGTGTTCTATGTGACAGAAGAGTCTCCGCTAGGATGAAGGGCAAAGTTTATAAAACAGTGGTGAGGCCGGCCATGATGTACGGATTAGAGACGGTGGCACTAAAGAAACAACAGGAATCTGAACTGGAGGTGGCAGAAATGAAGATGTTGAGGTTCTCGCTCGGAGTGAGCAGGTTGGATAGGATTAAAAACGAGCTCATTAGAGGGACAGGCAAAGTTGGATGTTTTGGAGACAAGGTTAGAGAGAGCAGACTTAGATGGTTTGGACATGTTCAGAGACGAGAGAGTGAGTATATTGGTGGAAGGGTGCTGAGGGTGGTGCTGCCAGGCAAAAGACCGAGAGGAAGACCAAAGAGAGGTTGATGGATGTTGTGAGGGATGACATGAGGACGGTGGGTGTTAGAGAAGAAGATGCACATGATAGGCTTAGATGGAAAAAGATGACAAGCTGTGGCAATCCCTAACGGGACAAGCCGAAAGGAAAAGAAGAAGTTCATGTCTGACCGAAACCTAGTTTGATGAAAGCATCCTTGGATAGAAATGTTTCCCATGTAAATGATATAGTGGTAGACAATGCAGCCTGTCCTGATTATAGACTGAATTCTAGCTATTTTCACTTAAACAAGGCAAACTAAAATAAATGTGTATTTCTGCTGATTTCTGTTGATTTCGTATTTGTTGTAAATATCTGTTCAGATCAAACAAAACAAAAGGAGCATTTCAGACATTTCTTTTAACTCTAGAAAATACAGAGTGGCTTTTGGGGCACAATACCATTTCCATTGAAAATGTAATTGGACCAACCTCGGTCAAGGTCTGGACGATACTTGAATGAATCATTGGGAAGCTCTATGGAGGAGCAGTTCCAGCGCATGTCAGCAAAGGTCTTTTGACATGTTTTCTTGACTTCGCGGGCTGCTTGGATGATGGTTTGCATGAGTTCCATGTTGCTTCGGCACAGCTGAGCTTGTGAGGACACCAGGCCGGGCAACAGCTTACAGTGTTGGGTCTGGTTGATGTGTAAGTTCTTGGGTGCATGTGATATTGCTCTGCCGAGTGAAGAGAGACACACAAGAAAAGAGTTCATACACAGAAACCAGTCCAAATTGTAGTAGTAATAGTTGCCTTTGGTGTGTGTGTGTGTTTTAACACTTTTGAATAAAGGGTCCATGTGAATAAAGGGTCCTATCACAAAGAATAATTAAGAAAAAAAAAAAAAGCTCAGCTGCACCAAGTAATGAGATCATACTAGCACTGTATCAAGAAGAACTCTGTTTACATAAAGCATCATATTAAAAAAAAAAAAAAAAAAAAACATCTTCTACCACTTCTCCAGGTCGGGTCACAAGGGCAGTACCTCAAGCAAGGATGCCCAGACATCTGGGCAGATCCCGAGGCATTCCCAATCCAGCTGAGAGACATAGTTCAGAGGTCTCTTTCCAGTGGGAGGCGCCTGGAACACTTCACCAGTGAGAAATCCGGGATGCATCCGAATCAGATGTCCCAACCACCTCATCTGGCTCCTCACAATGCGGAGGAGCAATGGCTTCACACTAAGCTGCTCCTGGATGACCGAGCTTCTCACCCTATCTGAAAGAGAAAGCCTGGACACCCTGCGGAAGAAACTCATTTTGACCACTTGTATCCAGGACCTTGTTCATTTGGTCACAACCCACAGCTCATGACCATAGGTGAGGGTGGGAACGTAGATCGACTGGCAAATAGAGAACTTCGACTTTCGACTTAGCTCCCCCTCTTTACCACAAAGGATTGATACAAAGTCTGCATCATTGCAAACGCTGCACTAATCCACCTGTCGATCTCCCACTCCATTCTTTACTCACACATGATCAAGACCCCAAGATACTTGAACTACTCCACTAGGGGCAGGATTTCACCCCTGACCTGGAGACAGCACGCCACCCTTTTCTGACTGAGGGCCATTGTCTCAGATTTAGAGGTTCTGATTCTGATCCCACCTGCTTCACACTCGGCTGCGAACCAGTCCAGTGAGTGTTGTAAATCACTGCTTGATGAAGCCAACAGAACCACATCATTTCTAAAAAGCAGAGATGGAATATTGAGGCCACCAAACCAGACCTCCTCTATCCCTCGGCTGCACCGAGTGATTCTGTCTATAAAAGTTCTGAACAGAATCAGTGACAAAGCGGAGCCTTGGCGGAGTCCAATTCTCGCCGGAAATTAGTCCAATGGCATTGCGGAACAAATTCTGACACAGGTCGTACAGGCCCCGAACAGCCTGTATCAGGGGGTTCGGTACCCCATACTCCCGAAGGACTCCCCCACAGAACTCCCCGAGGGACACGGTTGAATGCCTTCTCCAAGTAAAAAAAAGAAAAAAAAAAAAAAAACACATATAGACTGGCTGGGGGAACTCCTCCTATGCACCCGTGAGGACCCACTGTTTCATGGCCAGGATGAAAATGATGTTGCTGCTCCTGAATTCGAGATTCTACTTCCTGACGGATGCTCCTCTCCAGCACCTCTGAATAGACTTGACCAGGGAGGCTGAGGAGTGAGATCCCCCTGTAGTTGGAACACACCCTCCAGTGCTCCTTCTTAAAAAGGGGGACCACCATCCCAGTCTGCCAATCCAAAGGCACTGTCCCTGTTGTCCATGTGATGTTCCAGAGGCATGTCAACTAGAACAGGCCCACAACATCCAGAGCTTTTAGGAACTCTGAGTGAATCACATCCACCCCCGGGGCCTTGCCACTGAGGACCTTTTTAACTACCTCAGTGACCTTAACCCCAGACATAGGGGAGCCTGCTTCTGAGAACCCAGACCCTGTTTGCTCATGGGAAGGCATGTCAGTGGAAATGAGGAGGTCTTTGAAGTATTCTCCTCGCCGACTCACAACGTCACAGGTCAAGGTCAGCAGCATCCCATCCTCACTATACACAGTGTTGACGGTGCACTGCTTCCTACTCCATTGCTGCCACGACTGGCACCGAGCACTTTATGGCCAAAATTCCGGTTGGACACCTCATCAATGGAGGTGCAGAACATAGTCCACTCGGACTCAATGTCCCCTGCCTCCCTCGGAACATGAGCAAAGTTCTGACGGAGGTGGAAGTTGAAACTCCTTCTGACAAGGGAATCTGCCAGCCATTTCCAGCAGACCCTCACAATAAGTTTGTGCCTACCATGTTAGACTGGCATCTTCCCCCACCATCGGACCCAACTCACCACCAGGTGGTGATCAGTTGACAGCTCTGCCATTCTCTTCACCCGAGTGTCCGAGACATGCGGCCCAAATCTGATGACGTGACAACAAAGACGATCATCAAACTGCAACTTAGGGTGTCCTGGTGCCAAGTGCACATACGTCCATGTATCCTTATGCCTGAAGATGGTGTTTGTTATGGAAAATTAGTGATGAGCACTTAATTCCGGAAAAATAACACCACTTGGATTCTGATCAGGGGACCGCTCTTTCCAATCGTGCACTTCTAGGTCTCACTGTCATTGCCCACATTAACAGTGAAGTCCCCGAGCAGAAGAATAGAGTCCTCAGAGGGAGCGCTCTCCACCACTGCCTCCAAGGACTCCAAAAAGGGTGGGTACTCTGAACTGTTGTTTGGTGCTTGGGACAAACAACAGTCAGGACCAGTCCCCCCCCCCCCCCACCTGAAGACAGAGGGAGGCTACACATAGAGGTACTGAGCCGGAACCCCAACGTACAGGTACCGAGCCGAACCCCAACATACAGGTAGCGAGCCGGGGGGGCATTAAGTTTCAGCGGTTCTCATTGTGGGCAACTCTAGAGTGGAACAGAGTCCAAACCATCTCAAGAGGTGTGGTACCAGAGCCCAAGCTGTGTGTGGAGGAGAGTCCAACTATATCTCGTCCTTCCCTGCCAGAGAGGTGACATTCCACATCCCTAAAGCCAGTTTCTGTTGGCGGGGATCGGATCGCAAGATTCCCGCTTTCGGCCACCGCCCGGCTCACATTGCACTCGACCCCTATGGCCCCTCTAACAGGGAGTGAGCCCATGGGAAAGTGGACCCACGATACCCTTTCGAGCTGTGCCCGGTCGAGCCCCTTGGGTGCAGGCCCAGCCACCAGGCGCTCCACCTCCAGGGATGATATCATCATTTCCTTTGCTGACACATCCATATAAGCGTTATGTTTTGCGTTGTAATAGTTTGTTTTAATCCACTTAGCAACATGAGCAACTTTAGCGACTTAAGGCCCACCCCACACAACATGATGTGGTCAAACCCAATCGTAGCAGCAAAAAAAAACGGCAGTAGGCAACTCAACCCTGCACATTGAGCGATTAGATGGTTGGCTGGATGGATGATCAGGTGATGCTCCACTCACACTATATTGTACTTCACATCACATTGATTAAACCATTACATAAATAAATAAATAGCTAAGGAAGCAGTGGTTTGCTGAAGAGAGTGGACATGAGTGAGAATAAACAGGCTTGCTAGCCTCAGTTCATTTACATACCACTCACGTAAATTTTGGCCGCAAGCTTCCATCCACACATACAGTACATTAAAATGATAAATATGGTTAAGTGTTGTTGTAAAACAATATTAGATCATGGGTATACTGTATTTTCATGGCTCGGGGGCATCACGGCAGCCATTCTGTGTTTTGCGCAGTTGAACGCTCAATTGGATTTTTAAAAGGTCCACTGTCATGAAATGCATGCTTTTTAGTATGTTATTAATAAAAAAATAAAAAAAAAACGGCAGCCGACATGGACCCAAGCGTTTTTTCACTACAAAACATGATTTTGACGTGTACTGCTTTTTGTAACTCCCGCCATGAAATCCTCTTGAGGGATTTGTTTTTGAGAAGAAGCAGGAAATGACGTACATGGCAGGACCGCCCTCAAGTGGGCTCGTTTGTTTCGATTAGTTTTGACTCCGGGAAGGTCGCTCGTTGTTCCTTCGTGTTAGCCAAAAAGCCGGCTCGTTGCATTGCTGGATATTGGTTGAACACTCGGGAGGATGGATTTACCCTTCATAAGTTTGCAAGAGACCCAGTTCGTCATGAAAAATGGATTGCACGGGTGCAAAAGACAAGAGCTTCGTGGGTTCCAAATGACAGGTAGGTGTGTATACAGCTACTAAAAAAAAAAAAATAATAGTTTGGGGTGGACCACGAAATCCGTCTCTCATAATGTAACAAAAGATCCGCGTACGTATGACGGGGGTGCTAAACGTGTCCATGTGCGCGTCGGACGGCTTCTGTGACGGCTCACCAGTGAAGGCTGCCGCGTCGTGCCTCGGATGAGCCACCCTGGCCGAAGCCATGCTCGTCCGGGAGGCACAACCCGGCAGCCTTCGCTTCGGCGCCGCGTCCGCCGGTCACGATAACCAATTGTTTATGGCGCACTCAGCCACAAGCGACGACAACGGCGTAAAGCGGCCCGGCTCGGTGCCGTGGTTCAGCTCGTCGGACACGGGCCGCGGCGTTGTGATTGCTCGCGGCTGAGTACGCTACATACTGTCATACTTTCGGGGAGTCTGTTGTTCGTTAGACGTGATCCGCATATAATGTAAATATGAGTCGAAACGATAGGATAATATTGACTCGATTGTGAGACGTTCTCTTCTTTGAAAAGAGCTTCCGTGTCCCACAGTAGGGGCCAGAGTGTGCTTTCAATGGCGAATGCCCGGGGTGACGTCACGGACAGTAAATGTAGCCAATACGGCGACTACTCGGATGTCGAATGAGACCTCCGTAACTTTGCGCATGGATGATGTGCTCTCCGCTCATAATTATTTTTTCGTGTAGACATTGAAGTGACTAATCTTCTATGTATTTTTCATTTCACTATCTATTTTAGAATGTTTGTAGGAATGACACTTGACTTTTAATGTGCTTTAAAGCTCACGTCCATATTAATTTGCTGCTGTGTGTGATGCTGCGACGGCGTACACCTTGCGCTGCACCAAAGCCAGTGTCCGAGCGATCGCTATTGATGAAAATAGTTACTGAACCCTGTGCATTTGATGTAACGTGAAGAATGCCATGTAGGGAATTTTGAAGGTAAGGTTGAATTAAATCAGAAAATGCTCCAAGAGGGACTTTAAGGTGATGTCCATCACTGGAAAGGGAAACATGGCATGGGCAAAATCTCATAAGAAGGTTCACAGCAGATCCACAAAACATATGTGACAATTTTTTGGTTTTGAACTGTTTTGTTACAGTAAAGACCTGGTTATGATATTCCCAGAAATATTTTGGCAAAATTGTCTATCCTCTAATCCCGCGAGATCATATCTAGCATATGCTCCTCACCATTTCAATTTTGCAGCATGGGAGGTTTTGTCTTCTTTGGCCTCAATTCAGTGCTAAAGGTCTATTTAAATCCTATTAGAGGAAGCTATTGGACTACATTATAACGTATTGAGGTTTAATGTATTTACAGAGAAACCACAGGCAGGGGAGGTTACCTCTGATCTATGTTTGTGAGAAACAGGCAGTGGTGCAGGCAGCAGGACCTGTTTCACATTACTAGGTCTGTGGGGCAGCTGCTTCTACGCTCAGTGATAAACTGCGGCGGCAGGGCGCTCACGGTCACTCACAGGTGTTTATTATCGCATCTGCTTTTGTATGAAACACCGTGCATCATCTAGACTAAATGACTTCACACTTCGATTTAGCTTGGCACACATGCGTACGTCCCATTTTGACGTATGGTGTTGGCCATTTCTGTCCTCAGTGACCTCAACCCGACCACCACCCAACTACGAGTCTCGTTTCTGTCCAGGGTTTTATTCCTTCTGCAAGATTAGCCAAGTGTCTTGACAAAACAGTTGTTGTCATTATTTTTTTCTAAAATCTTGATGTTGATTGAAACACCACTACAGTATTGATGTGGCCATCCGTCCTAACTATACTGTTTTCAGAACACTTTCATCCACCCGGCCATTTTTTTTTTTTTTTTTTTTGTGGTTATCCTGTTCAACCCCACAACGAAGCTGAGGTTTTCCCGGATGACTTTGGGCAAAATGTGGAAAGGTTGCCAGTCAATCGCCGGACAGGTATAGAGACAACCACACCCTGGTCAACCTTGTATACCACGATACAGTACGACAATGACATCGTTTTTCAAACTTACACTTCAGACTTGTGTTCATTCAATTGTGTATAAAGGAACCAAAAATGTGTTTTTACAGTGACTAGATGACCAAAGTGGCCCAATTTGTGTGTAAAATCATGTTGAACAATTCAATATTTTTTTTAAGTCGACTATAATGCGGGGAAAGTTTAGTCAAAGGCAATTAATCGATGACATCATTGCTATATTCTCAGCACAGTACAGCAGTGCCCAAACTACTTTGCACCAAAAGACACACAGTATTTTGACAATTGCATAGAAACAAATAAAAACAAATGATTAATATTACAGCTCAACATTACACTGAATGTAATTGTCGTAATTAGAGGGAGCATTGCACATTTTTCTCTTTACCGAGCTGGCTGCTGTCAACTCATGTTCCATAGCATAGCGTGTTGAAAGACAAGAAATCGTAGCCAATCCCCCAAAAAATTAAGCATTTCTGTGTTCCACTATTTTATATTTGCTTTTTATTGTATTCGAGGATACACTCG
This sequence comes from Syngnathoides biaculeatus, assembly GCF_019802595.1. NCBI lineage: Eukaryota > Metazoa > Chordata > Actinopteri > Syngnathiformes > Syngnathidae > Syngnathoides > Syngnathoides biaculeatus. The sequence continues at coordinate 2,593,098 of NC_084657.1, read as the reverse complement.
CATATTTTCCAATGAGCATTGTTCTGGCCTTATAACATCGTAGGTAACGCGACAAGTTTCACAGCACAGTCTTTTGACGTTTTGATTTGAATAAAGTTTTCCTTATCAAACTACTGCACAAAGCATTTTGGGGACCCAGGCAAAGCTTCACTACTCGCCGCTCTCCTTGTTCATCGTCACCAGTCCCGTGATTTTGCTCCTATGAATATTTTAAGAATGGCGATGACTGGAATAGTTCGAGCAAGGCAGGCTAACCGCTATTCTCATCCATCAAAAGCTTCTTTTTTTTTTTCATACTCTCAGACCTGCACAGATGAATGAAGACTGTGTCGCCTTGTTGGCAACCACAGAGCACTTTCATCTGGTGGCAGCAACATGCGGGTGGGTCAGTCAAAAGTCCTCTGAAAATTGGCCAATTGGAAAAAAAGGTATATTAAAAATACGAGATTAGCGATTTGTTTTTCAAGCCTAAAATATCTCATTGAATTGGTCCAACTCTCGTGGCTCTATTTTCGCATCTGTGGCAGAACACGAAAACTGGCGTATCCTGATTTTTATGCACGCCCAAATCACACTGCGTTCGTTTGCCAAAATGGCTGCCTGGTCGGCAAAATGTTGGGCATATCGGCTGAGTCTGGCACAATAGCTAGAGTGTTGGTCTAGTAAGTTTCTTTCGGCTTGTCCCTTTCGGGGTCGCCACAGCGTGTCATCTCAGATGAACGCACATATGTTTGGCACAATTTTTACGCCGGATGCCCTTCCTGACGCAACCCTTCTCAGGGAGTGGAGGCCCCAGTGGGATACGAACCCACAACCCCCAGTTTACCAAACCAGTCCTCTGACCACTGAGCTACAGGGCCTCCGCTAGAGTGTTAGTCTAACTTTTGGATTTTGGTGAATTCAATAAGGGTGCAGGCAAACAGATACGCAAACTCTGTGTACGTGTCATGGATGTCAGGTGTAATCCATTCATTAATACGTGAAGAGCGGGGCAGTCAACTCTTTCAATTAAATTAATTAATATTATAATCATATTATTTGTTAAATCATCTCATATGGCCATCATATGGGATGAGTTACCTGCTCACATTGTCTGTGGTTCCATCAGTAGTGACAATGCATGGATCACAGTGACGTCTTCATGCAAGACTGTCATTTTGCCACATTTAAAGGGAATGGGAGAAGCTGCTTTCATTACACTTGAAGTCGAAGTCGACTGTGTAGACGCCCTTAACAGTGTAGATGTCCCTTTTTAAAATATGCCAGCTTGACTTAATCTTCCTTTATTATCATTTGAAACATGGTGAGTGCACGTATTAAAGGACATTTTTGAAAATGTTAGCTCAGAGTATTAAATGCATTCGTGAGAATGACTAGTATTAGAGAGAAAAAGTATAAATAAAAGAATAAATCATTATAGCAGCATTGTAACACTGACGATAAATTTGTAGTCAGGTGGGAATCTTACAGAGGGGGCCGGTGGTGGTGGTGGTGGTGGTGGTGGTGGTGGTGGGGGGGGGGGGGGTGCCTTGTGTCAGTTGTTACAGGCCGTATTGTTGTATGCATGTATGTTAGTGCAAATGTCGCCCAATAGCGACCAAACAAATCTAAATAATAGCTATTAGAAAAATCACATTTAAATTAGGTCCTTTGATCGATCTGAGGAAACTCACTAGTATATGGAAGTGTATCGGTCAGTTGCACATTGCTGGAAAGCAGAACAAGTCTCCCCTGACACCAGTTTCAATGATGCACACAAAATTTGCACTAAAAAGTCTCAAGGACCCGTTCCCATGAACAGGAAGTCAACCATTTTGGTGTGAAGCATCCATTTTGGATGAACTCCAGAGCTCAAACCAGCTCCAATTGAAAGCAGGTATCGTATACCACACGGATGGACAATGCGAGCTTGTGAAGCTTTTTCACCGACGTCAAATCTGAGTGCCCATTCGCCATGAAAAACTGGCTGCGAGGCAAACGGCTAATCGTGTCTGCTTGCATCTTTATTTATTTATTGTTGACTTTTACCTGACTAGAAAACCAGGGACAAATACATATTTGCATTCAGTGGTATCTTGTCATCTCACACATGTGAGCCTCAGAAAACCACAAATGTTCAGACTCCTCTCCCGCCCAGGAATCTCCACCTTTGCTTTTCTAAAGTTATTAGTGTTGTTATTACTATACATCGGTGGTCATTTGGATCTGACATCTTAGAAGTGAACCTCGCCATCTCTGTTTACTGAAGCCGGCCGGATCAAAGTTATTAAAAAAAGAGGTTTCCGTTCATAGTTCAGAGGAACTGGCTGCTAACCTGCCATCCCTTTCATGACACACACGTGGACTGAACACACAAGCGTTGCCCTCATTGGGGACCACTTCAAGAATGCCAAGGCCCACTTCAAAGCAACTAAGGCCCCCAGACTCCGTAAAACACCTCAACGTGCATAAACGTGTCACACCAGCACGTGATGTAATGTCATGACGTCACGTCAAGCGTAAAAGCTAAGCAGATTGGAGAAAACGGACACTTACAGCCATTTGATCCCAGAGCAGACCTGAGACAGCAGCAGAGCAGCGAGCACGGCGAGAGGCAGAACGTGAGAGCACCTCCTCATGGTTGGGCGATGATTGCGGTTCACCAAGCACAAAAGTTCAAAGGTTTGCTTCGGAGCTTCTTGACTTCACAGGTCCAGCGTCATGGCAAGGCCTTGTGTACTAAACCCTGTCATAAGAATAACAAGTTATCAGAGCTATTTGCAATTTTTTTATTTTTTTTTTTTTTAAATGAAAGATATCATTTGACCATTTTGGTGTTCGCAGTCTATGGAAGTCTCGCAACGTTTTGAAGAAAGGATTTCACTTCACCGAAAACAAAACAATAGAGCTTTTCTTCTCCTGCGACCAACCTTGCGCTCAATCTAATTTGAAAATATCCTGACTGAAATCATCTATGGAAAATTAAAACCTTCAAACGGGATGATTGAAGTTGTTACGCATCCAGTACACAGGGAAGAAACCCAATATAAAAACATTCACTGCAAGAAAATTTGAAAAACGTTACATATTACACTCTGTGTGAGACCTAATTAATACATCGCAGAGCACCATGCAAAACATTCTTTGAATATCCATTCAATCATCATGTATGATTTGATATGTCAATACAGTATGTGTGTGTATAAGTGTATATAGTTCATATAGTATGCTGGAGTCTATGCCAACTGAGTTTGGGTAAAATTGTAAAAGATTTGTGTGTGTATGCCCCTGTTAAACTGTGGCGTATTCTGCTTTGTCAGAAAATAAAATTGTTCTTTATTTATTATTATTACGATTGTTACTATAAGATTTTTTTTTATATAGTTGAGAGCTTCCAAAAGTGATGTTAAATTAGTTGCGCCAACAATAATCCCATTACGTGCTGTTGCAATTGAGCTTGTACTCATCACCGTTTGGAAAAGAATAAATAACTTGGCATGTTTTGTTTTTCTTACTTGTTCCTGAGGGATATATTCAACTCAGTGCATACAACATGAACAACCCCACATTGCACAAATGGAGAGGTCTCTTTTGACCCTGGCACTGCCCTCAAACTCCCCAGCAACCAGTGCCAATTTTGTACGTGCTTCAAAGTAGAAATTCTCCACGTGTATCCATCGTTGCAGGTCAACCTACCACTTAACAGTCTCGAGCCAGGTTCACACACTCATCCGCTGCTGCCGCTGTACAAATTATACACGGTCAAGTATAATGTATAGTTTTATCATAGAAATAAAAAAATGTCCCCGTTGAGTGTTCTTCTTTCTTTCTTTCTTTTAATATCCTATGAATGGACGAGTTAAAACACCCAAAGGGAGCAAGTGGGCCAGCCTCCTCCTTTATTTGCTCACATCTCCTCAGTCTGTATTTCATCTTGGTGTTTCTGCCACTTCAATAAGCGTGTAAAAAAAAAAAAAAAAAAAAAAAATAGTGGAAGGAACCCACGTGAGCTCAGCAGCAGCAACATCTGATAACACCGTCAAGCTGCTGATAAGGGATCTTTTTCAAGTGCGCTTAAGTGAGCGCCTTAAAAGGCGCAGGTAGGAGATCGTGGACTTTTAATGCCGATTGGCACCGGCCCAAAACAAACAGATGGAATAATCCCTGATGGGGTTATTTCGAGGAGTGATCAACGCCTTCGCGACTGCGAAGTGCAACAGCGGCAAGAAATATATAAATACATTTTTAGTACGTTATATATACACAGTATATTTGAACTTGCATGTTGGTTTATGTCGACTGCATGTAGATTTATGCACATTAACGACGTTCATTTAAATTACAGACCCCAGTTTCGCCCACATTAAGTGTTTCGATCGCTGAAACCACAAGAACATTTCAAAGCGATCAATTGAACGTATTTTTTTTTTCTTTACCAAGACGCATTGTGTTAAATGTGTTTATTATGAAGAAAAAAAAAATAAATCAATACAATCTGGCGCGTCTTTGGATTTAAACACAATTATTCTAAAGTTGACCAAAAAGTTGCAGCTCACCCTTGTTGCGATCAGCTCTCCACGTTCAATAATAAAGAAATCAAACGCCAGCAGGTCCGAATATCCCAGTGGGGGGAGGACAAGCGTCTGTGTCTCTCTCTCTCTTTTTTTTTGTTTTGTTTTCAGCCAGATGCGTCCGAAAAATCCAACATAGGAAGTAAGAATAACTCCGGACAGGTACGCATGGTGTGTTTTCCAGAGCGTTGAGCGAGCCTGTGCGTCCGTGAGAGTGAAGTTGGGCTGGATCACAGCGACCGAGTGAGCCACAGAAGGCAGACTGGACCCTCAAGTACCCCCAGCCCACTTTTTGATGTCACACCTGCATTTGCATAAGAAAGCGCGCCGCCGAGACCTGATAGGGACGCGCACATCTCCTCGCGTATCGGGGAAACGATTCACTATTACGTTCTCACACTGCCAAAAGATGGAAATATACTTTGGTCAAACGTACAACTTTTTTTTTTTTTTACTTTAGTTGAAGCAAAAAAAAAAAAAAAAAAAGTCCAGACTCTATAACATGCTAAAGCACAGAAGTCAAATGTGAAAGATATATTTAATTGTCAAATATATACAATACTTAACCTGTCTTGAAATTTCGGGCTTTTATGCAATCATCATTTGTGCTGCCAAAGCTTTTCAAAGATCGTAAACTCACTATAACCAAAATTCCCCATCCCATCCCAACCCCATGCTTTACCCCCCCCCAAAAAAAAAATAATACCTGTACTGTAATACATGTCAAGACAAAGCTCATAACTCAATGTACTTCTATATTAAATACATTTTCATGATTAAAATCAATTGAAATGCCATTAATCCATACCATACCCCCCCAAAAAAATACTGTTTTTTTAATAAAGAAAAATAGCTGAAAAAAAAACAGATGAAAGTGCATTAGTAACTGTCTGCTCTCCCTTTTTTTTTTTTTTTTTTTACTCCACCTGAATTCAAAATTTGGCTTGCAACACAGACTCCTTTTAACTGAAAAAACCTAATAGTAAATGGGGTCACTTGTGAGTTGGCATGAGTCAAGGCTTCAAGGTGGCACGGTTTTAAAAAGTCACTTTCAAAAATGAATTTTAGCAACCAGTCACATGGGTCTCAACAATTGGTGAAATAAACACGATACAATAGAGTCGCTACCACATTATCCAGCAACGCTAATATAAGTTCATTTCCACTCTGACATCACGTCGTAAAGCAGAAAAAAGCAAAGTAGGAACACTCTTTCTTACAAATATGTACACTGTTGTGGAACATTTTTATGTTTGCGTGTTCAATGAGGAAGAAAAAAAAGTTATTTACCCAAACATTCAAAAATAAATTTCATAGGTGCAAATCTGTGACGTGTTGGGACGATATTTTTGCTCAGTTACCTTCCAGTCAGAATCCGATCCTGGCTCATGCGTACACTCAAGTTAAGGTACTACCATACCATTGCATGTGTTTCTTTGGATTGGACTGAGAATTTTTCTTTTTAATCCCGGAAGCTTGTCTTTTTAAGGATTGCGCAAAGATAAAACATTTACCATGAATCATTCTTGGAGCCAAAAAGATCAAACAATTTGCAAAATGGGGAACATCTTGCTCTCCCCAATCTGTTTATCATTTATACACGAGTTCAATCAATACACTAATCAAGCGCTCAACCGCATCTGACATTACCGGTCTCTATTTATATCTATTTTTTAAAGTGTGTAATCTTCTGCACGGATGGAAAAATGTTAAACTTTATTTTAGCAAAGAAGAAAGTATAATAATTTTTGTTTTGTTAACTTCCCATAACTGATGCAATGCATATTGATATCCTCATGATACTTCATAAAGTCATCATCATCATCATCATGTTTCACTTGAAAAAAAAAAACAAACAATGTACTGTTTGCCGTGCAACCATCGTGCTTAGTGGAAATCACTGCAATTCATAGACATTTTTTTTAATGATGATGCCAATAAAATAAATATGGTAATATGTTAATGACTACAGAAGTGACTGGCAAAGGTATATCCATTGAGGTAGAATTACCTGTATGTATGTTGAAATAATCACTACAATTTAATATGCATAACATAAAACAACAATACAGTGATATAAATAATTGTAAATTAAATTCCCTTCACACAAATCACACTATGGATTTGCATGGATGCAATTTAATGGTCACATTATAATACAGTACTTTGAACGCACATAAATATGCTTTTGAAGAACTGCCAATAAAATATGTTTAATGTTGCATCATTTTCCCTTCATCTTTCAATGTGAACCGCAATCTAGTTAGTAATATGTTGCAGAGCCAGCTGCGGGAAGCTAATGTTTGCCTTTCCTGAGAATATTCTGCACTGCTTTGCAGACCTTGACCTTACAGCTGCTCGCGCTAACATGCTTGTCCTGCTTCTCAGGTGTTGCCGGGCTTTTCTTTCATATCCGACGCGCTGACAGAGTTCAAGAATCCCGCAGCAAGCCTACTTTAAAAAAATAAATAAATAAATAAAAATGTCACAATAAGGCGTGCAATTACTACTTCCGCACTCCTTTTGTAATATTCTCTCCCCATTCAGAAAATTTACTATGATGTAGTCCTGTTGTACACTACTGGTAACCATACCCATCCATCCATCCATTTTCAGGACCACTCAGCCTCGTTAGGGACACTGGAATTTATCCCAGAAGACTTCGGGCAAAATGCAGTGGGAATTGAATCCATGTTCCCTGCATTAAAGTCAGTCAAGCGTACCACTGCACCATCAGTGACTCGCAAACTATAGCCACCTTCCTGAAGTGATGTAAAAATCAATACAATTGCAGGTGTAAATTAAAACGCAGCAGTATAAGGGTCATTTTTATACACTTTACGTATTACACATCCATCCATCTATTTTCTTAGCCGCTTATCCTCACAAGAGTGGCAGGAGTGCTGGAGCCTAAGCCAGGTGTCAACCCTAACCCTAACCGAGGAGCCAGGAGTCAGGGTACATCCTGAACTGGTTGCCAGCCAATCGCAGAGCACATCAATACAGATACGAACAGTAACAGTCGCACTCACAATCACACCTAGAGTGTCCAATTAATGCTGCGTGTTTTTGGGATGTGGGAGAAAACCCACGCAGCCATGTGGAGGACATGCAAACTCCACACAGGCGGGGCTGGGATCAATAAGGATTGCCTTTATTATGACAGCCTAAAATTTCAAATCTTCAACAACTTTTTGAAAATAGGACTTTGAGCATGGTTGTTTCGGCATGGGAGACATTTACCCATATAAAAATCAATGCAGTATTAAAAAAAAAATGCCGAATGTGATTGACTGCCATGATCAAATTAGATGAAAGTGACCTTTTTCTTTGTATAACGGTATCGCGTGGGTGTATCTAACTCCTGTTGTGGCCAATAAGTGCATGTTCCAGGTTGCGGTTCCGCTCAGATGTGTTTTAACTGGCAGTCAACTGTGAATGGGCACAGATTGTTACATGTGTGGGTGTTGTGAAGCTTCCAGTGCCACCGGCCCCGCTTTCAGAAAGACTTTTTACACTCAGTCTCTTCATTCCTGAACTGAGGTCAACACGCAAAGCCTTTGATTTTTTTTTTTTTTTCTGCACACATCTCACCTTCTAAATAACGCCAGCGACGGGTGACATTTTCGGGGAGACGTGGGGTAAGTGAGACATCAGGCTTCATGATTGTGTCAGAGCCCAATCAGAGAATTGCTTGGAATAAAACTTTTGCAGCGGTGATATTACTGGCAGCAAAGCACATTTCAAATTAATTCCATTTTTTTTTTTAAATTGATAGTACAAAATTGTTGGAACCCGATCTGGCTCGAGACTCGCTAGATGTTATGATCAATGAAGAATTTTCTATGAATATAGGAAATCAAGTCTTCCTTCAGAAGATACATCTTGTACCTATAACAAAACATAACACTTCAAAAAGCATTCTTTTGTTTATTTGGTCAACCCTCTAAAAACAAGGCAATGTACTATTTCCCCAACACTGTGCCTAAACGATTGATTTGAGAGATTGAGCAATAGAATGTATCCCAAATAATTGTTTGCTGTACAGGCTTTTTTTGTCTTTTTGAAATTCTATTTGCATTTGATTTGGTTTAGAATCAAAATGTCACGCAAACTGTAGCACACAAGTAGGGAAAAAAAATTGCTTTTAAATGTCCAAATTGAGTAAGATGATGAATTCAGAACTTTTTTTTTTTTTTTTTCCCCCCACGTGTCCAAATTCCCCAGAAACGATTGAAGAGTTTTGCCCATCAATCCGTACTCAGTCTGTACTGCTTATCCTGACTTGGGTCCAGCTAACAGAACAAAAGTGGTACACAACCTGGACTGGTTGGCAGCCACTTGACGGTTACATCTTGACAAACAACCATTCACACTACATTCTGACCTAAGGACAATTAACTTACCATGCATGTTTGTGTATAATAAGGGTGTATAATCTATATCCATGAGGTGAAATAATATTCATAATGAATGCAGCAACTTGTAGACTATAAATAGTTAAATTTGCATTAATTTTACTCACACCAAACTGCTCAAGGCTTTTGTGATTATGACTAATATGTAGTAGAAATAATGTTACGTCATGGAATAGAGTTACTGTCTAATGGCGTACCTTCAAAAGGACAGTGACAAATTTAGATCAGAAGTGAAAATCCTATTTCATTCCCGTGTCAGCTGTGGTCCTCGGTTGGAACAATCGCCAGAGAAAAAAAAACATTTGTCCTATCAGTGGCCCACAGTACAAGACTCGTCCCTCATCTTTTGCATGCCATTTGGTCATAACGCCTTTTTTCGGATGTGCTCTGAGGACAGAACCCTTTCAAGTGACAGAAGGGTGGCACCTCATTCGGTCCTGGACGTGTCAAAAACAGACAAAACCAGGGAAGACTGCGGGGGTTGTTTGGAAAACTAGATGTTTCTATGGCTTGAGCAATAAAAATAGAAAAAGGATATGCATTGTGGGATATTTATATATACATGTCATGAAACTCATTCAATTTGAGGGAAGTCTTATTGAGGGTTCGTTCCAACTTAGGAGTACACTGACTTTTTATTTTTTAAATGTCAATTAAAGGTATTGTAATCAGTGCACTGTCATTAAAGAACCAATAAAAAGCCAAATATTTCCCTACATCATTGCACAAATGTGCTTTAACATAAACCTCAACTTACCACACAGCATACAGTAATTTGTCTGAAGGAAAAAAGATGTCACTTATTGGTACAAAACAAATTCCCATCTTTCAGTATTGTTCTTAAGAAAGAGCTGCACACATTTTTTTCTTCCTCTTGAAAACTCAAAAGGCAATTCGACAAACTGATAAATGTTTACATTTGATGGGAAAGAAGACGCAAGCTTTCCCTTATCTGTAAGATATTGTCACTAAGTTCTCAATTCTAAATTCCTGCACCCACACCCCCATAAAAATGTTTCGCGTACCATATATTTTACGTGTAGTGCTAACATACTGTGTTAAACTACCCCTGTCAAAAAAGACTGTTGTGAAAAAAGGTAATTAGAATAACACGCCAAGCCTTGTAACCTCATTAAAAGTGGCAGGAGTGTCTCACACTTGTCCCAAATGTATTGAACCTTTCCATTCTCTGAAGGAGCATTGCTAGGGCAGCAAAAAGGTGTCGAGGGGCCCAGGCAGTTGCAGTGGGTCTGTGGAATGCTTGATTCGGTTGTAGAAGTCTTTCCGAATGCACCAAAGACCCACAGAGAAATCCCAAGGACAGTCACTGAAACGTCGAGAAGCAACTGTCTAAGCATTGCAGTAAATACATTGCGTCCGTACATATGTTTCTGATGATCCTTTCACTGGGGTTTCCAAGAGGGGCACCAGAGCTTCCTCTGATGAGTACAATAGCATTTGATACACCAAACTGCATGCCCACTTGGCTTTGCGAAACTTGTGAAGCGTAAAATCATCTGTAGAGGATGCCTTTGAACAAATGAGTTGAGGGCATGCGCTTTATGTGAATCAGGAACGACCTCGTATTTACTCGAAGACTCAAAATAAGTGTATAACGGAGCAAAATTGCTGTATTGCAAAAATAAATTATTTTACTACAACCATAACATGGTGCCACTGCATCATTCAAGCCAAAGATTTTGCTAAAGATCCAGAGAACACTGGCTTGTCCTCTTTATTTTCTCTGAAAAGAAACCTTGAAGTCCACTTAAGTCCATCTATGTCCTTCCTTGCTAGACTCCCAAGAGTCTAAAGCCTAAATGTGCATGGAGATGATTACTGAGTCTTATATGTGCACAACCTTGACTTCCAACAGGAAACCTGGTCCAGGGGTCGATCATGTCAATGCTAAGACACTTTACAGTCTACGTTCATGCGTTCTCCATGCCCAATCATACTACACCTGATATTTCGACTTATACAGCCTTAGAGCCAACAAATACAATTGGATTTTTGGGAGTTTTACAGTGTCCATTGGGCGGCAAACTACTCCGAGGCCAGCTATAGCTCCAGTGAAGTCTTTGAGCAGGGGTTGCGGGCGACCCATAGCGGCGACAGATCCGTTGGCTCTGCAGCTGAGGAAGAACACAGAGATGCTCCTTTCACAGAGTTGAGCGCTGGCGAGCAATCAATCTGACAATTTGTTTGTGAGGCGTCTGCTGTTACAGCTCATACAAGGAATATGTGCATCAGTTGGGTTATCAGTGTTCAGGCTGGCACAACATTAATAAAAAGCATGACTTACTTTCTACAGGTTATAACTTCAGTGATTAATGGCTGTAACTGTGTTTTAAAAAAAAAAAAAAAAATCAACCAAATAATTTATCGGTGCAGTTAACTTGGAAGAACGTTTGTTCATCCAATAAATGCCTAAAAATCTATACAATATACAACCTTGGTCATTAATCTATCAAGGGTCAAAATAAGGTCTGAACGTACACGTAACATACTTTGGTTAGCACATAAGTAGCAAAATCTCTTTCACAGGAAAGTTCTACACGACTGCAACCGCCGCAACAAAACACGTTAAAGGCAAATAATATCATAATTTTTCAAAAATGTGTAAGTAAAAACTGATCAGTACTATCTTTGGAAATGCGTCATGCTGGTTCTCAGTTAATCATAACTATACATCTTATGATGCAGTGGAGGGTGAGTCACCAATTTTTTAGGAGAAAACTCCAGCCAGGCTCAGACCACAATGGAATCCTGAGCAAATAATTGACATTTTCTAACAGAAAGCATTCGAGCTGAGAAATCACATATTAACTAAAGCACAAAGGTAACATTGAAGCCAAAGAGCAATCATTTGCATAACTGGTATGATTTGATCTGCTTCACATTCCAACACTGCAGGGAGCAAGAGGAAGAAAAGTGAAAAATGTTCATCTTAGTTGAGAAAGTCGTTCCAAGACGTGAATATTCCTCATTTTGAAGTATTTTATAAAAGTGTAAGGAACTATCTTAAGGAGAAATAATGCAAGTACAGACTCACAGTGCCACCTTGTGTCTAATTCTAGTGCGTGATGATCTTCAACACAAAGACCAAAAAGGAATCTTTTTGGACACTTTTATTACTTTTTTGACAAATATATATGCTTTTCCCATCATCAAGGAGACATTCTTTAAAAGCTAGGTTTACAGCAAATTTATTTCTGCAACGTGACAGGAAACATGGGAAACTCTCAGAACATGAGGTAACCATTTCAATGCAAACACAAGTAAAGGAAAAGTGTGACAAAGATGTAAAATAACCCTTAAAAGTGATACCGATGACAGCATGGTCATTTTTGGTAGTGAGAAAACTACTGTAGTTGCTTCAAATGCCAATGGGACAAATTTTGTTACATATTAGGAAATATCTGTTTTGTATCAAGGCACAAGCATTGATAACTGTCAGTGAGGGATTACTTTTTAGCCCCCCAAAAGCCTCTCCGCCCATTGTTATGTTGGTCCCATTGGAACAATACAACTGTACAAACTACAGGAAAAATCTGATATCAAAAACTTGGTTAACAAACTATCAACAAGCGTAGGCTCCATTAAATCAATAATATACAGAAATGTTGATTTCAGAACTCAAGAGTTGAATCGTTTCTGAATATGGTGGCAGCACCATCTCTCTATGATGGAAGACCTGCAGCTATTACAGAGGATGGAGCTCAGTGAGGGATCGCGTTTCCTGCTGCATAAACTCTTGTAAGCTTCTCTTTCCCTGCTTGAAGTTACTCTCCCTTCTTGAAAATGGCAAAATGATCAGGAGTCGCAAAAGAGTCTCGATATTACAGAAACTTCTTATCTGTGATGTCTTGAGGGTGTCGAGTACAGTAGTTGGAAGGTAGCCTGCCAGGGGGTCCAGCCACTTCTCCTTCCACAACTTCATCTCATTTTGGAGCGAGACCTCATCTGGCAAATCATCCTTGTACAAGCGCAACACAAGACCGCTGAGTGTGTTGGTTTCTACTTTGGACATGACGTAAGGCACAATCTCAAGACACCTGAAGGTATCCATAACCTTTTCAGTGAAGAGGTCATCAATTTCTGATATGGAGTGCTCAACAAATTTCGTACTTAGTGCATTTTTGTAAAAGTCACTCAAATGTTCCAGGAGAACTGAATGTAACAGTGGGATGTGTAGTTTCGATGCAAGCGTGACGGCTTCCTCAAACCATGCCTTGTGATGTGTGTCAATATCACTCATCAAATTCCTGAGAGAAGCATTGAGATCTGACAAACTATTCACGGCAAGTAACATGTCTAAGGGCTTGCCCTGAAGACACTGACTCAGCTTTTTTGTTTCACACAAGACATGTCTTTGCACTACCAATGAAAGGATGAAGTCAAAGTTTCTGATGGAATCAAAGAACTGCGATGCTTGCTGCTGGTCTGATATACTTCCCTGATGTTTGAGCTCATTTAGGCAAAGCAGGACCGCTTCAATAATCTCTACCATTACCTCATGCATGTCATGACTCTTCTCCCAATTCTTCATCAGCATGTCCCTCAGCTCATTCCCTTTTCCTTCATTGTTTTGAAAAACGTAGAGAATCATTTCTTCCAGTTTGTTCTGCCGCTCTGCATCCTGTGTAAGCCAATGTAATATTCTAACAATCTGGATAGTTCTATCAGCTGCTTCTTCTGTTGGAGAAGACTTTGCCAGCCACACATTGAGAGACAAACTATAGCTGATAGTTCTTACTGCCTGAGGGTATTTGTTGGCTATTGCCAAGCTTACAGCGCTCATCTGAGCGCCAACCTCACCGACACTTAGCAAGGCCTGTCCTCGACAATATGCCATGTTTAGCCCCCATTTTTCAGCGAGTGTGGTTTCAATTGCGTCTAAAAGGACAGCAGAGTCTTCAAGGAGTGGGATGAATGCCAACGTTTCTTCGCATTGGATATCCTCTTTGTTTAAGTACCTGATGCACAGTGGGACATAAACCTCACTGTCAATATCAACGGTTTGTTCAGTGATAATTGTGAAGAACTGAGAATCCCAGAGTTCTTTAATGATTTCTTCACGCAACAGTGGCTCGTAAAAAGACACTGGCTGTCTTGGTCCTTGAACAGTTTTTAGGACGATTTCAGTTTCAGTAGATTTCTCCTCTCCACCTGTAAGCTTCTCAGAATCACTATTAGAATCCGGTACTTTTGGTGCTCCTTTGTTTGACAACTCTTCTTTATCAGCTCCTGTTGGTGAATATGGAAATGTATTATTCTACTGAAAAGAACACCGACGGCCACCCCCCCCCCAAAAAAAAAAAAAAAAAAAACAAACAAACAAACGCCCATCCTAGTAATACTCTCCCCAAGACTAACAGCAGTGGTACCCAGAGTTGGTGAAAAAGTGTAGCTTCGAGGGCAGCTACAGTGTCTTGTGAAAGCATTCGGCCCTCTTGAACTTTTCAACCTTTTGGACACATTTCAGGCTTCAAACATACAAAATAAATTTTTTTTTGGTCCAGAATCAACAAGTGGGACACAATCGTGAAGTGGAACAAAATTTATTGCATATTTTAAACTTTTTTAACAATTATAACCAGAAAAGTGGGGCGTGCAATATTATTCGGCCCCCTTGCATTAATACTTTGTATCGTCACCTTTTGCTGCAATGACAGCTGCAAGTCGCTTGTCTTTATTAGTTTTGAACATCGAGAGACTGAAATTCTTGCCCATTCTTCTTTGGAAAATAGCTCGAGCTCAGTGAGGTTGGATGGAGAGCATCTGTGAACAGCGGTCTTCAGCTCTGCCCATAGATTCTCAAATGGATTGAGGTCTGGACTTTGACTTGGCCATTCTAACACCTAGATACGTTTATTTGTGAACCATTCCATTGTAGATTGTAGATTTGGCTTTATGGTTTGGATCATTTCCTGTTGGAAGATAAATCTCTGTCTCAGTCTCAGGTCTTTTGCAGACTCCAACAGGTTTTCTTCCAGAATGGTCTGGAATTTGGCTGCATTCATCTTCCCGTTAATTTTAACCATCTTCCATATCCTTGCTGAAGAAAAGCAGGCCAAAACCATGAGGTTGCCACCACCACGTTTGACAGTGGGGACGGCAAACAGTTCGATTTTGGTTTCATCTGACCAGAGCATCTTCTTCCTCATATTTGGCGTGCCTCCGAGGTGGCTTGTGGCAAACTTTAAATGAGACTTTTTATGGATATCTTTGAGAAATGGCTTTCTTCTTGCCACTCTTCTATAAAGGCCAGATTTGAGCAGTGTACGCAGTGCAGCACAGACTCTCCCACCTCAGCTGTAAATCTCTGCAGTTCATCCAGAGTAATCATGGGGACTCTTGGCTGCACCACTGAGCAGTCTTCTCCTTGTTCAAGGTGAAAGTTAAGAGGGATGGCTGGGTCTTGGTAGATTTGCAGTGGTCTGATACTCCTTCCATTTCAATATGATTACTTGCACAGTTCTCCTTGAGATGTTTAAAGCTTGGGAAATCTTTTTGTATCAAAATCCGACTTTATATTGCTCCACAACAGTATTTCGGAACTGCCTGGTGTATTCCTTGGTCTTCGTGATGCTCTCTGCACTTGAAACAGAACCCTGAGACTATCACAGAGCGGGTGCATTTGTACAGAGACTTGATTACAGACAAGTGAATTCTATTTATCATCATCAGTCAACATTGGATCATTCAGAGATCCTCATTGAACTTCTGGAGTGAGTTTGTTGCATTGAAAGTAAAGGGGCCGAATAATATTGCACGCCCCACTTTTTAGTTTTATTTGTTAAAAAAGTTTAAAATATCCAATAAATTTCATTATACTTCACGATTGTGTCCCACGTATTGTTGATTCTTGATAAGAAAAAATACATTTTATATCTTTATGTTTGAAGCCCGAAATGTGGCAAAAGGTTGAAAGGTTCAACGGCCCGAATACTTTCACAAGGCAGTGTATCAATTATTTGTTTATAGACACTTTCAAAGTTTACATTTTTAAGGTAATTTTGGCATGCAGACTTATTGGAATATATGTTTAAAGCAATGAATGCTGCAGGAAAATAAATCCAAAGGAATTCATTTGCTTGGAATCAATCTATGACCTTTCTTTTTAAAAATAATTTGTTGAGTTACTGCTGCAAATAAATATTTGAACAATGTGAAAAATCAATGTTTATATTTGGTACATTAGCCTTTGTTTGCAATTACCAAAGTCAAACATTTCCTGTAGTTTTTCACTTCTTCCTCCAAACATGGCAAGTGGAATTCAGATCAAAAAGTTCTATTTTGGTCTCCTCTGACCACATAACTTTCTCCCATGACTCCTCTAGATCATCTTAATATTCATAGGCAAACTTAAGATGGACCTGAACGCGTGCTGATTTAAGCAGAACCTTTCCGTGCCATGTATGATTTTAAACCATGACATTTTAGTGTATTACCCACAGTAACCTTGGAAACAGAGGTCCCAACTCTCTTCAGGTCATTGACCTGCTCTTCCAGTGTAGTTCTAGGGTGATTCCTCACTTTTCTTGGGATCATTGTTCGATAAAAAGGTAAGATCTTTCTTGGAGCCCCAGTCCAATGGAGATTGACAGTCGTGTTTGGTTTCTTCCATTTTCTAACACCGTAATTTCTCGAAAATAATGCACAAATTTTTCCAAAAATGTTTTCAAAAAGTTAATAGAGCGCATTATATTTAGGTATGGATGAAAAATAAAAAAATAAAATCAGATTGTATAGTTGTATACAGGTACATAGAGTGGTAAAGAAAGGTATACATATACATTTCGATATGATATTCGATGTCTTATGTTACACATTTATATTTATTATGGTAATGTGTGCCCCCACCTGAACTCTATGACCTCCCCGGGGAGCTTGCATTTTACAATTGTTAGCATAGCATGTTTGTTGCTACTGCACCAAAGATCAGAAACGACTGCCCGTGAGTTTGTTTTAGCTTAAACCAAGATAAAAAAAAATGTCAACTCCAATGGGTAGTTGTGCAGCTGCTTTTAAAAAAAAATGTGTCATCGTTCGTGCCGATGACGCCGACAACCCGGAAGTAGCGCCGCAGTCCGAAACAACGATAGCTCGCCTCGATGGCGTCAGGTGGGTATATAAACAATGCGAGCTTAAACTACGTAATACGAGCATCATGGGCACATTAAAAAAACAGGAGAGTGAACACAATTGAAATGGTCGCTTTTTTTTCCTTTTTTGATGTGGCCATTACCCTCGTTTTTATGTAGTTTAAGCTGTGCTGCAGACCCAAAACTCTTGGGATTCAAAAAATGTTTCCCCACAAACACCATGGATGGCACAGAGGATGACATGCTGTGGGAGCAAAATAGGATCACAGTTCATGAATTCAGGAGGCACCAGAACTGGAGAAAGTCACCAGAGGTAGCTACGATAGATATTTTTCAGATTAGACACGAGTCAGATGTTGCTTTTGAAGTCTTGGCCAAGGATGTGTAATGTAGAGGATAAACTGCACTATGCACAAACATTTTATGCACAAATACTTAATGCAAAAAAATGTTTAAATCAAACAGTTTTAAATATTTATTTAAGACTGTAATGTGTTATCAATAGTATTAATAAAATGTTATGTCAACATTGACATTCTATTTTAGTTGGTTGAGGGATTCTGTTCTGATAATTACAGGGACCAGGACAAGCATGTCTTGTGGCCTGTCCAGAGATTATATGACCGCTAAAGCAGCACGTATACAACGATTATTATTAATGATTGTTGTACAGACAGTTTTTTGAAAAACAATACAAGTACAAACCTAACAAAATATAAATACAGATAACTCCCAATATTTTGAGCATATGGTTAGCAGCAAATTGGTGGTGCGCATTGTACATTGGTAGAAGGGTTTTCCCAATTTTTTAGATCAACTTTGGGGGTGCGCATTATACTTCAGGACGCATTATACTCGAGAAATTACGGTAATTGCTCCAACAGCTTATCTTTTTCACCAAACATCTTGGCAATTGCCCCGTAGCCCTTTCCACCCTTGTGGAGGTCTACAATTTTGTCTCTGGTGCCTTTGGACAGCTTTTTGGTCTTAGGTATGCTAGTAATTGGAGTCTTACCTGATTCTGTTGGGTGGATAGGTGTTTTTATGCTGCTAACAATCTCAAACTGGTGCTTCTAATTAAGAATAATAAGTGGAGTGAAGGTTGACTTTTTAGAGGTGGACAAAAAGGTCTTTGAAGGGAAAGAATTTTTGTTTGTGAGGCACATCATTCCAGATCTACTCAATGTAAAAAGTGTTTTGCGATATCTTCTGTAAACTGGCACCACAACAATAAAGTTGAATTAAATCTAATATACTTGGCACATAATTGGAAGCACAGAATTGTACAAAATGTCTCAGTAAGAGAAATCAGTAATTCGTGAGAGCCTCGGATTGACTCTCGCTGAATGACTAATTTGCTGAAACTTTGATCAATTAACTTACCTCTGCCTAGATTTAGACCTAACGTTTCCATGACCTGTAAAAAGCACAAAAATGGTTAGGCAATCCTGATAGTACCAATTCAAAAGTACTTTGAACTTAATTTAAAATTGTAGTGCTTAACAAACAAATTAAACCACCACACAAGTAAATTTTATGCCACAGTTGCCCTAAATTAAGAACAATGGTAATAATTATTTTTGTAATGGTTACTAGTCATACAATAGTATGAATACCTTTCATTTAAAAATATGTATAATTATCTGTGAATTTTCACAAGTGCTGTTTTACAAAAAATGAAAAATTAGTAAAGCCCATTTTAATTAGATGTTAAATGTTTTGGTTGATTCATTTCTGACTTCTCAGAAGGTCAGTGAGCAGTCTAAATTTGTCTTAAATAATGGGTATAAGAAAGTGCATTTGAAATGCCTCATTCCTGCTCAAAGTGGCAAAATATTGGGACCTCAATGAAAGTGTCTGTTATATAGCTATTTATGATACTGGGTGGTATGTGAGAAAAGCAGGAACAGGTGGCCTGAAATATTAGTTAAGCACTGTACACAGACTGACTTACTTGTGAAAGACATGGACTGCTCTCTGGATCAACCTCAATACACTTGGCAACGACTTCAGGAAGCCTCTGCAGTATTGTTTTGTGCGAGAGGAGCATAACACGAGCCGTCCTGTTACCTTTGCAAACAGTGTTCCTTAAAATATCTCTCATTGAATTCAAAGTGGTCTTCATTAGGTCACATTCAATGCTGACACTAGGCAGCACCGCAACTAGCCGAAGCAGTAAGATAATTGTTGGGTGGTTCTTAGACTCAGGATGAACTAATGTTTCAGCAATGGATGTTGGAGGAGCAACATCCTGATCTTTGTCCCTCCAGACAGCAGCCCATGCATTGATGTCCTGCTCAAGTGTGTTTGGCTCTGGAAGATCAGCTAGGTAGAAGTTGAAAGGTTTGTCTGTGGATTCTGGAAGAATGGGTTGCGGATTGCATGATGGCAGTAGAGACAGGATTGATAGAGCCTTCAAGTGGCTGTCTGAAAAGTTGTACTTCATTTCATCGACGAGACTTTTCAGGAGGGGTATACTGAGAGTTTCTCTGTAGTATGTTTCTGGGGAATCATAGGTGCTAGCTTCCTGAGAGAAACAGACTTGATGAGGCGCTACCTTGGTAGCTAACTGAAATGCCTGTTCAAACCAAGTGGAGTGTACCGTGCCTACATTTTCCAACATTTTGTTGAGAGTCTCTATGATTGGAGGGATCTTTTCCACTTCACAAAGAATATCAGCAGGGTTTCCACAGCGGAAGACAGTGCTACAGTTACGAAGAGGAGCGCAGGCATTCTTTAAAATCACAAGTGTGACAATGAATTCCATATTCCTCAGAGCAGCAGAGAGAACTTGTGCATTCATTGACATGGCACCCCGAGCATTAGAAGAGACAGCATCAAGGCAGCTGAGAATGCCCTCCAATGTGTCAGCTAATATGTCAAAGAAGTCCTCTCTCTTCTTCCATCTTGAACAGCAGGTCTCTGGAATTTCCGCTAGGGCCTCCCTTGGCATGTTCAACAGCCCATCAACAGCCTTTGCTAACTGTTCTTCGAGACAAGGAGATTGATCAAAGAAAAGTAGCAAGTCTTCTGTGATAGCCAGCATTTTTGCTACACAAGGGCAAGGGACATTTCCTACGAGCCAATGGGCCAAACCACAGGACTCACTTGGTGTTACAACACACATTGGATTGCTCTCGAGGAAGTCCAAAGACATTTTCTTTAGGCTTTGGTAACCTGAGCCCAGGTGCATGAATGCTTGTCCACGACAGTGCGCCATCGGTAAGCCCCAGGATTCGGTTAGAATTTTTGCAAGCTTACTTGCTTGGGTATCAACATCACAGTTTTTGTCATATGGCAAATAACCCATTAGCTCTACTTTTGGAGCAGATTCTCGGACATACCTGACAAAAACCGGTAGGTGAGTCTCATCAGCGATTCTTACAGGTTTGTCTGTGATAAGTGAGAAGAATGGAGATTCCTGTATCTCATTCAGTATGACTTCTCTGATTCCCTCTATGAGCAACATTACAATTTCAGCTTCACTCATGGACAGCGCACATTTGTTCTCCTTCCTGAACCAGTGGCACATGTTGAATTCCTGGGTGAAATTCTCCTTTTCCTCTTCAGAGAGATCCATGAGACTAGTGTTTTTTTTCCCCAGTATTGCAGCAAGTCTGAATATTGTCACCAAACTTTGACGGTTATCTCCAATTTGTCCATTCTCCTCAACTGGCTTCATGTGTTGTTGTTCCTCCTTCAAGTCAGGATCTTGCTGAATTTCAGGCTCATCACTTTCCACCTTGACAGTCCTGTCAACTACATGTCAAAGGAAAATAGTTAAAAATGATTCATGATAAAAAGGCTATCAAATCCATCATTTTGGTTAACTAAAAATTCAATACCTTCCATATTGTCAGTGTTTCTGATTAAACTTTTGGATTCCTTATCCTGTGGAAACATACAGAATCATTCATCCCACACATTTACATTTAATGTTGACAAAACTTTCAACATGAAATGAACTTTAAGTTACATTAAAAGGTCCCCTTCAATCCCTGCTTTACTATTTAATGTTGATGCTCTAAAGTCCTTTTATCACGTTTGCATGATAATTTTGGGTAGAAATGGCAAAAATGGCCTCTTTCAACCTAGTTGCTTTTCTTCTGCTTGGTATTTGACATGGTTGGATTTCTCTTTCTAATACGACATACCAATGAGCTTTACTCTGATTTGATCACTCATGTTCCTTAATTTAAGTATGGAAAACAGCTTCGGTTGATATCGGTCCATATCACTGCATCACACATCTAACCCTTTGTGGGAGTCATTTGGACACTTGGAAAACCACATTCAAATACAGTCTACAAGTACAAAGTATATCTAGTATGTTGTGTTTTACAACACCACCTAACTACATATGCGACTTCCGGTGCAACCGTGGTGACTGAAATAGCAAGGCCTGTACTAATTGTCGCCAACATGGACACCAACATTATCATTAATGGGAGAAATTATAAGAGAGGAATAGCTCGTATTTTTTTTTATTTCCACCTCATGTTCACACTCATCTCATACACGTCCATTCTCAAATCTCAACCAGCTCACGCTGGTAACAATTAAACCCACGAACTCTGAACTGGAGAACTGTGCGTAACCATGACCAACACACACTGAACGGGGACCCTGGCCATTCCACTTGTGCCATGGCATCCACCAGTCCTCTTAAAGTGTATGGAATGTTGAATTTCTAACGCAAATTATCTTATCTAGACGAAAATATATGTTCAACTGTACTGTAAAATGCATAACCTTTGTGATGTTTTTAACCAATAAAAATGTTTATGAATTAAAATCCGCGAACTTTTATACCTAGTTTCCCGTGTCTGAAAAACACGTGTGGCTGACCTCTGACGTCACTACAGGTAAACACATTGTACTGGAGATAGTTTCCTCATACAAGCACGCACAGGCAGATCCATCGCTCTGTCCAATGAATGGCCGGGTGGTCGTGTACCTATTCACTAAATACACAGCGTTTGCATAATTTTAAAACAAGACCGAAAACTTGGTATAGACAGGATATCGAAGCCTTTACTATTTGCAGTTTATGACTAAGTAAATCAAACAAGAACTTCACAAATGCTTACCAGTCTTTGTTTCCAACACGAGGCAAAGCCTCCTCCCTGCCTGCTTGGCACTTTCTTCTTGGATAGCTATTTCATCTGAATACGAATCTGTATGCTGTCTAACTGGCTCAAATTGATAAACTTTAATGCAGGGGTCACCAACGAGGTCCCCGCGGGCAAATAGTAGCCCGCGAGGACCATATAAGGTGCCCGCGAGGTATGTTCTAAAAAAAGGCCATAGACCACGAATTGTTACAATTATTTGTGCTTCAAATTCTGAATCTGACTTGCTTACGTGAATTAAAATTTTAAAATACCTGTAATGTCATTTACTACAATAAATTAAAAAAAATATTTTATGTACGTCTAATGAAACGAGTCTGAAATTTGCCGCAAAAAGGTCACGTTGCCCTTCATACGATTGGTGCTCACGAAGTAGCCCTCAGCCTCAAAGAGGTTGCTGAGCCCCGCTTTAATGCCTTTATAAAGCTCGTATTCTTCACCGTCTTCGTGGGACCCTTCAGAATAGTGTTCACCACCCGAAATATCGGAAAATTCATTGTCATTCTTACAGTGTATTCCAATGCTCGCCATTGTTGTCACCGCTTCTGACGTCACGTTCCTACTCGGCCGTTTCTGCTTCATTTCCGTCTTTTTCCGGCGAATCCAGCAATGTGCGATCATTTTTGCAGATAATTGAAAAATAAAAATGTTTTCTTCATAACGGATTTCAGATTCGAACTCTGCACAAAAAAAAAACTGTATAATATTGGCAAAAAGGTACATTGAGGACCTTCCATACACTATAAGCAGCGTCGAGAGAATCTACACCAAGAAGGTGTGGCAGCCACTTCAGAAGCCAAGAAGTGTTTCCACCACTGCGGGCCTCTCGCCATGCTGTAGGGGGCTGCAGAGCACACCCTCACTGCCACCGCTGCCAGAGAGGACTTTAGAGGCACATCGAGGCAGGTGAAACGTGGGGCAAAGAGGAAAAGAACCATCCGAACCGTTATAAATGCAAAGTTCAAAAGCCAGCATCTGTGATGGCATGCTGTTGTGTTAGTGTTAATAGCTTACATAACTTACACAAATATGAGGGCACCGTTAATGCTGAAAGGAACATTTAGGTTTTCGCGAAACTTATGCTGCCATCCGAGCAAGGTCTTTTTCATGGACGTCCCTACTTATTTCAGTAAGACAATACAGAACCACATTCTGCAAGCGTTACAACAGCATGGCTTCGTAGTAGTAGTAGTAGCTTTTAGACTGGCCTGCCTGCAGTCCAGACCTGCCTTCCATTGAATGTGTGGGATGCATTGTGAAGCATAATGTATGACAACGGAGACCCTGGACTGTTGAACAACTGAAGCTGTACATCAAGCAAGAATGGGAAAGAATTCCACCTACAAAAGCTTCAACAACAAGTGTCCTCAGTTCCCAAACATTTACTGAATGTCAAAAGAAAAGGTGATGGAACAAAGTGGTTTAACAAGCCCCTGCGTTGCAGCCAAAAAAAATCGAAATAAATGATTATTCGCTAAAAACAAAGTTTATCAGTACCAATATTAAATATCTTGATTTGCAAATCATTGTATTCTGTTTCAATTAAAAAATGACCATACTTAATTGGATTGGGTTTGTATTAGTAGGATAATTTTGGTCAAGATAATTGTCATTTAACTTTTCATTTTTGTCTCTACTGGAGGATCTGCAAACAAAATACAATACAGGGGAAACACAACACAATGTATTGTTCCGTTTAACAAAAGCACTCACCAAACAGATACCCTCCAGGGCTTGTGGAGTAACCTTCAAACATTGGGTCACCATGCGGTCAAGATCTCTGTTGAAATCTGTGCCCACCTGGAGCACAGCCAAACACAGGGACCTGTCTTTGGGATTGGTGTTTCTCAAGTATTCTTGGAACTTCTTGTGACGCATTACAACTCCACAGTCCTCAATGGCTGTACTGGGTAGTACAGACATAATCCGAAGGAGTGCATTGATGTTGCCAAAGTACTGCATGAGTGGCAGACGCAGAGTGTGAAATATTGAATTTGGAATAGTTACTGAGGCAACTTTAGTCTTCCATGTTACTCTCCAACAGCAGAGTTCAGTGAAGAAATTGTCAGCATCGGGAAGATCACAGCTGTAGAGTGGCGGCTTTGATTTCAAGCTCTCAAACATGTAACTCACTGTAACCAAGCAAGGAACTAATGAGAGGAAATTAAGAGCTTCTTTGTGATCCTCTGAAAAATGATCTTTTACGGCATTGATGAGATTATCCACAAGGGGCACACTTAAGCTATCTTTGTAAAAACTTACTGGCTTTATTGGGCTGTCTCTTGGCAAAATGTTTTCAGGCACTTCTATTGGCACTCTAAGACTTTGTGCAATTGCACAGGCTTCATCAAACCAGTTCTGGTGGAATACTTTCAAAGTTGTTTTTATCCTGTTCAATGTAGCTACAATGCCAGCGATCTGACATAGCTGGAATGCTGCGTTGAAATGATCCCTCTGAAGACCAGCACTCAACTCTCTTGTAAAAGAAGAGGTATTCTTTAAGATGACCAAAGCAATGATGAAGTCAAATTGCAATAGTTTGTTTAAGACTATCCCAGCATTTTCAGATACAGCAGTTGTCCACCTCTGTGGGTTGTTTTTAACTTTTTCCAGACACTCAACGAGGGGCTCCAGTATCTGCACAAACACCTCATACGTATCGTGCATTTCTTGCCAATTGGAACAGTACGTCCCCTGCAATTCTTGGACCTTTTCAAAGCTCTCCCGAAGACCATAGGCAATTACATGATCAAGCTGTTTTTCTAGAGTGGCCCTGCTGCCAAAAAACATCACCAACTCTTCAAATGTATCAAGGGCTCTTTTAACAACGGGTACTGGGATAGATTTTGACCACCACGTGTTGAATGAGTAGCAAGAGCAATGTGTGCTAATGGCCAGGGGATATTTTTCCTGCACTTTGCAAGCAAAAGCTTTTAGTTTGTAGGAAACATCACCAGAACCAAGGTATGCCTGACCTCTGCAGTTCTTCAAATCAAGATGCCACTCCTCTGTAACTATTTCCATGAGGCGACGCACCATAACGTCACAATCCAGATCAGCTTCCAGGAATCCCATCAACTCCAGTCGCATGACATCAAAACTGTCCACAAACCTAAGGAAGAGTGGAAGATAGTCCTTTGTTCCGATTTTAACAACACGGTCGATGAACAATGAAAAGAATGAACTTCCAGCTTCCGTGAGTATTCCTTCTCTGACTGCATCTTCGCACACAGTGAGGACTTCATTCATTTCAGACTTGGTGACATACTCAACTTCTCCATCCTGAGAAGTAGAAACCTCATTTTGTTGCCAGCTTTGGCTGTTGTATGCAGCCATCACTGTGGCTTGTAGAGCGGACTTCAAAGCTTCTCTATCCGTTTCAGCACACTTCATCTCCACAAGATTCTCAGCATCCATATCCATGTTTATTAGATTTAATTCATCTTCAGTGTCTTTTTCAGCGTGGTTACCTTGGCTTGCCGCTGTAAGAGATAAGGGGGTAAATTCATTTAAAAAAATGCAATAGTACATAAATGTACAGTGTTAAATTGCAACGTAGACACTATATGTCTATACTCGTACTCTGACTCGCAAAACATAATCCAATACTAACACACCGACACAAATTGGCCAACCAGACATGAGTGCCAGGCAAGAGGGCGTACGAGCAGTGATTGCTAATGGAATGCAATAAAAGGATGACTTTGTTAACCGACTACCAATTATGCTCAGCAAAACATGTGTTCAATTCAGCTTGGATAGAAACGGTGGCTGTGACCCCACACCAACTTCTGGGGTCACAGACACGACCATGGTGGTTAAAAGTGTGTGTGTGTGTGTGTGTGTGTATACATGTATGCATGCATGTGTGTGTGTGTGTGTGTGTATATATATATATATATATACTATTATATATAAATTATAACAGTTAAGGATTCCATCAGAGTACCGTCAGAAGATTGTGGAACGTTACCCAAAATATTTGACCCAAGTCATGCTGTTCAAAGGAAATCCTCGTCAATACTAAGGAAATGGACGTAAACCTTTGACCTCAATGAAAACAGTATAAAATTCTCTAAGAAATGTTGTCATTATTGTGGCATTTTACAAAATGAAATAATTTTGCTGATACTGACTGACCTAAAACAGGAGAGGTTTAGTCTCATTTGACTTTAGACTGTGTGACAAAAAATGAAATGTGCGTTGTTGCATAGTGTATGTAAACGTCTGGCTTCAACTGTGTATATTATGTTGCCTTATTGTACTCTGAGTCTTTCCGTTTGCATTATTCATCCATCCATCCATTTTCAACACCGCTTCTCCAAGTTAGAGATGTATCCCAACTCACTTTGAGCAAAAGGCTTAGTAGGACCTGAAGTGGTCGCCAGTCAGTCGCAGGGCACATTTCAACACACGTTACCCACACCAAAGTCAGGGGAGTGTACCTTATCATCATCAGTGACTGCTTAATCTATGTTAAATTCAAATTAAAAATTCTCTGTGGGGGTCCAGGGGATCCCCATCTCCACATCCCACGCTCATGGTTTTCGTTTTTTTTTTTTTTTGTGATATTTTCCATGCCTTTGGTGTTTGCATCTCCGACATTTAGAATTTGATCTGATTCCGCCTGTGTAACCAGACAATGATTCTTTTACCCTTTGATCTTATTAGTGTTGTGTTATCCTGGTTTTAATAACCTCTTGTGTTTGTCTTGATATGGAACTCAAGAGTTAGGATTACAACATTCACGACTCATAAGTAAGGCATATTCAGTTTATGGTTGGAATTTCATGATGAACCTAATGTTCTATAATGGTTATAGTATAACCTATAAAAGGGGAATTTAACTTGGTCTTCTCAAAACTTGCTCACATTACATAGAGTATAGTGTTACTTAGTATTGTAATAGCTGTAATCAATGAACATGTTGACAAACGCTGGAGACGTTTGAAAAGTAATACACATCTAGAATTAAAACAGGTTGCTTTAATCTACTTATTGCAGCTCGCCCACCCTAAATACCAGGGTAGACCAAGAGGCCCCGCAGTGTTTCGCCACACCATACACAAAGTGTTGCGTCTTCAGTTCTCAAACATAATCAAAGGTGGCATGTCTGTGTTATAAGAATATTCTCATCCAGAAAAAAAACTAAATAGAGCACTAACAATGACCAGTAGTTTTCACTAGCAAAACACCAGCAACAAGGATGCTGCATCAGTCGGTATTAATAATTTCTTGTGTCTAACCTCATAGCTTGATCATTAAAATTAAATTTCTAAAAACACACGGTGATGCCTCAGTTCTCGACCACAATCCGTTCCAGAAAACGGTTCGAGAAGTGATTTGTTTGAAAACCGAATCACTGTTTCCCATTACAATGAACGGAAAAAGAAATAAGGCATTCCATCCTAAAAAATGTGGCTTTTTAAAGCATTTTTTAAGCTTTTCATGATAATAAACTGCATAGTAGAAATACGTGTATAGTTTAAATACTTTAGATGATAAAATAATTTAAGAAATATATTTAGTTTTTGCTTTATGCTTTAGTAGTAGTGTACGCTACGCTGGGAGTGCATTGCCGTATCTGTAGTGACCCGGTCCCCAGCTTTGTAAACTTTTTTTAATAACAAAAGTGCAAAATAACTTTAAACAAGCAACTTGCCTTCTTTGGAGCCATGATTGGGGGATAATACGGTAGTCCTCGCGTGGTGGGTGGGTCAGCTGTTCTGGCCGCGCGCAATATGTTATTTCTGGGTTTTGTCGGGGGCGTTTCAGTACCCATTTTCGTTCGACGACAGAAGCAAAAAAAATCTCTAAATCTTCATTCGAAAACTGATTTGTTCGAAAACAGGGACGTTCGAGAACCGAGGCTTTATTGTGTGTATATATATATATATATATATATATATATATATATATTCTATTTATTTATTTATTTATTTATTTTAAATAGGGAAAGTTATTTTGGGTAAAGTAGAGGAACATGGATGGGGAGATTTATATATTTAATACCAGAATAAATGTTTTGTTTTGTTGGGATCTTCATCATGCAAGATCTCTGACAGAGGAGTGTGTTGTGACTGTGGCTCCGTTGTAATAGCAACGGAATGAAAAAACACAAGATGGTGTGAGAGGGCTCGCCAAGCTTCACTGCAGATCTGTGAATTGCAGAAGCAATAACTGGGGAGCTCCACAGGACGCCCACATCACAGCCCCAAATGTACAATGAGCTCCAGTGGGTTTGATGGTTTGTGAGCGACTGGCGTAGGAGTACCGTGAGCCACTGCTTGGCTTTGCGAGCTCGTCGCTGCCTCAGGCCAGACTTTTCTTATTCCTAGCGTTTTAAAAGATACATTGACTATCAAGAAGTAACTTTGTAGATGTTAACATTGTCTTTTTAAGGAGTTGAAATTACCTATTAAATAGTTGGAATTTTCATTCAGGATGTCTCTCATGTAACTGTGACAAGTTGAAAAGGCAAATCGACATCTGTAATTCAGTTTTCCCAAGTCAAAACTGAATTACAGTGGTACCTCTACTTATGAAATTTATCCGTTCCGGAAGTCGTTTCGTAATGCAATTTTTTTGTGAGTAGAAGCGCATTTTACATGTAAATAGCCTAATCTGTTCTGTTTATGTCCACCGTGGATACTGCGAGGCCTAAATACCTGCCGTGTATCACAATACAATCCGGGTCCTAAAGAATACAATACCATTTACAAAAAGGCCAAGATGTTCCACAATGATTTGCTAGCAAACACACCATCTTATTTCTTCATTCACTTATTACTATATTGGACTGCATACATTTTTAAGCACGCACACACACACACACACACACACACACACACACACACACACACACACACACACACACACACGGTATAAAAGAGGTAAATGTCATTCTGCAGCTGGAATGAATAGATGCATTTACATTCCTTTTAATTGGAAACATTACCATGGTTCACAAACTTATGGAACAGAACAAATGTGATAATCGAGGTTCCACTGTATAGAGTGCAACTATGATTGATCAGCAACAAAACAAAATCATCTTACCAATGGAAGCCTTATCTTTAATTTCTTCATCCTGTAATATATACAAAATTGTCACTATTATTAAAAATGCTTCATTGTTTGCCAAGACAATTCCGAGCTAAAAAAAAAAAAAAAAAAAAAAAATCTAAAGGTCGACTTACATTCTGCAGCATCTGCAGTATGTCCGGATGCTTCTGGACATATGAATCCACCATTTGTTCAACATTGAAATGCACATCTTGGTTGACGTAGACATATGCTGAGCTGCATTGTCTTTGGTCCACTGGTGTGTCTTTCAGATAGGCATGGCATCGCTCCAGTACCATATGGTATTGCCCATAAACATCTGCCTCAGCATTTACACAAGGCACAGTGCCCAACACCCTCAACAAGCTTTGCACATTTGGGTAAAACCCAATGTCCGGTATCTTCAGTGTGGCAAACACTGTGGTTGGCAGAATCCTGCGCTTGCTTGCATGTCTCCACTTCACTTCCCAACAACCAAGCTCTTCATAGAATGTGTCAGGCCTTGCAAGGTTGTTCAAATTGGCATCTGCTACCTTATCACGACGAATGCTAAAATTGTGGTCAGCCATGTAAGATGGTACTAAAGACAGCCATCTCAGAATTCTCACCATTTCTGTGCTGAAAATTCGCTTAACTTCTGCAACAAGATACTGTAAGATAGGTCGGGCTAAAGTTTCTCTGTAAAAGTCTTCCAGGGAAGTATCATTTGCATGTGCATGGTCAACGTCAGGTTTGATGACTTCAACACCAAGCTTTTTGGCTCGACCGACCGCATCTGAAAACCATTTTCTGTTGAATATGGCAATGTCCTGTTGGTATTTGCTTACCAGCTTTAAGGCATTTGAAATCGTGTACTGCAACGTACTGCTCATGCTAATTATTCCCCTGAGACTGGAGTTGAGTATGCTCACACAGCAGAGGGTGTTCTTGAGAACAACTAATGTCATAATGAAATTGAAATTCTTGAGGATTGGCTTGAGTTTGGCCATCTGTTCAGCTGTATCTTCATCCACCTTTGAAATTATTTCATTGATGCAGTTCAGGAAAGGCTCCAAGATATCCAACATGGTTTGAAAGGCATCAGTGCCACACTCCCAATTGACACTGATGATTGCTTTGATTCTCTCCACTTCTCCCTTTATATGGCCATATGTCATCTGGATCTTTCCTTCCAATCTTTTGTATAGCTCAGGCGTGTTTCTGAGTAACAAGGCCACTTCTTCTACCGTGTCAACAATAGTTTGAATTGTTGGCACTGGCATGCATCGAATAATCCATATATTAAAAGCATATGGGTCACTTGGTGATAAAACAACTTGTGGAAACTCGAGCAAAATTTTGCAAGTGAGGTCCCGCATGGTCTGACACATGCGTCCCGTAACTAAATATGAGAGTCCTCTACAGTGCTCCATTCTTAGCCCCCACTTATTTCTTAATTCTGATATAAGATGGTTAAATAGATTGTCTGCATCCAAATTGCAAGGCAGGAAACCAACAAGGTGTTTTTGTGGGAACCCTGTCTCTGTGACAGATCGAATGAAAATTGGGATCTGCTCTTTTCCCTCTATACTGGTCACATCTTGTAGCAGAATAGAGAAGAATCGGGCATGCCTCAGGCTGTTCTGGATCTCCTCTCGCATTAGTCTCTCACTAAACTGGAGGATTTCCTTCTTATCAACTTTCTCTACACAGATTTTTTTTAGAGACTGCTGACCCCTTGCTTCACCAGTCGACTCATCTGTGTTTATGTTGCCACCATTGATGCTGAATCCAGTCAGTGCAAGAATTTCCTTGAAATAGGCGTTAAGAGTCTCTTTAGCCTTGAAGCTGCCTATATTCTCTTCTGGTTGGTTATTTTCCTGTTCAGGTGAAGTAATGTCTTCACCAGAAACTTCTCTTGCGTCCTCAGTCACTTTTGGTGCAGGTATGTCTTCTGATGGGAAAGAGCACATTACTGAGTAAAGAAAAAAAAAAAAATCATACTTTGAGAAATTCCTGACAAATATTGATATCTTCAACAATAATCTTGATTGAAATAGAAACATTATTGAAATATAACCCCCTATTAAAGCTTTGCTTCATGTAGAGTCTCTTCCCAAAACAATAAAGTCCAATTCCATTTATTTATGGTGAAGAATGAACACATTTGGATTTGACATTAAATGATAAAAGATACTTTTGTCAACCCTACAGTATATGAAGCACATAGAGGATTGAAATGATGACTACTCAAGTGCTCATGGTGCTACAAAAGACGGTATAAAGAATTGGTTGAAAGAAGATAAATAAAACTATGGGATATGCAGTATAAAATTAAACGTGAAAATATCAAAGATTAGAAGTGCAACAGTCAAAAACTGAGTGTCAAGGTACAAAGACATTTACAAATTAGAAGGCAGTATCCCCCAACTAGCAAGCATGAGTATTTCAATCTTATACAGTGGTTAACTTACAGTGAAGAAAATAAGTATTTGAACACCCTGCTATATTTCAGGTTCTCCCACTTAGAAATTATGGAGGGGGCTGAAATTTTCATCGTAGGTGCATGTCCACTGTGAGAGAGATACCGTAATTTCTTGAGTATAATGCGTCCTAAAGTATAACGCGCACACCCAAAGTTAAAACAAAAGAAAAAAAAAAAAGGGTCAGGAAAACTGTTCTACCAATGTACAATGTGCCCCACCAATTTTCTGCTACCCATATGCTCAAAATATTGGGAATGATCTTTATTTATATTTTGTTAGGTTTGTACTTGTAATGTAAAACTGTCTGAGCAACAATGATTATTAATAATCATTGTGCGTGTGCTGATGTAGACACGCTTGTCCTGGTCTCTGTAATTGTCAGAACAGAATCCCTCATATAAATGCTCAATGACGCCACAACATTTTATTAAAACTGTTTATAACACATATTACAGTTTTAAATACATATTTAACACTGTTTGACTTGAACATTTTTTCCATTAAATATTGTGCATAAAACATTTGTGCATGGTGCAGTTTATCCTCTACATTACAGATCCTTGGCCAAGACTTCAAAAGTAACATCTGGCTCATCTCCAATCTAAAAAAATATTCATCATAGCTACCTTTGGTGACTTTCTCCAGTTCTGGTGCCTCCTGAATTCATGAACAGTGATCCTATTTTCCTCCCAACACCATGTCATCCTCTGTGCCATCCATGGCATTTGTGGGGAAACATTTTTTGAATCCCAAGAGTTTTGGTTCCGCAGCGCAGCCACTCGTCCACCTGACGCCATCGCTTTCCTATGGCGTCAGGTGGCTATCAAAACAACATGAGCTCTAACTATGTAGGAACGAGGGTAATGGGCACTTACAGCAATCACTAGAAAATGGAAGAAGCTAAACATGACGGTCAATCTCAATCGGAGTGGAGCCCCATGCAAGATATCACCTCGTGGGGTCTCAATGATCCTTGGAAAGGTGAGGAATCAGCCCAGGACTACACGACAGGACTTGGTCAATGACCTGAAAAGAGCTGCGACCACCGTTTCCAAGGTGACTGCTGGTAATACACTAAGACGTCATGGTTTGAAATCATGCATGGCACGGAAGTTCGCCTGCTTAAACCAGCACATGTCAAGGCCCGTTTGCCAATGACCATTTGGATGATGCAGAGAAGTCATGGGAGAAGGTTTTGTGGTCAGATGAGACCAAAATGGACCCTTTTGGTCATAATTCCACTAACCGTGTTTGGAGGAAGACAAAGGATGAGTTCCAGCCCAAGAACACCAACACCTACTGTGAAGCATGGGGCTGGTAGCGTCATGCTTTGGGGGTGTTTTTCTGTACATGGGACAGGACGACTGCACTGTATTAAGGAGAGGATGACCACGGCCATGTATTGTGGGATTTTGGGGAACAACCTCTTTCCCTCAGTCAGAGCATTGAAGATGGGTCGTGGCTGGGTCTTTCAACATGACAATGACCCGGAGCACACAGCCAGGGAACCCAAGGAGTGGCTCCGGAAGAAGCATATCAAGGTTCTGGCGTGGCCTCGCCAGTCTTCAGAAATAAACCCAATAGAAAATCTTTGGAGGGAGCTGAAACTCCATATTTCTCAGCAACAGCCCAGAAACCTGTCTGATCTAGAGAAGATCTGTGTTGAGGAGTAGGCTAAAATCGCTCCTGCAGTGTGTGCAAATCTGGTGAACAACTACAGGAAACGTTTGACCTCGGAAATTGCAAACAAAGGCTACTGTACCAAATATTAACATTGTTTTTTTCAGGTGTTCAAATATTTCTTTGCAGCTATATCACAAAAATAAATTGTTAAAAAAAAAAAAAAAAATCATACATTGTGATTTCTGGATTTTTCTTTTTATATTTTCTCTCTCATAGTGGACGTCCACCTTCATGATTTCTAAGTGGGAGAACTTGCAATACAGCAGGGTGTTCAAATACTTATTTTCTTGACTGTGTCTGTAATACTTAAATAACTGAGTATATTTTACTGCTTTACAGTGTTAGTACACAAGTGGGTGGATTTATGTCGTGATAAATTTTGTTTTATCTGCATCGAATTTTACCTTTTGCTTTCTTTGCACTGAGTTCCTCTTCCACCTGTATTAAGAATAATTATCAAGTTACTTACCATTTTAATATTTGATCCAAAAAAAAATTAAGAGACATTTGTCAGACAGTGACTGACACACTTACAGGGCCTCCCGCACGTTTCCTGTTGCAAGTTGATTCATTATTGGTGGTTACAGCAGAGTCAAATATTGTTGGAACAGCATCGTCGTTCAAGACACATTTTGAGGGACTCTGGAAATGAAAAAAAAAAACAAACCTTGGACTTTTGCTTTACGTGCAAAATTAATTTATTCATCTTCTGTACCACTTATCCCCACTTTGGTGTGGGTGTGCTGGAGGCTATCTCAGCTGACTCTGCGTGACAGGCGGGCTACATTCTGGATAGGTCGCCAGCCATTCCCAGAACGCATAAACACAACCATTCACACCTATGGGAATTTTGAGATTTCAATTAACCTACTATGCATGTTTTTGGGATGTTGGATGAAACCGGGGTACCCGGGGAAAACCCACGCAGGCAAGGACAGATTTGAACCTCAGAAATGCGAGGGAGACATGCTAGCCAGTCACCCACCGTGCAACTGCAGAGAATTTCTTTTTTCCAATTAAGTGATTAAAAGTTAAATAATAATTCACAGTTAATTCATTTCACACCATTGTTGATGATACTAAAAAGGCTCCATAGCTCAGTGGTTAAGAGCGTTGGCTTGGAAAACCAGGGGTCGTGAGTTCGTATCCCACTGGGGCCTCCGCACCCCGTGAGGGGTTGCGTCAGGAAGGGCATCCGGTGTAAAAACTGTTCAACAGTTGAAACAAATATGAGCGATTCACTGTAGCGACCCCTGACAGGACAAGCTGAAAGAAACTTACTGTTGATGATACTAAAAACTGAATAATTTGTTCAACTTATCCAAGGGGTCAACAGTCAAATGAAGAACTGTCAAGTTTACATTATTGAATAAAACATTTTTAAGAGTGAACTATGACAAATATTAAAAGTGCTACACGTATAATCCGTAGAGCTGGCTCACTAAAATACTTTGTTCACCCATCCTCGCCACTGTGGTGGCAAATTAGCAACACGTCTACCATATTTTTTGTCGTCACTTTAGAGCCTAGCTCATTGGCGGAGCAGTTGCCCTAACTGTCCAGGCTGATCAGTCGCCATGACTCTAGGACTTGGGAGGTCACTCATGCTGTCACCCAGAAGATGTCTCAAAGATTTTTGCAGAGAGGGTGACAACAAATTTACCTGGAAGTCACTGATAATATTGTAAGCTTATATAAAGTACCATGAAAACGTTTTGTCCCCCTCCTTAATTGTTTATTTTTGCATAATTTCTCCACTTTGTTTAGGATCATTAATCACACAAATATTACACATATAACATGCCGTTTTTAAATCGTGATTTCATTTATAAAGGAAATAGAAGTAATTATTCAGGCTGCAAGGTGGACGACTGGTTAACACATCTGAGGAACAGGATTCAAATCCCAGCTTCAGCAGGGTGGAGTTTGGATGTTCTTCCCGTGCCGGCGTGAATTTTCTCCAGGTACTATGGTTTCCTCCCACATCTCAAAAACCTCTGTGGTCGGTTGATTGAAATCTCTAAATCGCCTCCAGTGTTCGTGTGAGTGCGAGTGGTTGTTTCTTTATGTGCACTGCTATTGGCTGGGGACCAGTTCAGGCTGTACCCAGCCTCTCGCCCAATGGTAGCTGGGACAGGCTTTATCACGCCTCCAGCTCTGGTGAGAATAAGTACTACAGTAAACAGATGGATGGATAGAACTACTCAAAGTTACCTGGCCCTCTGTGAAAAAGTAATGGTCTCCTAAAGCTAAAAACTGTTTGGGCCCTCTTCAGTAGTAACTACTGAAATTAAGCACTTTCAGTAACTGGCAATGAGCCTCTGTGAAGATATTTTGACCCACTCTTCCTTGCAGAATTCTTTGAATTCAGCAAAAAAGAAAAATAAGGGTTTTTGAGCATCAATGGCCTTTTTCAGGTCATGCCTCTGCATTTGAGTTGGATTCAAGACGTGACTTTGACTCAGCCACTCTAACACACTGTCAGAGACATTATCCACAAGTGGAGAAAACTGGGAACAGTGGGAAACCTTCCCAGGAGTTGACAAGAAACAAAAATGACTCCAAAAGTGCGACGACAAAAAAAAAAACCTTGAACCTCATATCAGCCACTTGTATCTGAGATCTTGTTCTTTCAGTCATGAAACACAACTCGTGACCATAGGTGAGAATAGGAACACAGATCGACCTTCATCTTCCACCCACAGTAGAATTTCCATCAGCGCCCCTCAGGTTAATGGTGCCGGGGGCAGATGTTGTTACCTTGGGCGAACACTGATCCAGTATGGAATTCTTTAGATGAACGCTCATATTTGTTTGGCAAAACTTAACTTTTTTCCTGACGCAACACCGGTGTAGTTTGCACTGGCTTGTGCCCCCCTATTGGGCTGCATTGTACTAAAAGAATATTGACATCACTGATCATTTGTGACCCAATTATTATTTTCTTTTACCGTCATATCCTCAAATAGAGGGGGACACGCTCTCAAGGTTCGTCAGCATCCAAGCACTATGCACAGCCACCGGAGGACAGATAAGGGATAAATCTCTAATAGGAAAACTTTTTTACACCTAGAAACATTTGGGTGATGTTTGATCATAGTTTTGTGATATTAAGTAGCGCTAAGCTTTCCCGTTAATCCCGGCGACGACCCCTCCACATGTTGGGAGTTTCCTTGGGCAAGATACTGAACTCTAATTTTCTCCCAGCGGGTGTGGCAACACTTTGCATTGCACCAGTCTCTGCCCATTGGTGTTTGAATGTGTGTGACTGGGTGAATGTGAAACTTTGTAAAGTAATTTGGGCACTCTTATGGTGTAGTGTCGATTTTACGCTCAATAAGTGCAAACCATTTACTATTTCCATTTGCTATTTTTTATATCCAGCCAATTCATGGTTTACCGTTTGCGGCCCTGCATTTTTACGTATTTTGGTCTCCAACTTTTTTTTTTTTTTAATTGATCGTATTTTCACTTGTATTCGATCATTATATGATTGTAGAGGTCTTGAATTTTCTTCTAAAAAGACAAGGTGCCACATTAGACATGGTGCGTTACAATGTGGTGCATCCTTATGTGCAGACTGAGTTCCAACATTTGTAAATGTTGTGTGACTTGTCCAACAAAGTCCACTTAAACACAATGTTAGCATCCTGGGAACATGTAGTGTTGAAACTGCATGTTCCGTGTCAGTTATCTCGTGAATCATTCTTTTATTTGTTATGTTATTTGATTCTTATATGCTATTTTGTTTGTTGTGGTGTGATGATATTAGTTTAAATGTGATACCATGAATGAGTACAACGTTGTTAGTCATAACTTGTCTACAATGGCAGTTTGTGGGCCAATGTAAGATTCTTCTGCTTACAGATGTGAAAATTTGTTCCTCACTGCACCGTGAGCGCCAACATATGGTAGCTTATGTGCATGCTAAAACCCTTGCTGCCATACATGCTAACAGTGTAACCAGTGTGTTCAAGTGTACCTTTGTGGACAGGCCACACAAGAGTTGTGCACATAATGTAGGCTTTCCATTTTGGAGAAAATTTAAGACTTTTAAGTGCATCTGATGGTTGCAGAAATACTGCACAAATCATACAGAGGTATATTAATACAGCATTCATTATTTGTGGATATTTGGTATTAGTGGGGGTGTAAGGAACGTAACTCCCACGATCAATGGGGGAACACTGTATCGTGAGTACATGGAGAGAATAATGTCCAACATCAAAAGAAATCCAAAACGTTGGGGCAATTGATATTTTCAGAGGTTTAAGTGGGCATACGTAGAGATCTATACATTAATTTTGGTGTTTGTTTTATTCATGGTTTGTGACATTAAGCTTCTTCTCTAAACCCACCGAGTAATCTCTAAATAGTCACCAATGAATTTGAACATGTTTGATTCCACCAGGACTCCTTAGAGACACAACTAGTCTTGAGGAGATGTTACGGAGAGATTTCAGCAACTGCATCCCCATCAGGTCGCCAACTAGTTTCAATGGCAGTGAGATACGGATGTAAAGGTGGATGAGGAGTAACTAAATCACATACCCATGGTGCAAGAAGAGCAAACAGGAGAAGACAGAGAAGCCATACAAACTGCTAAACTCACATCAACGGTCCAGAAGCGAAACACCAGAATACGTGTTTCATACTGTGATAGGAATTTTAAGCCATTTATCATAGCTCTAATTGGAGGCTCTATATATTTACCAACAATTGTTTTGTGTCATCAATATTGAATTGTAAAATCTGGATGAGTTTAAATTGGAGTCCAATACATTGAAGGCGTTCCTAATGCTATTCCCATATCCTCTGATTCCGGAAAAAAAAAAAAAAAAAAAAAAATCACGCAAAGAGGTAACAATAATAATATTAGTAGTAATAACAAAAAACTACAAATTAAAATGGGAAAGTCAACTTTGACAGTTAAACAACCTTAAAAATAAACCCTCGCTAAATGAGGCTAAAAAATTATTAGCACTGGACTGGATACAATTTTGAAAAGGGGGCGTGTGGAATGTGTACGTAAAACAAGCATTTATGCAAAATGACAGATTAAAAGATTGACCAAAAAAAGTTATCTTTTTACCTGATGAGAGATTAAAGAAGCCTCGAAGTGTTTTGCACAAAGTTTGTAACATTTATGCAGCTCCTCTGGAGGTTGTGATGCCAAATCTTGGCGGCAACAGTTCATCAACCATTTATTGCAGCTAAAAAAAAAAAAGAGGAAAAACAAAATCAGATCTCTCTTTCCTTTTCATTAAGGAGATCAATACAAATACAGGGGGGGATTTTAATTCTCATTTTCCTTCCACTCTAATTGAGTCCAGTGGGAAAATAAAGTTTATGTCTGGTTGGTGGCTATGTTTAGCATATATCATTCTATTCTCTGTTCATTAGTACACCACAGATTTATTGTTACATGACTTATGTGAATTGATCTTCACAACAACACAATTCAAAGGGAGTGCTAAAGTGGGTATACAGTTCCAAGAGTTACAACTATTTTTTAACCATTATTACAATACTATTATTTTTTTTAATACTTCTTTTAATAATCATGACAGCTAATTAAACCAACAATCAATGAAAGTGGCTAATCGAACAGTACTGAAAAACTGAGCATCCTGAAAAGGTTTGGGCTAAAAAGAAATAATACATAATCCATCACCAGGCAAACTAACAATTTTCACATAATGAGATAAATTAGATGAAAACCACCCCATTCAAACTTGTTGAAACGGGATAATTGTGCTGAAACATTGTAATAGCAACCGCCATTGCTGCTACGGCCACTGGCACTCTGGTGTCGGTAGAAGCGCTCGATTTTTGGTTGACAAAACACTTATTCTATTACGGCACCTGATGTGAAATTGCACCTTTTGAATGGTCAGAGACCCGCCGCAATGCATTGTGGAGAACCTCAAGGCCATGTGGATTCCAATTTGGAGGGAATGTGATGAGAGTAAGGAGTTTTTGATGCGAAGTGAAAGTTTGAAGATCGGTTTTTTTTTTGTTGTTGTTGTTGTGATTTTCAGTGTGAAACACGCTTATACGGTTAGCATTTGATGAATTATATTATCTTTCATAATAACTAAGTATCTTAGTAATCTGTTTCGTTTTTGGACCGTACGAGGTGAATAAATAATACCCTGCATATCACCGGTGCTGAAAAGGAACATGGCTGCTCAAGGTGGTCCTGAACGAAGATGAGCGACAAAAAGGAAATGTTATAAATCCATTCATGCATCCAGGCTTTTTACTGGTTCATTCTACTTAAACTTTCTGCACATGGCCCTAAAAAAAACATGTAAATCATACCGATTTCTGCATTAATTGTGATACAGTGATGTCTCTTAACCCTGCCACTGGACTTCATAAAATACAACACACTTGGACGACATTTGCGGATGTTTATGTGTGCTTCTTGTTGCCAGATCAGTTT
The DNA here is from genome assembly GCF_019802595.1 of Syngnathoides biaculeatus. Classification (NCBI taxonomy): domain Eukaryota; kingdom Metazoa; phylum Chordata; class Actinopteri; order Syngnathiformes; family Syngnathidae; genus Syngnathoides; species Syngnathoides biaculeatus. The sequence continues at coordinate 2,553,226 of NC_084657.1, read as the reverse complement.
CAGATATGTTGAATGCTGTTCGATTAGCATGTTGGGAGTGTTTAAAGTGCAAGTACTGCTAAAGATTCATTGCAAGTGATCAAGAAGGTGTTACTGTAGCAGCTAAAGTTCCACGCTTAGTTTTTTTTTTTTTTCAACCGACGCAGCCTGTACACACAGCGTGTAAAAGCAATTTTAAAATGACTGAGCAGTGACAGTACTGACATTTGGACAAACAGTTGTTGACTTTCATCTAGTGGCCAACAGTCAGATGTGGACTTCCCTTTAAATTAAGGACTAAAGCAAGTTGTGGACTTTCCCATCATGTTGTAGACTTTCCTTAAGTTTAAGACACCTTTGGTGTCAGTCTTTGTAGTCACAGGAACTTTCAATAATTTTAATAATTTAATTTTCATCCGCAAACTTAAGGAAAATTACACACGTAATCCATTTCTTGTTGGATTTTGAATAATATTTCATAAAAGGATGGGATAATTGATCATGTGATGTATTAATGTATGGCCTGAATGAAAAGTTGAAACAGAAACTGATTTTATAGCATTAAACAAGCTGCGACCATTTTTTTTTCATGTTTATGCAAAAAAAAAAAGCACACATTTTTCCCATGTGGTTTTCTTTTTTGTTGTTGTTGTTGTTGTTAGCATGTAGGCCAACAATATTAGTAGGTAATGAAAAAAAGGTGTTATTTTGTCATTACCCACAGTCCAAGGAATGATTTGGTACCTAAAATGCATGATTTGAACCATTCTCATTCAAAAAAATCCTTGGCGGTCCCTAATTGTATCACAGTAGAAACAGATTCTCTGCAGGTAGGACGCTTCTTACTAGGACTAATACTGTATATTACATCACATGACCAGTCAGCAACTAGGTTCTTTTATTTTTTTTTTTTTATTAGGGTGCGCCTGCTGCACTTCGGGTTGAACGAAAGTAAATTAAAACTTAAGTTTGACGAGAAAACTAAATGAAAGGAGCATTGTAGGCTGCAACGCTTTACTACGAGTTAACCAAATGAATGCACGCAGGGTCCGATGTCATTGTCACACGAGGAAAGGGAACAGAATTGCGTTTGTCATCGCGGAGTAAAAGTCAGAACGACTTGTATGTTGACGAATTTAAGAATGCTAGTCAAACAATAAATGGAAAAGTGAGTTGTATGACGATTTCTAAATTTGTTAAACTTCTCGGTCCTACTGTTACCGCGATAGTTATACAAATCGGGGTTTACGGTCTTCACAGAACAAAGTTTCCAACATATTATTTTGATTTTATCAGTATGTCGAAGTTTCTCAGTCAGAACGAACGAGTGTACTGTACTTTTATTTTATTTTTTTTTGCGACTTATTTTAGGGAGTGTGGTGAGTCTGCGCCATTTTCAACTGAGTTGTGTCACTGCTAGCCAACATGATGTTGAGCAGAGGACAATGCTAATGGCAGATGGCTAACATATTTCTGCACGCTCGGTACCTCGTGTACGTCCCACTCTACAATGAGGGGAGGAAGAAAAAAAAAAAAAAAAAAAACTTACCGTTCCGGGTCCAAGGGAAAGCTGAAAAGCGGGGTGCTGTTATCGGGCCCTACTTGCTGGTAGTCACAGTCGGCTGCAGCACAACAGTTACTCATTTTGGATCGCAATGTAGCTCGCTAACTAGCTTAGCTGGGTAGTCCAGTGAGAGCGAAACCAGCAGAAGAGTCTACAGATTCATCCTGAGGCCAAGCATTTACCAGTAACTGTATATATGGATGCTATTCTGGTTGCAAGTATTACGGGCGGGCTAGGATTCGACTACTTCCATTCTCAAAAAGTTGATGCTCCGTGTTGATCCAAGAGTCCCCGAGAGCGTGATATGAACCAGGAACTAAACACTGCAGTTGCACACGTTAGCCAGCAGAGGACAGGATAGGCTTCATTGGCAGGATTCGGCGTTATGTGAAAGCAAGCCACGCCAAACCATCGTCCATCCGTTTCCTGAGCCGCTTATCCTCACAAGGGCCGCGGAAGAGCTGAAGCCTCTCCCAGCTGTCATCGGGCAGGAGACAGGTGCTTGTGGGGTTGCGTAAAACAACTATTATGTGCTCTGTAAACTTCATTTGTTAATTTAACTGGGGATATGAAATGCGGTTTAAAAGAACAGCCAGTTAACAGCGCAGATAATGACTGATTTCCCTCCACCGACAAAAGGCCCACACTAGAAGTTACTGAATCGGTAATACTAACACAGCATTGTAGCATATCAATCAATATTAGAAAAACTGAAACTTTATTTAATTTTTCACATAACGTGGAGTTGTAACAACATTTAAAATAAAGTGTAAATCTGACAGCTACGTATTTTGAATGACTGATAAGCCACAGTAGTCATTCAGTCAAGAGTAATCTTGACAAGATATTCACAAGATGCTAACGCATGATATGATGACATATAACATGTAGCAAAGAGATACGGCAAATTTGTACGTTGCTTTGAATTACTTCAAACTGTGCCAAACAAATCATTACAAGTGAGTCACAATGGTGAACTCTGACGTGGAAAAGAGAGACTTCGTTAATTTACATTGCATGATTTGATCCCAAAAAGACAGCGGAAACCTTCAGAACAAATTCAGTTTACTGAGTCTGAGTAATTTGGCTAGAACATATCAAATTATCTCATGGAGTGCTAGTCCCTAAAAATTAGACAGAGCCAAATTATGAGGCATCTTCGCCAGTGGGGTATGTCATCATATAGATGTCAACCATTGAATCCAAATCATATCCCACATCATTGTTTATGTTCAGAAGAGCAAGGCTCTTTGATTTATCAGTATCGGGAGTGTTCTGCATGTACGTCTTGAAGCGCTTGTACGCCAGATCGCAACTGCTGTCCAAAGCCAAAGTCGGCAGGATGCCCAGTAGTCTCAGGACTGCTAACATGTTTGGGAAGAACTTTACATCAGCCTGCTGCAAGGTTTCCTGCAGTGTGGAGGGCAACGATTCTCCTTTCCCTTTTTTATTCCATTTAACCCACCAACAGTGCAACTCAGCGGTGAGGGAACCTGCGTTCGGGATGTCGTTTTTAAACACCAACATGTTTTCTTCTTCCGGCTGGGCAGCCTTGTTTTGTTCGATTACAGTCGGGACCAGTGACAAACATCTTAGTGCTTTCAGGTGGTCATCACTGAAGAGTTCACTGACTTCTTTGAGCGCATGATTCACCACGGGAACAGTCAGGTGCTCCTTGTAGTAATTCTCCGGGAGAAGTGTCCCCATGTCCGACTGATGCTTTCTTAAGAGCGACCGAGGAAGTTCTACAGGAATCTCCATCGCGGCAGAAAGGTTAACCGCCTCTTCTGTCCAGAACTCGTGATATACGTCAATATTTTCCACCACTTCCTTCAGAGAGTGCAACACTGCTTTTACGCTGCCAGCAGCGAAAAAAATGTCTGTCGCCTCCCCTTGGATGTTCTTCCCAAACGCCCTTAAAAGTATCATGGTGTTTTTCAGCACAACCAAAGCCATAATGAACTCAAAGTCAGCCAGAGCCTTTGAGATCTCCAAGGCATCATACGTGATCTGATCGCTCCATCGCAAGTCTTCATTGTCATGTACGCTGTCCACACAAAGCAGCAAAGCCTCAAGAAGCTCCAATGTAACCTCAAATGCATCATGTCTTCGGGTCCAGCTGGTACAACACGTCTCCTTCAGTTCTTTGGCCTTCCCTTCTTTGTCTGGGTAAATAACTGAGATGGCGTGCTCCAACTCCAGACACAGTAAAGGGGATTGCTCAAAGAAAGTCTCGATTTTCTTCAAGGTAGAAGTCACAAGCTGGACCCCTGACAAAGCCATACCATTGGATAGCGATATGTTCAGCGCTTGAGCGGGTTGAAATGTGAGTATCGCCATTGGATACTTCTCCATCACTTTTGCAGCAAATGCTTTTATTTTGGCAAAGTGTGTCCCGGAACAAGAGTGGGCTTGGCCTCTACACTGGTCCATGTTCAACCCCCACTCATCGATCATTTCTGACAGCAGTTTCTCCGCCAAAACGTCCGCGTCACCGTCGAAAGGCAAGAACCCCACAAACCGCTCACGCTGGTAATTGGAGTCATCCACATAACGCAGGAACACAGGGAGGTACCACTCTTGATGAATCTTCACCAGATCGTCAGTGAGAAGTGAGAAAAAGCCATTTTCCTTCACTTCCTCCATCACCTTACTCCGGATGCATCTCTCGCATACTTCAGTCAGCTGTTTAAGCTCAAGTGATGAACAACCCTCTTTATTTACATCATACCTCTTCAGCCCTTCATCTCCACGACTGATGCGACACTCGAGCAAGGCCTCCAAATTGTTTGAGCGGATCGCATCTTGTTTCATAATATTGGAGCAGGTCACCGGAATGTTTTGCTCTCCTAACAGTACGAGGGCTTCAAATAATGACCTGAGATAGTCTTGGTATCCATCTTCCTCTGACGTTATCTTTCCCTCCTCCTGGTGCACGTCAATGTTAGATTTTTTGATTTCTGCAAGGGTGAAAGAACATTAAAGCCAAATCATTCATTAAGCATATAAAAAAGTGGCAAATTTGTACTTACTTTTTCTTCCCTGCGTCTTTGCGTCTTCATCCTTAAAAGTATAAAAAATACAGCAATTACACATAAACCCACATGCCGTGGATACCTTACACTCCTCTTAAAAAGTTATGGCTCACTTCTCAAACGCGTACCGTAATTTCCGCCCAATAAGCCGTGACTTTTTTCACATGGTTTCAACCCTGCGGCTTATGCGGTGATGTGGCTAATTTGTGCATTTTTTTTTTTTTTTTCTAACGGCCGCAAGGGGGCACTCGAGCGGAAAAGGTAAGAGTGAGACCGGTGGAACATATGTGCCGAGGAAGTGACTTTTACCGGTATGTTTTTTTTAACCGGCCCTTTTAGCGCTGCGCTAGTGTTGTGCTAGCATGTTGCTACTGTGTTACTGCCGTGTCTCAGTGATTTTTACCGCTATGTTTTCCTCTTTTAACCGGCCCTGTTAGCTCTGTGCTAGCGTGTTGCTGCTGTGTTACTGTCGCGTCTCAGTGATTTTTACCGGTATGTTTTTTTTAACTTGCCCCGTTAGCACCGCGCTAAGTGTGTTTCTGATGTGTTACTGCCGCGTCTCAGTGATTTTAGGTGGGTTTTTTTTAACCGGCTCTGTTAGTGCTGTGCTACCGTGTTGCTACTGTGTAGCTGATGCGGCTGGTTTTGTTTTGCTGGTATGTTTTTTTTTTTGTTGTTTTTTTTTTTTTTAACCAGCCCTGTTCGTGCTACCGTGTTGTTGCTATGTTAAGCTAAGCTAAGCTAAGGTATTAAGACTTTGAAAACTCTCTGTGTCCGATCTTTCTTTGTAAACATCTTGTGTTTCAATATAGGCACTTGCAGCTTTTACACAGGTGCGGCTTATGTATGAACCAAATGGTACTTCCTTTCAAAATGTATTGGGTGAGTCTTATGATTCGGTGGGCTCTGTAAGCCGGAAATTATGGTATAGTTTTGCATGTTTTCTCCACTTTAACATTTGAAAACCTCAAACCAATAAAAGTATCCCACAAATCTCACCCAAGTGAACTTAAAGTGCCTTTTTAAAATGATTTGATTTATCAAAGAAAAAAAACCTATTCAAAGTTACCTGCCCCTGTGTGAAAAAGTAATAGCCCCTTAAATGGAATAATCCTCAGAACCAGCAACTGAAAGGAGTCTTTCACATCTCCGTGAAGATATTTGCGCCCACTCTGCAGAATTGTTATAAGTCGGCAAAATTGGTGGGGTTTCAAGCATGAATGGCAGTTCTAAAGTCTTCCAATCTGGATTTTGACTCGGCCACTCCAAAATCTCCATTTTGGTATATCAAGGTATTCAGAAGTTGATGTCCTGGTGTGTGTTTGCTACAGAAGTTAAGTAAGCTTCAGCATGAAGTCACAAACATGAACCGAAGATTCACCTTTAAGATTTTAAGAACATAATTAAATGGTACCATTAAGGACAGCAAGCTGTCCAGGTCCTGAAGCACATAAGCAGCCCAAGATCATGACGCTATCGCCACCGATTTTGACTGTCGGTACAATTTTTTTTTTTTCCTGAAATGCTACATTTACGCTAAACGTAGACATACACAGACACACCGGCCCCAAAAAAGCTCGACTTTCATCCAATCAGTCTATATAATATCCTCCCCGAAGTCTTGGGAATCATTTGGATGTGTTTTTGTTTTGTTTTTTTTTTTGCCAGATGAACATTTTATGTTCTTTTTAGTTTTCGACTTGGAACTCTGCCATGAATGCCATTTTTCCCTTTCGTATTGTTTTGTCATGAACACAGGTCTGCACCTGCAGGTCTTTAGAACTTGTCTGGAGTTCCTTTATGATCTCCTGGAGGAGTCATTGCTGTTCTCTTGGGGTACCCTTTGTAGACCGACCACTCCTAGGAAGGTTCACCACTGCTCCATGTTTTCTCCATGTGATGATAATGGCTCTCTCCCTATGGTTTGCTGGTACCCGTAAGCTAGAGAAATCCATTTCGTAACCTAATTACTTTGTTAGTTTATTTCTCAACTATTGGAATTTCTTTGGATAGTGTCATTTTCCTGCAGCTTTTTTCAGACCTTTTGCCGGCCTTGATTTTGTCGAGACAAAATCTGTGTAAAAGATTTCTTGATTGAACAGGTCTGGAGGTAATCAGGGTCAGGTATGATCAGTAAGAGTAACCAAAAATTGTGATTAGCCACAGTCCATAATTTAAATGAGAGTGAGGGGTATTTACTTTTTCACATAAGGATAGGTGACATTGAATATAGTTTCTCCTTAGTAAATTTCATCATTTTAAAACAACATTTAAAGTTCAGTCTGGTTATGACTGTCTGATATTTACATTTTTTTGATGATCTTAAACACTAAAATGAGGAAATTGTAAAAATACAAGAATTTGACAGAGAAGTCAATACTTTTTCATAGCAATGTATGGTAATTTTACCACCCTACAAATACAGTATTTATATTTGGCAGTCTTAATAGTTCACACCAAATACACGTCCCAAACTATAATCCCAAAACTTTAATATCACTTCAAATTTATCTTACATCAGCCTTACAAATCCACTATCAATGTTTGTATCTTGCCTTTGTAACCTATGTAAACACAAATTGCCTAGAAATAACGACTCCATCGTTTGTTAGCCTGGAGTTTTTAATAATTTATTGTCATAGCGAAAACATATTCTGGGGAAGACTCCGTAACTCCCACTAACAAACCAGGCTAAACTTACCGACACACAAAGAAAATTTAGAGGAACAAGCAAACTTCAAATATTCTGCAAAATGGCGGCAGAAAATGCCACCACATCCACACTATACCCTTTGTCTCAATGAAAATTTTAAATAATACACTGAATTATATGCTCAGTCAGGGAACAAATTACATTCACGGTGCCACTATACATTCAATGTGATTAGACTGAATTTGGAATAATCATGGTGGAAGAGCATTTAATTGATTTTCATGAACGGTTTTTACTTATTCTTTCCCCTTTGCGAGTCTACCGGATACACCATTAGATTAGATGGCAATAAGGAAAAGTGTGGTGATAAACATCGAACCAGAAATGGAGGTACTGGAAGAGGTAACATCACCTCTTATACAGAAGTTAAAAATATTAATCGAAGTGATGTATGAAGACGACTAGCCATTACCAAGGCTATTTATTCTTTAAACACTAGACCTCCATCAAACTGACACTGACCGTGAAAACATAAAATATTTAATTCTCTCATCATATTTTCACATTAAGTTTATGAACTAGTTTTGGAATCACTAATCAACGGTAATAGATCTTTTTAACTATTGTTCATGTTTGGTAACGAAAAATTGCTTGTAATCTCTCAAGATTGTCATTTATGATAAATGACAATTTGAAATTTTGGTACAAATTTTCACAAGAATCATAGAGGTTGACTCACTAGATTTGCGGGCCTTGATGACCTAGTTCTCATTTTGTCAGCGATTGTGTTTGACTTTTATGGTTCCACTGAAATAGTGATGGTTTTTTTTTGTACACACCGTCTCCTGACTGCGTTTTACTTGTGGATTTTGAAGTTTGTTGGTTTCTTCAAAGATCGTTGGGACGGTGTCATCCTTTATCACTGTAATTGGATCACTCTGTAAAATAAAGCAACATCATAACTGTATCATGCAAACTGTGGCAATTCTATGCGATGTTGCCTTGTGTGTGAATGTTTTTAACACTAAACATAAAAATGGGAACTTAAAAGAGGCCAAAAATTTCCCATATGGTTTGGTCCACATTGCATGACTTACACTATCATCAGAAGGTTCAAAATGCTTTGCACAAAGTCTGTAAAATCTGAAGAGATGTTCTGGTGATTTCTCCTTTAGGTCTTCACGCTGGCATTTTTCCAACCACGTTTTACACCTGAAATATAAATTATGAAGTCAAACGAATGAAATTTGACAACAATTCATCACCTTTTCCATCTCTGAACAAGTTTGTATAGAAAGCGTGGATGTCGACTTGATACAGATGGTGTCGCATGACCTCAAGAGAGACATTCACACTGGACATTGCAGGAATCTGTCTTAACTATGACAGTTTTGTAAAGAGGATCATCTAAAAGTCATCCTGGTTTGTGTGTGATTAGCAACTCCAGGAAATGTTTGGTTGGTTTTTTTGGTTGGTTGTGGAATGATGGATGACATGTTAGAGCATCTGCGCCACAGCTCTGAGGTCCAGGGTTCCAATCCCAGCCCACCCTGTGTGGAGTTTGCATGTTGTCCCTGTGTCTGCATGGGTTTTCTTCAGCCAGAAAATTGATGATTTTACCTAAAGCTTATCCTCACTAGGGTCCCGAGCGTGCTGGAACCTATCCCAGCGATCTTCGGGAAGAATTACAGGGCAGATATAAAAAAAACAACAACCATTCACAATCACACCTATGGACAATTTAGAGTCTTCCATTAGCATACCATGCTATTTTTGAAAGGTGGGAGGAAACTGGCGTATTCAGCATTCACCACAACTTTGACCATATACTGTAGGAGGTATTCGTTCTCGCTGGTTAATAGTTTATGTAGGTTTAAGACGGTGCACATTAAATATTACTGTTATTTCCGTTATTAGAGTAATTTAATTGGTCAAACGTATAATGATTGTTTCTTGAAATTATAACACCCAAATACTTAAACCACGTCTGGCAAACAGACGATGCAACTGAATTCTGGAATAAATTATGTCCATTTGCACTCAGAACCCAGTCTTCGCTTTAAATTCCGGCTTACCTTTCTGCATTAAGCGGAAAACGGAACAGTGAATACAAATCCGATTTCACACTCGAACAGTTAGGAGCGGCACATTGATTCTGCATTGTAGTTTGCTTTTAGGGTTAGTGGTGTGAATTAAAAATTCGGCAGATAGCAAATAATGCTACTAGGTAGCTTTCGTGTTGGACAGACGTATGAACATCCGATATTTGATGTCAAAATAAAATGTATTGCCTTTGCAATGTACAGTATACTGCACATGGGATATTAAATACACCCAGATTTGAATTATTTTTAGGTGTATAAAAATGCGTTCCTTTTGTATCTGTATTATTATTTCATGCAAGATGGTCCAAATGAAATGTGTTTTATTGTGAAACGCGCATTTTGTTTCTCGTTTCGTCGCTGTTCACTTCGTTGAGTTTAATTAGCGATATTTTCAAATCCTGAACATCAATGTTTAAAGTGTTAGCTCATGTGACAGACCAATATGTTTACGACTATTTTTGTTATAAAGAAAAATCACACGTGTTTGGCTCAATTTTGAAGCGATAGTTATGCTGAACTAAATGAAACACGGTAAATAAAGACAGTTCGTTAATAGGGTGACTACTAGTTTCTGTTATTCGACAACAACAAAAAAGGATTTAGTTAACTTATCTTGCCCCGGTTTTAAACTCTTTTGTGTGTACAATTTGTGACCGGTAATCGTGGAATGCTATTTTGTTTCAAAATAATTCAAACTAAAGCGTTCTGCCGATCTCGTGCCGTCTGCTTCTCTCGCCTATCCTATTGGCTGACGTGACACACTCGCGAGAGCGCCCTAACCAATAAGGCGGCAGCAGCGGTAAGTCAAATACAGAACATTTCGAGTGCACCAGTGAGGAGGATTGTGGCAGTTGTTGACGATCCATAATTGTACTTTGTGAGTGTGTGGGGTTTTTTTTTTTAATTTATTTTTATTACTTAACAAGACGTTCAACGAAAGCGTAAGTTACTTTAAATGTTCAATTTACTAGTGTAATTCGAGGCTATCATGAACTGCCGCGTTTTAAAACAAGCTAATCGACTCGCTTTACCTATGCCAACAACGGCCCTGCACTGGGAGTTGACTTAGTTTACCACAAATAACACCCAATATCGGTGGCTTGGTGACTATAAGGAGCCCCTAATTTTATGAACAAGACGTGACTAATACATGAATACAGTAATTGCTTTAGTAGACATTGTTATGGAAAACTTTGAAGTCGAGAAACAGGTTTTACCGCTCAGAATTAAGTTAGTAACTCGGTGAAGATGTGCAGTAAAAGGGAAAAATGTCAATGTTACAGTCCCTGAAGGGGGAAAAACCCATAAACCGCTTGTCAATATGGGAACAGCGCCAAACTGTGACTAAAGAATCAAAAGTTAAGAATGAGAGCCCATTGTATTTGTACTTTATTTGCAATGCCGACTTTATTCCTCACGATATCGTGCAATGAATTTATTTAATGTAATGTTGACATTGTTATATAGGTCAGTGTTTTTCAAACTTTTTGAGCCACAGCACACTTTTTTTCATTCACAGCCACATGGGGGTCTTTATTTCACTCTGCTTACAAAGCCATTGGTGCCTCTCAATCAGTGCACACACCCGTGCAGTTTTCCCATTTACGTCCACTTTGTGCAAGATATTCAGACGGGACCCGAAAAATTCCTCTCCTGTTGTTTTTTGTTGCAATGGCTGGCTGGCTATTTTTTTTCTCTTATTGCATATGCATCCACAAACCACACACTGGTTATGCAAACTTACTACTGATACTGTTTTGGGACCCTTTCCAAAAGTAAACTTTCGACGTCTACAGACGTGTCACCAATCTGTCTGGAAAATGGGGTTAAATGAAAGGGGGACTTTAGGCTTTAGGTCTAAGCATCTGATTCACAATAGCTTTACAGGCGGGAAGTGTTTGGCTAGTTCAGCAAAGTGATAGCTTGCTTAAAAGGCTTCCCTGATGTTTATCCTTTTTTTTTTTTTTTTTTTTTTAATATTATACAATTTCATTATAAACTGCATCTGATAAATTGATAACATTGTGGATTTTATTGTTGGTGTATTTCTTTCGCAGGTCTTTAGGAGAAACCCACGAGTTGTCTGTGAAATTACGGCTCCGCCATGAGCAGTGGTACAATTTCAAGAAAACACACAGCCAATCGGAAAGTAAGTTCCTTAATCATCTTATCGTGACGGAACTGAAAGAGGGCTTGTGGAGTTACTTGTGTGCAATCTGTGAATCCATGTGTAGTTTGTTTTTGTCAAAACGGCCATATTGGTTCTATGCCACTTGTACATGTGTATAAGCATAAAATCAGAATTGGGCACTTGGACATACCAAACCAGCCTAAAATGCCTGAGAACTGTTCAAATTTGTTGGGGCTGTTAGTCATATTTTGAGCGTCACTGTTTTAAAAATTACTCTAAAAGTTGTATGTTTTTAATTGTTTCAGGAAAACAAGGAGAATGCTCATCCTGAGGATAGAATCAAGTCTTTCAGTAGAAGAGACTTTTTGAAATCCACATCAACTCTCTCCATCCAACTCAAAAGCAATAAGAAACAAGAGATGCTGGTCAGAAATGGTGCCGGTAAAATCGCCTCCAAAATCCAAGATGCGAAGTTTGTGTCTGGTGCAGTTCTGAAAAATGCGACGCTCACGCAGAAAGATGGTAATGGAAGTGGTGGTAGTGAAGTTGAACGTAAGCCCGTTGTTTTTGCCAAACAGACGGTAAAAAACGGAAAACTGGTTACGGATGCACCACGAGCACCGGCTGGGATGACTTCCTCAAAGGTTGCCCCTGGCACGTATAAAGGTAAAATTGTGGAGTCAAAAATTGGATCCATTTGGAAGTCAAGTGGGACAGCTCGCAACACTGTTTCAAAACCAGCAGTGCCTGCAGCGGAAAGCCAAAGGGTGGCAAATTTAGGAAGGAGGAGGTCAAAACCTGCTCCTGCTGTCCCGGAGCGGGGATTCCAAAAACCTAGACCGCCATGGTCCAAGTCAGTGTTAGATGGAGGTGTCCAAGCATCCAAGCCTGTAGCCAGCAGCTGTCCTCCAGGACCTCGTTCTGCTCGCAATCGGAGCACCACAGTTATCCCGGTAACAATAAGAACCGCCGGCTCCAGAAATACAGCGGTGGCACCCACAAACTCAAAGATTTTAATAACTGATAAGAAGGTCAAGAAACCTCCCGTAACAAGCACCCTCAGCCAGTACAGAAATACTGAAACTGCTGAGGAAAGAAGGTAAAAGTGTAACTCTAAAGTCCATCCATCCATTTTCTTAGCTGTTTCTTATCTGTCAGTGAGATGTGCTCCATACTTTTTTATTTTATATGAATTCCCCCCCCCCCCCCCCCCAACCAAACTGCAGGGCAAAATTAGCGGTGTGGCTGACTTCCAAGGGCAAGATTCTCAAGAGACCAGCCATGACCAGCGCACACCCAGAAACAAAAAGACCTGAATCTGTAAAACCCAGTCTGAAATCCCAGTCACATGTTAAAGCCCAGCAGGACGAGGCAAAGCCAGAACCAGAGTTGACTCTGGGCCAGCACAAACAGGATCCTGTGGTTTCTGCTCTTGACCCAAAGGCCCAGGACGTTCCTGCATCTCAGGAGACGCAGACTCCAGTGATACTGAACACTACCATGGAGCTTGTAGAAAACTCGGCTCTCGATTTGCCTGTTCTTCAGGATGGATTTGATGATGTAAGGAGATTCAAGTGTTGACACTCTTTTATTGTGTTTAATAAAAAGAATCTTATATATATATATATTTTTTTTTTTTTTTTTAGACTGTTGTGAACCTGTGTGATGCCCTGGAGGCCATGCAGATCCCTTCAATGCACAAGGATGGTACGCTCAGTTTTATTGTGTAAAATATAGCGGCACTTGTTAGACCTAATTCTATCTCGCAATACTATTTAAGTCTTGTCTTAATTTATCAATCAATTTTCTTATCCACTTACCCTCACAAGGGTCACTGTGTTGGAAGAAAACATAAGAGGGTCCTCATTTATGACTGCATATTTCAAAGTTATATTGCATGCTCTACAAGTTGAAATTTTCCCATAGGTGGCTTTGCATTAATTCTGAATTTCACACCTTTTAAAATTACCTCTCAATCAAGTCTCTTGCAACCCTAACCAGGGTTTTTCCTGGTTCGAATTAAGGCAGTGGTGTTAACATTGTAGTTATTCACGCGGGTATGTCTGCCTCTCAAATACTTCTGTATTTTAAATTCCTTTCCTTATTATTATTCGTATTATTATTAAAAAAAAAAAAGTGTAACCTTTGTTTAACATCTAGTTTTTGGGATGACTTCAAACTGTTTCCAATACCCAAAGTGCAGCTTAAACAAAAAAGATAAGATGCAACAATGGTCAGTTTTCAGTGTCAGAGCTTTTGGAGGCCAAAATTAAGTGATGGCTTCTCTTAAATTTGATGATGTACAAGGAAGGAAGGGGGTAAGTAAGCCTGCTATGAGGCTGCAAGGGAAGGCAACAATTGGAACGATGTCTAAGATTCAGTCACCTTACTTCCTGCTGTTTATTGTGACATTAAGATGTAAATGTCATCTGTCGTGGGACACAAGCCTTGTTTATTTTTGGTGGGGGACCAGTCTGGTTCAATAGAGTGAAACGTGACCATCTAAAGCAAGGCATGATAATTATGTAACACTATTTTCACAATAAGTGAATTTTTGGATATTTTGGGAATCTCGGTGACAGTCTCATCTTGCAGTTAATTTTTTTTTTTTTTTTTTTTTTTGTTCCCAGAAATCTCAGAGAGCACGGGTGTATGTGATGAGGCCGGAGAAGAGAAAGGACCTACAGCGAGTGAATGTGTGAAGAATTTGTTCAAGAATGATGATGATACCAAGAAGCTACTGAGGGATGAAAATGACTGTGACCAAAAAGTTCAATGTGGTGATGACAATGCGAACGTGCAGAGAGTGGAACAGATGGATGATGCCTATGTCATAAAGTACAGTGTGAAGACGACACCATATTTGCAAAGGTCAGCTGTCGTGTCCAATTCTGGAACATTTTATCGTGATGTAAAAGTACTGAAAGTCACCCAAGATGTCAAGTTGTTGTTACTTGTTTTGTATGTGTGTTGTCATTGTAGTGTGAAGAAGAGAATTCAAAGCGAGGCGCAAACAAGCGCATCAAGACGAAAAAGCAACATCAAAGACCTGAAGTTTCTGACACCAGTGCGCCGCTCACGCCGCATCGAGCGCCACTCTTCATGTCTCCCGTCGACCCTGCTTGATCATGACCCATGCGTGTCGTCACTGGCCGAGCTGGTTAAGCTGCATGATGATCTCAATGCTTATGTTTATAGAAAAAATTCCACTCTTGTGGAGGATCTGCCAGACCAGGATGAAATGTAACTAATACTATGTTTTGTCTGTACTATATATATATATGTTTCGATAAATAAAGTACAGTGGTCTACTTTGTTCCAAAGGCTACTTGTTTTATGTTTGAATTGTTTTGGTTAAAGCGGCACGGTGGATCAGCTGGGAAGCGTTGGCCTCATAGTTTTGAAGTCCCGGGGTTCAATCCCGGACCCGCCTGTGTGGAGTTTGCGTGCTCTCTCCGTGCCTGTGTGGGTTTTCTTTGGGCCCACCGGTTTCCTCCTACATCCCAAAAACATACATATTAATTGGACACTCTAAATTGCCCCTGGGCATGATTGTGAGTGCGGCTGTTTGTCTCGATGTGCCCTGCGATTGGCTGGCAACCAGTTCAGGGTGTACCCTGCCTCCTGCTTGATGACAGCTGGAATAGGCTCCAGCACTCCTGCGACCCTCGTGAAGATAAGCGGCGAAGAAAATGGATGTTTTTGTTCAATATTTGGGTTTTTGTACTTTTGAATTCTGAATGTACTTACTTTCAAACCTCTGTAGTAACATTTTAATAAAAGGAAATTTTGTCTAGCCTTATAGCAAAGGTTTAATTCTTTCATATTGTAGTGTAGTGCTTGTTCTACTTTAAAGTAAGTATAGCAGGGCTCACCAACGCGGTGCCGCGGGAGGATCAAATATGGCGCCCGTGAGTTATGTTCTAAAAATACCATAGACCACAAATTATTTGTGCTTTAAGATCTGAATCTGACTTGCTTACGTGAATTAAAATTTTAAAATATCTGCAATGTCATTGACTACAATAAATTAAAACAAAAATATTTTATGTACGTGTAATTAACTGAGTCTGAAATTTGCCGTAAACCGGTCCCGAAGGCCTTCATACGATCGGTGCTCACGAAGTAGCCCTCAGCCTCAAAAACGTTGCTGAGCCCTGGAGTATAGAGATCGTCCACTTATGTCAAATCACATTTTTGTTTACGTCACCATATTCAAAGCATTGTTGAAAGTTAATTCTGCTGAAACGAAACTACAGCATGTCTTATAGCACACCACCCAGAGCTTTGTCCAATACCGTTAAACATTTAGGTGATGAACAAAGATATGTTGAAAAATTTGAGACACTTGGCATAGAGGATCCATATTTAATGTCGAAGTCAATGTTATTCGCTGATAAGAGACTGTTAACTCACTTCCCTGTCTCGGACAACTGGATCTACACATGTATCTGGTGAGTAAGTCGGCGAGATTGACGCAAAAGAGTTTGGACGCATATAAAAGGCTGGATGGATAGAAAAACTTTGTTGGTGGATCTGTTCTCAATCTGGAATAAATCCCACATAGTGACGGACCCACTCAGATTTTTGTCAATACAAATACCAATATTTAAATCAATGTCCCCTGGTTTTACACAAACTATGATTGGAAAAATTTTTTAGGACAGGCAGGGGGGAGTCTCATCTGTACACGGAAGCATATTGCTGCCACACGTTAACCTCCGTAAACCTCGCTGACATATTTTCTCTAATTCCCTCATTTTCTCAAACGAGTCAACTTGGCATTATAAAAACTTCTTGAGAATTTGAGTAGAATAATTCCTACCTGAAATGAAATGATCGCTACACAGGCGTGTGTATTTTGTTGGGCACCATCCATCCCATTTAATAGCAGAAATCCATCGATCTTTTCTGGTTTTTCAGCTTGTATTCTATAGCATGATCTATTTGAAGAACAGGTTCAACTCCTGCTTTATTTGACCACATTGTACAAAATCAAAACGCTGCTCCAAAGAGCACTGCTAACCTTTGGCCACTGTCAAATTAGGCTTCCTGGGTATTATGAAACCTCCTCCCTTGGATTCCTTAAACATTTCATTAAAAAAAAAAAAAAATCTCATACACACCCACACGAATCTCTTTGCAATTTTCTTCCCCAAAAACAAACTATAAAAAAAAAGTACTGTTGACCAGTTCATCTGCTGACCAAAGGGAAAGGTGTTCAGTGCTGTGCGCAAACAGGGTGTTTCGTTGTCTTCTGGGGGTTTATGTTCTTGAAAGACCCCTGTTGTCCAGATCTTTCACCTAGAAGAAAGGGATGAATAAAGTAAGGATAAATACAAGACTGTTGACTCAAAACTTTATGAATAGAAAATACAAACTATTTCAATTCTGAATGAATTATGTCCCCTTGTTTTGTGACTTCTTGACCCCCCCCCCCATTTCAGGAGTTTAAAAATAAAAGTTGCATCATTTCGTAATTCTAAACCTAAGCCTGCTACTGTTAGTGGTCTGATCATTAATCTTTTTTAACTCCAAACAATTGAGATCTGGCCAATTCAGCTTGAAATTCAAAATTCTGTGTGAAGTATTCATCTCACGTAATTCTTTTTGCTTTTCCCACAAAACAGAAATGGTGATTTCGTCATAGTTATCAATTTTTTTTAAATTATTGATTTTGTGGGTTTTATCAGTCATACAGGGATGGAACAGTCAGTATCAGGGGGTTCAGTACTCTGTACTCCCAAAGCACACGCAGGACAGGCCTCATCCACCCCTGGGGCATACATACACCCCTCACATTTCTGCAGATATTTAATTATATTTTTATGGGGCAACACTGAATATGGCAATGAAATGTTGTCAGTCTGGATCTTATGTAACTCAATTTATTGTTCCCTCAAAAGTTTGAACCATTGGCAACAAAAGTGAGTACACCCCTAACTGAAAATGCCCAAATCGAGCTCAGCTAGTCATCTTCCCTCCCCAGTGTCATGTGACTCAGTGTTACAAGGTCTCAGGTGTGTTAAATTTGACACATCCTGGTCAATTAAAGTTAAATATGGCACATCATGGCAAATAACTCTTTGAAGATCTGAAAAAACAGAATTGTTGCTCTACATAAACGTGGCCTACGCTACAATAAGATTGCCAAGACCCTGAAACTGAGCTGCAGCTCAGGGGCAAATACTATCCAGCAGTTTCACAGGAGAGGGTCCACTCAGAACAGGCCTCGCTATGGTCGGCCAATGAAGTAGAGTACGTTCTAAGCGTCACATCCAGAGGTTGTCTTTGGAACATAGACATAGGACTGCTTCCAGCAACGCTGAAGACGTTGAAGGTATGGCGTTTGTGTGTGTGTGTGTGTGTGGGGGGGGGGGGGGGGCAGACTGTCAGTGCTCAGAACATACGCCACACACTGCATCAAATTTGTCTTCATGACTGTCATCCCAGAAGAAATCTTCTAAAGATGATGCACAAGAAGGCCCGCAAAGCGTTTGCTGAAGACGAGCAGACTAAGGACATGGATTATTGGAATCATGTCCTGTGGTCTGATGGGAAAAAGATAAACTTAAGCGTGTGTGCCGGAAACCAGGTGAGGGGTACAAAGACGAGTGTGTTGCCTAAAGTCAAAGCATGGTGGTGGGATGTCATGGCCTGGGGCTGCATGAGTGCTGCTGGCATAGGGGGCCGACATTTCATTGAGGGAAATATGAATGCCAAAATGTACTGTAACATAATGAAACAGCATGATCCCCCTTTTCCGAGAATTGGGCCATAGGGCAGTATTCTGACAAGATAATGATCTCAAACACACCTCCAGGATGATCACTGCCTTGCTAAAAAGGCTGAAGGTAAAGGTGATGGACTGGCCAAACATGTCCCCAGACCTAAACACTAGTGAACATCTCTGGGTATCCTCAAACAGATGGTAGAGGGGTGTAAGGTCTCGAATCATTGCCAGCTCTGTCAAGTGGAAGAGGATTCCAGTGGCACCTTGTGAAGCTGTGGGGAATTCCATACCTAGCAAAGTGAAGTCAGCACTGGAAAATGATGACACTTTGGGCGGGTTCACTTAGGGGTGGTTCAGAGCTCAATGGCTGTATTGAGTTATTTTGAGGGAAGAATACATTTACAGTTATATATGCTGTTGTCTCAAACATGGCATTGCCAATGGAGAATCACAATGAGCTGTATTGATCAAGTGTGTAAAAACACGCAAGGAATTTTTCCCCGGCAGTCGGTAATGCCCTGGTAAGACATTCAGAAGACAGACTTCCCACGACTCTATAAACTGCATTGTTCGACGCTGCCTCAATGTCCATCCATCCATTATCCAAGCGGCTTATCCTCACAAGGGTCACAGGAAAGCTGAAGCCTATCCCAGATAGCTTCAGGTGAAAGCCGAACTACACCTGAACTGGTCGCCAGTCAGTCGCAGGGCGGATAGACACCATCACTGAGCGAGAATCGATCACACGCTGACCGCATCAAAGGCAGGCATGTGTACCACTACACCATTAGTGACTCTTGGCTGCCTCAATGTAAAACTAATTAATAGCTATCCTCGAAGTATGGACTCTCCAAAGGTGCCATCAATCCCAACCAGGCAAAAGGTTGAGGAGACATCAATTAGTTAGACCTTAAGTTAATTAGCAACTTCTTGTCAAATCTTGATTCATGGAACATGGACCCAAAAGTGCCAGCCAACAAGGTTGAGAGGAACTGCAAGTGGCGTGATCCGTGTCAACAGAAGATATCCCTAATATTCCGAACACTGCAAAAGTATTCTAAATATATGCCTTGCAGTTTGTCAACTCTGTCTAAATAAGACAATTGGGCTTTAATTTTGACTTGAAGCAGTGTCAAATGTGATTTTGAACAGCAAGAAACTGATCTGTTCCGACCGAAGTTAAAGTTAAGTTGCGTGAGAAAAATGATGGGAATGAATTAGTTCGTGATTTTAAAGTTGCAATAGTTGAAATTGTAGATTTGAGCCATGGGTGTGGTCTATCCCTGCCTACCTTTTGGACACACCCTCAGCATATTTAAACACAGTCTCTTTCTTTGAGCTCTATTGCTGTTTCTGAGGATATTTATCAATGTGCCAACTACATACTGTTGACATGCCTTTAAAAAACACAAGGAGCATCTGACCTTGTATATCCTAACAAGCCAGTGTTCTGTCGTGTAGGCCTCTTCCAACACATCCAGTTCAAAGTCTTTGTTACCAATTTCAGCATTCCTCACTCTGTCATACCCTGGTGGGCGCTCTGCAAAGATCAGAATTACACTTACACAATTGAGCAGTTTTACATTTAAAAAAAAAAAAAAAACATTCAAAGACAAAAGTATTTGCTACAATTCGTATCCTCACCAACTTTCAGGTCTTATGACAAACAGAACGGACTTGACTGAGAGTTACTCACTGGCCTCAGTGTAGACCTGGCCAAAGCGGTAGTAGCACATTTTGTACATAAGGCAGTTGAGCAGCACGGGTGAGCCTTCGCGGTCAACTCTGAACTCCCCCGTGGGAGTGTAGTAGTCATGCTCCTTGATGTGCTTCCCCGTGTCCGTGCTACCCCCAATGCGGACCATCCATAGGAACTTGTTGATATCTGTGTGAACACGAGTATACATACTGGATAAGAGATTTCATATTGCTTTGTGTTTCTATGAAATGGACAAATCCAACGTAACAGCCACCCACAGAAATTCACTGCAAGGACAATCTCTCCAAATTTTTCTCAATTTTCATACCTTTTCAATTTTGTCAAGAACATTACCGCAGGACAATTATTGCAGTATATTATGGAATAAGATTAAAAATTCTGCATACTGTACAAGTGCACAAAAATAATGATGCCGTTATTTTAATTATTGATAAATTGTGGCTGTAATATTTTTTGTTTTCATAGAACCCAAGTACAGCGGTACTTACAAACATCTCTTGTAAAGAAGAATTTAGGTTACAATAAAACGCCTCTTTGGAAAAATATTGTCTCGTTACAAACAAAAATTCAGGATACGAAAGGCAAAAACAGGCACTGCTATTTGCAATTATTAAACCAAACATAAACATGATGTATCTTGGTTTGAATGTGGCGTGATCGAGCTGCTTTCACATTGGCTATTGGCCTACATCTTCTTGGCATCCCATTGGCTAGGAGGGACCTCAATCTTTACCCATGATGCTCTTCGTTTCCCTTCGACACTCGAGCGTCACTGAATCACACGCTAGGGTAGGGGTCAGGAACCTTTTTGGGTGGGAGAGCCATAAATGGCAAATATTTTAAAATCCAATTCAAAAAGAGCCATACAATGTTTTTAAAACTGAGTACAAGTGTATTTGTGCATTTTATGAAAGACCAACACTTTAAGAGTACAATAAGTCTCTAAATGCATTTAAAAAACATTATGATGTTGCTAACCAATGATGACAAAAATAGGTCTTACCATTAATGGGACTTCTTTGCTGATGGCTTTGTTGTCCTTTTCCTATGTCATTAAATTAAACTTCATGCAGCCTTTGAGGCTTCCATCCGTTATTTGTGAACAAAGGTTGGTCTTAATGGTTTTTTTTTTGTTTTGTTTTTTAAATGTGAGAGACTTTTCATATGCATAGGTAGAACCAAACATTGTCAGCACAGCAATACTCGCACACCGCAGTGTGAGGTTTGTGACGGAAAGTGTGCTCCAAGTTTTCACAATCAGCTGGTCTGCAGGTTTTTTTTTTTACCCATTTCTACCCACTTACGTGCACTCAGCAACAAAGCTTGCCGACAGAGTATTCATGTAAAAAAAAATTCCGGTGGTGCGCGGCGCATAAGCGCGCTGTCATTATAAACCACATTGATGGGCTGCGTAAGGACTGTAACATTTGTAGTTATGAGGGGAGCGGTGCAAGGTAAACTAGGAAGAAGAGTGTGTGGCAGTGTAGTAGGTCCTTGTTAGAGAAAGTTACGTGTGCTGCCAAAATGTTCACCCCATCACGTGTTCGACTGCACCCCTACTGTATACAGTATGTCTTTATGAGGGCCCTGCGAGCTATACGCAACCACCAAAAGAGCCAGGTATGGACTCACGAGCCACCGGTTCCCGACCCCTGCGCTAGGGCTTTCATACACTTTGTCACACGCTAGCACACATTGGTAAAGTACAACTTTTTGGGGTTTTTCCAGTTGTGTTTATTCATTTTTTTTTGCCATGGGTCACTGTGACTTGAGGGGAGAAAGCAAGATACAGACTGTGAATGGTAGGCCAGCTTGCTCGAATGGCCCTTTCTGTGCACACGCGCAGTAACAGTCAGAAAAGGCGAAAAGACTTTTTTGGGGGGTTGGCACCACAAAACCCAGTCGACCAAAACTGCCCCAGCCATTGAATGGTCGACTGCGATCGACACATTGGGCACCACTGCTCTGGTTGATTTGGTACAATGTGAACATTTGCCAACTATTTTATTTCTGTGATCAAATTCTTTCACTTTTGGCCACATCACAAATAATGGGAATCCACTATTTTTGAGTACTTTACTGCTAACGATAAGGGAAAATGTATAAGTTTGACTTTTCAGTAATTGTAACATACCAGGTGGCACGGTGGAATCAACTAGTTAGTATTGACCTCACAGTTCAGAGGACCGGGGTTCAAATCCCAGCCCCGCCTGTGTGGAGTTAGCTTGTTCTCCCCGTGCCTGTGTGGGTTTCCTCTGGGCATTCTGGTTTCCTCCCACGTCCCAAAAACATGCATTAATTGGAGACTCTAAATTGCCCCTACGTGTGATTGTGAGGGCAACTGTTGTCTGTCTCCATGTGCCCTGCGATTGGCTGGCAACCAGTTCAGGGTGTACCCCGCCTCCTGCCCAATGATAGCTGGGATAGCGTCCGGCACACCCCCGACCCTCGTGAGGATAAGCAGCTCAGAAAATGGATGGATGGGTGTAACATACCATCTGAGGAATAACCTGTAAGTCCTCCAAAGATGACCAGGACATAACTGACATCTAGTTCCCTCATAATCTCATAGGCTCTCTCCTCAGTGGATGCCATGGCCTAGAAAAAATAGAAGCAGGCTGTCAAACAGATTTTCATACAAAATGGCATCGCTATCTGTCTCCTTAGCTTACCTGTCCAACTCTAGAGATATGCGTGTTGTTCCACGTGTTGTTGTCCACTAAAATGGTTCGATTAGCCATTGCAGTTATCTGGTAGCCATAATCCCACCATGACATAACTTTAGAATCCTGAAGTACGAAAATACAATGCAGTATAACAATGAAAGCTGCTAAAATAAAACTGTAGAACTCTTGATTTATTCTCTACAATTCATACATTTGCTCTACAATCTCATGAGCTTTGAAACGCCACATTTTTCTATTTTCTCCAGAGCAGTTTTCCACATCCTGAAAACGACTGACCTCCGGGGTGTTGTGGCGAAGCCAGTAGTAGGCCTCTCTGAAGTCATCAAAGATGATACGACTGCCATCCCCTCCACGGGCAGACAGGACAATTGAGGGAGAGGAGTAGGCTTCGCTTGTGACCCAGGTGGAGTGGGAGGTGTATGTGATTAAGAAGAAGGCCATTACCAGGATCATCCCAGAGGCAACCTACGAGGGACAACAAATATATTTACCATTTTCTGTGTACTCATAGTGACATCATGATAGAAATCAATTATCTTGTCAGTTTATCCAACACCAATGAGCCTGGGCTGGGTTAGCTGACATTTTGAAGTCACCCTGGACTGATAGCCAACCAAATAACTGGGTTAACTCTCTCAAGCAGTCAATTAACTGAACAACAGGTTCAGGGATTGTGTAAGTGGGAAGAAAAAGCTCATAGAATCGAGCCTAAAAGAAAAGAAAACCAATGGACCACAGTGGTGCCAGTTCCCCAATGTCCCCATTTATCTATAATCTTCCAAAATTGCAGCCATTAAGCCTCTCTGGACCAAATAAAATTCAGAAAACGATAGTCTGGACTTAAAATTTTCGATTATATACTGTATAAACCTGTTGCAAATATGCAACACCTGGCTGGAAATGGTTAAAGGCCAAATGTTTCAAATAGTCATAATTTGAAATTTTTGATTGTAGTCACTGACGTTTTAGTGGTTCAATAGCCAACCTAAATTTGAACTGGAAAAGGAGCACAGAAACTATTTGAACAGTGCCATGTTGTTGAAATTCTGCAATTATAATGTAGAACAAAAATACATTTTGCAACTATTTTGTAATTATATTAAAAAATATGATCAAACAATTATAAAAAGCTGCATAGGTAATAGCAACACACCTACTGGTGAATTTTACAACACCAATGCTTACATTATCTCCTCACACATGGAGGTCATTTTCGGCACTGCACGTTTCTTTAACTGTCTTTTCCGAAAGTAGATTTTGTAACGGAGGAATGATTGCATCTGAAGATTATATTCAAACGTCCTCTTCTTTTCAGGTTCTGTATCTTAAACTATAAAGTCAATCGAGCCACCTACTTCATTTTTAATGGGGTAGGTGGAGTCCTGCTGCTTCTTGCCCTTTTTGTCTGGCCTGCTGACATCCAAATTCTTCATGTAGGTTGTTAGCACCTGCGATACACCGATGCCAGACAGGATGCACATGACAGGGGCCAACACCAACATCAGACGAACCTGGAAGGAGACGAAATGCCATAACCATAAGAGTCATCAAACATCAGTGTTTTTTGTTTAGTTTGTAGTGTGGGTGTCTCATGCACTGCTTATGTCTAGTCCATCAAAAATTAAAGGAAGTCCTCGATCTACGAACGGGATCCGTTCCTATGCTGGCGACATAATACTAATTGCCGCGTAAATTGGATTTCAACAGTAAAGTCAAAATGAAAAATATGCTAAAACAAAAAAGTAAGAGGATGTATTTACCATTACTGCGAGAAACGGATGGCAAAGAAAGAGGCTGTGTTTAGCTATTGCTAAGGAAGCATGTGCAGGTAGTTCTTGCTAGCGGTAAATTCCTCCTCAGTGCCCTTGACTTTCTGCTCTTTAAAATTTTGGAAAATACGCTGTGCCTTTTCCTGAATGAACATTAGGTTAATATTAAGCCTACATTGATTCTGATCCTCGATCCATAACGTAAGTAATCTTTTACATCTCGGCAAGGATTGAAGAAGGGTGCTTTTTTTTTTTTTTTTCCTCTTCGTAATCACTGTATCTGTCATTGGGGTGAAACCCTTCACGTGCACTAAAATACGGGCTTTGTCCTGAATAATGGTCCCCACGGTTGACCGGCTGAAGCCCAAGTGTTTACCGATGTTCATCGGTGTTACTCCTTTCTCTGATCTTTTTAAGATACCCTTTTAAGCTTTGTTTGATGGTAATTGGTTTTCTTTTGGCTGGCCCAGCATTGCTAAAAAACCCAGCTTTTTTCTTTCGGGCCATAATGTGTAAAAAGGTGGGCGAAAAAGGCAAAGATACTCCTGACGCACAAACACAAACAATATGAATTAGCAGCAGCAGAAACTATGGTGCTGGGGACAAAATTGTGGACAAGACTAAGTTGTAAAGTCGAAAAGTTGTAGGTTGAGTACGTTGTAACTTGAGGACTTACTGTACTATTAAAAAGGAAAAAAAAAAAATACACCAATTTGCAATTGCAATTTGAGTCACAGTGTCTGAAATGTTAATCTTTGGTGATGAGGTTTACTGCTCTTTAAACAATCATTGCAATTTACACCCAAATCAAGAACTCCCCAGTTAGGGTCAATTCATTTCCAATTACATTGCATTTTTTTGTGTGAAGAACGCATGTTTCAATAACAGGTCAGTATGAGTGTCTTCAGGTCAATTCAGTTTAGCTAATCCAGGATTTACCATGACAGCTGAGAAGTACATGCTGGTCACTCCGTACATGATGATAAAGATCCTCGCATCCGACAAGTTGTTGAAACAGTAGTAAAGACCGACTGCAATAAAAAGAAAGGGAATTTCAGAAAAGCCAAAAAGTGCTGAAGGATAAATAGAGTGCCGTGAAAAAGGATTCACGCCCTGACTGATTTCAGTTGTTTTTTGTTTTTTTTTTTTTTTTTCCAGATCCATCTCACACAAAAATTGTCAAACCAATTTTAATATCACTCAGACACAACCCAAGGAAATACAAAATGCAGTTTTGAAATGACAATTCCATTTATTAAGTGACAAAACAAATAAATAAAACATAAATTGAAAAAAAATTTTCACCCATTGTGAAGAAGTAATTGCCCCCTAACCGTAATAACGAGCTGTGCCACCCCTGGGAGCAATAATTGTAATCAAGCATTTGTGATTATTGGTTGTGTGTCTTTCATATCGCTCTGGAGGAATTTTGTCCCACTCTTCTTTGCACAATTGTTTCAAGTTCGCCATATTGGAGGGTTTTCCAGCATGAACTGCCACACACAGCATCTGAATTGGATTTAAATCTGGATTTATACTCAGCCACTCCATAACATTTTTTTTTTTTTTTGAGCCATTCAGAGGTGGAGGTGTTTCGGATATTTGTCCTGTTGCATGATCAAAGAGTGCTTGAGTTTGAGGGCACGAACTGATGGGTGGACCACTGTCAGGGAGGTATTTATTAAACAAGATGTTCATAAATGTGGTGGCTGTTTAATGTGAAGAACTACACTGTATCATACTAAGAGCTTATGATAATTTGGTTCACTAATTTATATACAAGGGTTCTCAAGTTATGACAGTCGTAAGGGCTCAAGGTTCTGAATCTGTCTGCAGCAAGATTAGAATACGTCGTCACATAGCACAATGAGGCACACTCAGTTATATCTGTATTAAATGCTATTTCATTTGAGTTTGTTTTTCATAAACATTACAGTAGGTTATAAAGTATAGCGCATTTTAACTTGGGTACCAATTAGGCCACATTGGGAATGGAACTGCATTGTGAATCCATCAGTTTACTCTGTGGACATGAGTGCCGAGTGTACACTTGCCTGGAAACATAAACACCAGCAGCTGGAGGTCAAAATAGTAGGAGGACCAAGTTGTGGGCTGGTGCTCAGAGACAGAGGCAATGATGGGGATATTGTTTTTGGCATAGGAGGGGTCCAGCAGAGAGTAGAAACGACCAGTCCATGGCGATATCTTTCCTGGGCGGGGGGTGGGGGGGGGGGTGGTCATGGGAATACAATATGGGGGATTTACTTTTGGGATTTGGGTCTCACAACCCACCCCCAATGCTTTTGGACCTACCTGTTAGCATGAGAACAGCACCCACAGAAAGCAGGAGGAATCCCACCAGGGAGATGACACTCTTAAACAGCAGTTCAAATTGCTGAGCGTTGAGTTTGCTGCGCAGGTAGTCGACAAAGGCATGAATCTGGCACAAGCCAAACACGCCAAAGGCTGCCATGTGCTCCGATGACTGCACCGGCTGGTGTAGGAGAGAGGAAAGACATACTGTTCCTGACTGGGCATTTATAATTTTACTAGCACTAGATAAATACATAAATAGAATAGTTTCTGACATGGTTCCTAAATAAGATCTCATTGGGCTAGGCAGGTACCCAGTGCCCAGAACGATAACGCAGAGGCTTTAAACTTTACCTGGAAACCAACAAAGGAAATCTGCATGGATAGGATTGTGCCCAGGCAGTAGACTGTGCAGTATGCTACATAGATGCGGTGAGAGAAACGTCCTGTGAGCATCAGAACCAAGACGTGAAGGGGGATAAGGTTGATCAAGAACACATAGCCACCCCAGGACGAAACCTGCACATACAGATAGATAGACATCAGTACAGGAATTACAAATATGCACATGAAAACCAGATTATATGAAATTAGACAATTACAAATATGCACGTGAAAAAAACATATAGAATTAATGTCCATGTCCATTTTCCAAGCCGCTTATCTCCACAAGGGCCCCGTGGGAGTGTCATAGCCTATAGTTTTCAACCCATGAAATCTAAATACCTGCAAGCATTCCAGATTTCTCATAATTCTGGGACACCTTGACATTAATACATCTCTCAGCTCCTTCCTGCAAAGTTATAATTTAAGAAATCACCAAAGGAAACAAAGAGGGTGCATATGAATATCCAAAGCTGATATACTGTGTTTCATCCTCTTAAGAAAAAGCGCAATATTTAATTCAAACTCAATTGAGTTTCCTCAATGGGACTAATACGACTGACTGACTAAAAATTGACAGGTTCCACCTGGGGGTGGCATGACACTTTAGGTTAGGTGCTGTACCATATGAAAAATTTAAAAAAATTGTTTTAAACCTGCTAGGACAAACGTTACAAATTTTACATTTTCGTTCTAACGCGAGCAAGGAGAAGAAAACAAGGTGAACAGTCACTGGCTCCAGCAAATCAGTTTGTTCCAGGTCCCATATTTGGCTAGTGAAATCACAACCAAGTGACTCTAAAACACGTACTTACTATAAGTGTCAATTAAATTTTAAAACATCTTGGTTTTGTAATTGGAGTGTCCAGCATAGGCCCCCTCCTACAGCTACTTGTTTTGCATCTGGTTTCTCCATATATGGATAAGACTTTCCATTTATTTATTTATTGTTTTTTTACGTTAGCCGCGCTGGCTCAAGAGAGAAAAGGGAAGGCGGTGATATAGGCTTGTAACATAGATAAATTCTAGAAATTCAAATGACCTAATTGCAGGCATCTTGACAGAACAAACGTCTGGAACTCAGGAATGCATGGACAATTTTTTTTTAATATTTCACACATTAACTGAGGCACCAGAGAGCAATATTACGACACAAATAACAGAAAAGGTTTGGCAAAATAGGGCACCTCGAAGGGATGTTGATAATAAAAGCAACTACACATGTCAGGTTTAAAAATAAAATGGACTTGAAATTTTGTACAATGATATTTCAATTACTTTTGAAACTTTTGTTCAAAATATATCTTCTTACCATATAGAAGTAGGCCAGAGCACATATTGAGGACCAATACACAGATCCAGTTTTGACAGCCTTGATCCACATGTAATAAGTCAAAAGCATGCAGAAGATGGCAATACCTAAGTAGGAAAGACAGGGTGGAAATATATTTGGTTATAATGGGTCCTTTTAAAATACAGTATCTACATGTCATAAATATACATGTGAGCATGTAATAGTATACCTTCATTATCATAGGAGCCAGCAACAGAACGCGAGATGTAACCAGGTACCACAGCAATCATGGCTGCAGCCAAGAGCCCAGCACCGGCATCCTAAACAGATAAGACAATTGAGCGACACCAATTTATTTCACACAGTAAACTTAAACCACCCATTGGGCATGTCACAGTGCTAAACCATGAACTAACCCATCCATCCATTTTTGTCCTAATAAGGGATACAGGTGAGCTGGAGCCGATTAAAGCTGCCTTTGGTTCATTCTGGACTGGTTACTATCTGATCGCAGGGCACATAACCATTCACACAGACTATAATTTTAAATTAACATTTAGAGCCTTATATGCACGTCTTTGGAACGTGGAAGGAAGCGGTAATACCCACACACAGAAAAAAAGTGCCATTTTGTTTAATCCTGTGATATATATTGTGATGTCAAAAAATACACGATAACATACAGGTCATGTGAAAACCAGCACACATTTCTCCTTTCCCCTCTATAAAAAGAAAAAAGGTCATTAGAGCACAAAAGTAGAGTCCTTTATATGAAGTCTGCCTGCATTTAAAGGGGAAATCCACTGGTTTGCATTAACAACGTATCCAATAGGTCATGTAATATCTACTCTATTTTGACAATGTGATGTTAAATCCTCTCTCATTTAATAGTGTTTTGAGAAGATTTTTAGATTCGACAATTACGAATTTTCAGGGCTGCTGCCATTTTCGCGAGTCACATTACCGATGTGGGCAGATGTGACGTGTACCATGTCGCAACATAGGCTCGATTAAATGGGACAGCATTTATGCCCAGCGCTGATTTCTCGCATCTATCCACATCTGATGAAGAAATAGCAGTATCGGTTGATTTCCCCTTTAAGTGGGCTGTAGTATTGAGCAAGAGTTCGGCCAGATGAAGATAAAAATCCATCCATCCATCCAGCCATCCATTTTCTGAGCAGCTTATCCTTACGAGGGTCACAGGACTGCTGGATCCTATCCCAGCTGTCATCGGGCAGGAGGCACTGTATGCCCTGAACTTTTTGCGAGCCAATCACAGCGTACAGAGGAACAAAGAACCAGACTCACATTAACACGTACGGGCAATTTAGTCTTCAATTGATGCGTGTTTTTGGCATGCGGCAGGAAAACGGAGGCACGGGGAGAACATGCAAACTCCACACAGGCAGGGCCAGGATTTGAACCCCGGCCAAGGCTCTACAGCTGCGGTACCGTGCCGCCAAGAGAAAAACAATTTACTGTATTTTCCGCACTATAAGGTGCACTTAAAAGCCTTTAACTTTTACACAATCCACAGTGCACCTAATCGGTGCGTCTTATGTGTGCAATGAGTTCCAAAAGCTGTAAAAAAAAACTTTGTTGTGTGACGATTGTCAGCATTCTCCTAGATTGACTGTCGGATCATTTTCTGCTGACACGGGGACGCAATACGCTGGCAATAATAAACCAACCAGACAACATTACACAATACGTAGAGTATGTACGCTTACCTCGGCCACGCCTCTGATAGGTATAATACTGGTATGCTGCAAAACATTTGTGGCTATCAGTTATGCCGTTGTAAATGGGAATAGAGCAGCGGTGAAAAAAAATAACAATAAATGACGAAAATAAATCGTGCCAAGTACAGAAGACGAAAGAATTTCCGAAGGAACAAAGTGAGGCGGCCAAATTTTCTACAGTAGACCAACTTGCAGAATGGATTATTGAACGGTCTTGGGGCTTTTGTTTTAAGAAAAGGCATCATTTCTCCACTGCTAGTGGATTAGAAAGAAAACATTCATTAAAAATAATGTGTGTATTGTTAAATGGGAAAATAAAGTTCAATTAAACTCAGTTTACCTTTTTTACAGACTCCATGTGTTATTTTTAGTGCGTTATAATAAGGTACGCCTTACGTATGTGTTAAATACGAAAATGGACCTTGTATTTGAGGATGCGGTTTATAATCTTGTGCACCTTATGATGGAGAAAATATGGTATTTTCATGCCATGTTATACTGTAGTCATTGGCACATTCCTAACACGCATAACTTTTTAATTCATATTTTACCTCTGTTTTAACATGTGAATTAATTTCAATGTAAATGCATTAGTTTAAGCAAAACTCATTCTGCACACCTGAGGTTTGTCCTTTAAATTATGCATTCCCTCAAGTCTAATCTGTTAGATTTATTCATCCATCACATTCTGAGAGATAGAGTAAATGCAGGCGTGTAAATGTTTCTCATATACTCTTAATAGCAACTGAAAAAAAACAAGTCTATGACACTCTGGGGTGCTCCGTGTGTATTGTTTGATGGATTATAATTTATAGTAATGTCTCTACTAATTATTTCCAACCAGGTCCCTCTGCTAGTCACATATTAAAGATGATTCAGAAAATGGACAGATGGATGATTGCATATCAACACACCAACATTCCACAGGACCCTGCGATGTGACTATATCGCACTCCTACTGTACATTGCAATGACGATACTCAAACGATATACTGGCATCCGGCGTAGAAATTGCGCCAAACATATATATGCGTTCACCTGAGATGATACGCTGTGGCGACGCCGAAAGGGACAAGCCGAAAGAAACACACATACTGGGCACCCCTAATATCAACATTACCTTCAATTCCTTGGTGAAGTGATAGGTGACAATGGCTGTGAAGGATGAGAACAACGGAGCCAGAAAAACGCAGACATTGCGGATATCAATGGTGAGGTGGAAAAAATGTAAGACATGGTACAGGGCAGCCGAGGTGATCATTAGTCCTGGTGAGGGAGAAAACATAGATGAGTGCACATGATAACAGTTTTAATTAAAAAAAAAAAAAATTGAAATTGAGTTTCTCATTCCTACCTGGATAAATTGTGCCACCAATGATCCTCCCAAGGGGATACCATGCTCTGTCATCAAACCAGTTATGAAAGTTGTAAAATCCTTCTTCTGCCAGAAAACGTGTTGTACGGTAGTTAAAATACCTAAAGTTGACAAAAGTTGTATAACTTGAGTATGAGGGTGATTTTTTTTTTTTTTTTGTATTTTGTTTAATGAAACATGGCATAACAATGCAGAAGCACTTACGGATCAAACTCATGAATGACACTTTCAAACCTCAAGACGGAAAACAGTCTGGTGGAGAATGCTGAAAAGAAAGGATTTTTGCTCTCGAATCAATGCCGTTGTTTAGTTATTGATTACAAGTGAGCAGTAATGACACTCACAGAGGATAGCAGCCATAGAAAGGATGAGAAGTTTCAGCAATGTGTCCTGCTTGTCATAGGACAAACGTAGGAAGCCCAATTTTGTCATTGTGGCGTGGTTGTCGATCGCACACCTCACCAACTGAGATGAAAAGCAAAAATAAGAATGAATTTCAAATGTGTGTGCGTGCGTGTAGGGGGAGTCCATTCTTCCAAACATTGAGAGTCCAACCAGAAAAGGCCACGCACTATTAAGGAGCGTCAGGAATTAAGAAGTGCCTCGTCTTCTTGTAAAGCTCTGAGTTGAGCATATCCCATTTATAATCCGTATTACTGTACATAATGAAAAAAAAATACATTTGAAGACGACTATTCTAGTGTATGGCGGCGTCACCATGATCTCCAAGAGACGTTACGACTGTTAGTAAACCCTCCCACAATCCCACAGTAGGTAAATCAGATAAACGAACTGATTTGAAATCAAACAAATCTGAACAAACCTGTAGCAGATCTAAGTTTTCACAATAATACAGTTCCAGTGCTTGATCTTGTGATTCTTCCTTGAAAATACCGAAACTGCTAGCAAAGCTAGGCTACTCATTCATAATCTGTGCAGTCCAGCCCTACGAGTTTTTAGTTATTTTACAATCGGGGGGAAACTCCAAAAAGGCAGGGTAACAACCTAATGAAATGTTTTCTATTTCCCCGAACATTTTTTTTTTTTTTTTTTCCATTACATGGTCTTACTTACCAGCTCCGCTCCCGTGAATCCTCCGAGATGCAGACAACCAAACAACGTCTATTCCCGCCCCGGTCACGCCATGATACATCCTTATTGGTTGAGCGTCAGTCAACCATGATCATGTAAAGATCTGTTTGACCGTACTAGCTGTCGATCAACTTTACCTCCCCGCCTGGTCACTCTCGTGTAGTGACGTGTCCTAAATGAAGAGACCTATTTTGTCTCCCTCTACTGAATACAACCTACTTTCAATAAAATTCAAAACAAATTAAATTAAAAAAATACTGTAAAACGAATATGACTAAAGTTAGAATGTCGAAATTAAAAAGGTTAGTATAAAGCTATTTAACAACATTAGGGATTTCGGTTCCCTCCTTGAGGTGTTGCTTTATCGTGGTGGAGGAGTTTATGTGCCCCAATGATCCTAGGAGCCAACTTGTCTGGGGTTTCAACCCCTGGTAGGGTCACCCAGGGCAAAAAGTTCCAAGGCCAGTGATTCCCAAACAGTGCGCCAGGGTACATGAGTGTGCCGTGAGCGCTCTTCAGGTGTGCCGTGGGAAGTTATCAAATTTTATGTAATTGCTAAAAAAAACAACATTTATTCCAAGAAATAATGTATCTTTATTCATCTATTTATGCCAGTGAAGCACAATGACAGACAGAACAAAAAAATCCTCTTCTATTAGATGGCAGGAAGTACATACAGTAATTCATTGATCCATTTTTGGTGACATTTACTTTTGTTGGTGTGTAGTGGGATTTCTCAATGCTAAAATATGTGCCTTGGCTCTATAACGGTTGGAAATGACTGTCCTCGGCGAAGGACCCGACAAAGTTCAACTCCATAAAACACCCACGATGAAGAAAAATATTGGATCTAGGTTTCCCTTGCCCGCATGCACGTGGGTAACCAAGCCTGGAGGTGGGGCTCGAAGGAGAGCACCTGGTGGCTGGGCCTGGACACTTTCCATGGGCTCACCACCCGTGTGAGGGCCATAGGGGTCAGGTGCAATATGAGCTTGGCAACGGCCAAAGGCAGGGACCTGGGCAATCCGATCCGGCTAAAGAAGCTGCAACTAGGGAGCTGAAATGTCACCTCACTGGTAGAGAATGACCCACGTTTGTGTGTGAGGTAGAGAAGTTCCAACTACATACGTAGAGTCGGGCTCACCTACACACAGACAGTTTGGGTTCTGGTACCAGTCTTCTTGAGAGGGGTTGGACTGGCTTCCACTCCGGTGTTGCACACAGTGAGAAGCGCCAAGCAGGTGTGGTTATACTTATTATTTTTGAATGCCCCAGCCATAACCCTGAATGAACCCCAATTGAGCATCTCTGGAGTGACCTGAAAATACCTCTCCACCAACATTCACCACCGAACCTAACAGAACTCAAAAGAATCTGAGAGGAAAGTCAGAGTGTCCCCAAATCCAGGAGTGGAAAAACTTGTTGCATCATTCCAAAATGAATCCTGGCTGTATTAGCTTGAAAGTGTGTCAATTTTCCAAGCCACTTTTGCTCACATGGGTCACGAGAGTGCCGGAGCCATTCCCAGCTAAAATTTGGCGAAAAGCGGACGAAACCCTCAACTGATCGCCAATCAGTCACAGGGCACAAATCGATCCCACACTGCCCACACCAGAGTCAGGGTGTTTCTACTAAACACTGAGCAGTCTTAATACTTACGACTCTGTGGTTTTACAGTTTTTCTTTAATCTGCGAAAATGTCAACAATTCTTTTTTTTTTTTTTTGTCAATATGGGGTGCTGTGAGTACATCTGAGGGAAAAAAAATTAACATAAATGGTTTTAGCAAATAGCTGCAATAGTGAAAAATTTAAGGTTTTCTGATTACTTTTCGCACCAACTCTATCCTCGTGTCCACTCTGTAAAATGCTAGAGGAAACAGGTAAAATTTTAGTGTTTTCATTATTAAGTTTTTAAGACTTGTTGCACTGCAACATGAACACAGTTTTTTAGCTTGGCGGCATCATGAAATTTATCACTGAATAAGTTTATGAAGACTAAACCAACCGTCCTGTAGTTGGCAATGAATACAGCTCCCACTTTAATTTGAGGAAACTTGGGAAAGTAAACATAGGATGGTCCCAAATCATTTCACCTCCTCACTTAACAGCTCGTTTTTAAAATTTTTTAATTTATTTAAAAAAAAAATACCCACTGACTTAACATCACACTTCCTGGAACTGCCGCCACACCATAACCTGACAGTCACAGGAACATCTGAAACTTCCACCATCAAATAACCCGGTTGCTTCTAAAAGGAAACATGTTTCTTCCTAAATGCCAAATAGTCTCCATTCCAGAAAAAAATCTTTTTTATTTATACTTATTTGATTTATTGTGCTGCTATTTTTTTTAAAGGACAGTCACCGAAATGGCACGTTATACAAAATGAGTGAAAAAAAAAAAAAAAAAAAAAAAAAAAAAATTTTGTGTGCATTATGTGTTTTGAGTGTGAGGCACAGGGAATTTATATGTCACACTGACATAGTGGACAAATGAATATTAATAAAAGGGCCAAAGAGGAGTAAAAACATGTAAGCCCAGTGCTGTAAAACACAATAAGGAAATCCTTCTGGAAAAATCTTTGTCACATTAAGCAAGGTTCCTTCATGCATCATCATCATCATCATCATCATCACTGGGTTGGCAGAAGTCTTTGTCGGACCGGGGAGGCGTTGGGGGATGCGAGTCTCTCCGAGGATGTTGACAATGTCATTGAGGACTGCAGGTGGACCGTCTTGTGAAAAAGCTTGTTGCTGATTAACACCACTAGCGAGAAGAGACGCAGCTGAAAATGGCTACAAATTGGGAAACACAATGTATGACTCAGCAAGGGGAACAACACAATCAAATGATTGAAGGTCTAATCAAGAGGAAATTATTTTATTTGTCTATCATGCAATGTAGCTAATTTTTCTTAAAAAAATATATTTAAAAAATTGTCACCGCAACAGAAATGAAATAAATTAGCGCCAAAGTGCACATTTTCTGCTTCCGTGTGACATCACACCGAGACAACCCAGTACAGAAATGGCTTCCTATATAGACAATGATACACGCGAGTGGGATTTAGAGAAGCAGCAGTGATGAAAAAGTTTTTATGGCATGTGTAAATGCTACTGGCTTCTTGCGCGTGCATAAGAGATCACAAGGGTTTCCGAAGAGATGAGTGTTTATTGAACTCCAAAGACATGGAACACAGTGACCGGCGACACATCGACTGCAACAGCTAAATAACTAGAACATAGGTAAGGGACCCAACACTTAACACCTAGTAGAGGTGTATGCCCCTAGAACTTGCAATATAGCAGGGTGTACAATTACTTATTTTCTTCACTGTAGATAGTTGTCAACACTAAATAAGTGAACGGTATGTACTCACTTGCTACCGAAGCCAAGTGAACACTGTAAAGGGTTTTCAAAGCAGTCCTCCGTGAGATGCTTGGAACATATTGCAACTCCACTTTGATTTGTAAGTCCAATGCACCCGCTTTGTCTTCACAAACCTGGTCCAGTTCATCTTTCGGCCATTCATGTAGGCTGAGTCCGTCAGCGTTTGACAGAGAACAGCCGTATGCAACACACTTCCTCATTATCGTTCCTAGCTTTTTCACTCTGTTGTCGTGAAGTGACGTCACATTCCGGAGAGTACCCGAAATTGCCCAATCTGTGTGACATTTCAAACAAAATCTTGAGACAGAGTTTGACGCTATTTTATTCCATTTCTGTTGTGTTGAGAATTTTTTCAGTATTTTTTTTATTGAAATTTTAGCTAGTCACTCTGGATTAGACCTTTAAAAAAAGTTGCTTTATTTTTATAACTTACTACAGCTTTGTTGGTGTCTTGGCCTCATTAGCGCTGATGATGAAAAGAGGGAAGAGGATGGAAAACAAGCAGCCACTACATGGAACAAAATAAATCAGAAAAGCTCTCTTTTTAAATAATATATCCCTTTGTGATTCTTTGTTACTCGATTAGTACCCCGAAGGCTATGCTTTGTACTAAGTTTGTAAATTACATTTATTCTAAATAATCATCAGGCTTGTTAAATGGGACAAAACAGCATTGGTGAGTATAAATGACAATTCCTCCTTGTCCCGCTCTTACTTTCCTCAACATTTATTTCAACCACAGCGCATCAAGGTCACCTCACCGCAAAAAAGTTTCTTTAATCCAGATGAGCAATCACTTGATTGAGCAGTGTCTTTGATCTGACTGTTTTATAGTTTTGCTACATCTCATTCACTCGCAAAATATTGCCATTGCATAAAAGTGACCATTGATTTTTCTGGTTATTTAATACTCGGGTAAGAGATAAAATGATTAATATAATAAACACACCCAACGATTACTGTAGCTAATTATCTTGATAGACAAACCATCATCAAGGCAGTGACGGAACATGAGGCACACATCCCAGGGGAATCGAGGTCTTACCTGATGATGTATGATGAAGGCAAGGCAGTCAACAAAGCCATGGGCAAACCAAAGCCAAAGTAATATGGCCAGTTCCTCTCAATATTGGACAGCCTTTGGTGCATCTCAATGCCTTAAACATCAGCTAGGTTTAGTTTGATATTACATATGCATCACGTTTGTATTGGAAGTATTGAGATAGCTCACCGTGGTTGAACCAGCGGTACTCAAAACAGTACAGGGAATAGAGCAGAGACATGTGCAGTAGGCTGACCATCTGTCCAATGGCGTCAATGGGAAATAGGCTAACAATCATACCCTAAAGGACATAGAAACACAGTGGCATTCAATATGAAATAACTCATCTTTTGTGAGTTTAGCTTGGAGATATTAACCTCTTTTCCATTTATAAATAACATTTTGTCATAAATAAACCAAGCAAAAACCAAAAAAAGAAAGTGTTCAGTGCCACACCAAAGTGTTCAACAGAGTTCACTGTAGGAAACAAATCACACTGAAATATTTGATGTCTGTTGGTCTGAGAAGCAAAAGACAAAGCATACATGGTGCAAACCTGAATGAGAAAGAGTGCCTGGAGGAGGAGGTTGAATAGCATATCTGCGATGATCTTGCTGACGCTGGGGAAGGACTGCGCTTTACAACCGGACACTTCAAATGCCAAGTCAGCAATATCCTGCAACAAGTACATAACTATAAAGATACAAAATGTGAGCGTCTGTATGACACGTTACTATGGACAAAAATCCAAACATTTTTCATGTGCTCATAGCAGAAAAATTACACCCCATCCATGTTTAAAATAATCTGCCACCCATTAAAATTAATCCCTCAACCCATTGAACACAGTTCTTATAAAATGGAGTTCGAGCCCCACTGTCACAAAATGCATGATTTTTAGCATGTTATTAATGGGGAAAAATGGCACCTTGAATGGACAAATCAATTTTTTCACGACAAAACGTGATTTTGACGTATATGGCTTTTTGTTACTCCTGCCATGAAAATCCTCTTGAGGGATTTATTTTGGAGAAGAAGCAGGAAGTGACGTTAACAGCAGCAGTGCACTCAGGTGGGCTCGTGTGTTTATCGTAGTTTTAGCTGCTGGAAGGTAGCTTTTTGTTTTGTTAGCCAAAATCCCGCATCATTGTATTCCTGGAAAATTGTTCAAACATTTTTACTCCGTTCGTCGTGAAAAATGGATTGCACAGGTGCAAAGGACAAGAGCTTCGTGGGTTCCAAATGACAGGTAGGTGTGTATAGAGCTACTTAAAAATAAATAAATAAATAAACTATAGTTAGGGGGAGGGAGGGCGTAATCCTCTCAGAATGTGACAAAAGATCCCCGTACTTCAGTCAGGGGTGCTAAATTTGTCGATGTGCCCGTCAGCGCTGCTTGTTGAATCTAAAAATCACTTATGTAGCACAAACTAGTGTTGATACATTCGCGAACGATTCATTATTAAGAACGAATCTATTCAGTGAACAAACTGAATCAACTCAGTTTATGAAATAATTTTCTGTTTTTGCTTGGCCACTCACCACCTGGTTAGTAAGGCGAGCGAGTCACCTGGGAGCAGAAACGGAACTGTTGCAACATCTCTCAATTCTGAGCATTCGGCGAATGACCAATGAGCATCCACCGTCAAGCAGCGACATGCAGGAATGGGAAGGCCGTAAGTGATTCATTCTTGAACTGGTGTACTGAGGAACTGAAGAGTTATTTGTTCGTTTGACCTACCAAGGCGCGATGTACTTGTACTATGGGTGCCAGAGGAACGACATACTATGCAGTGAGTCTATTCCAATGACTTTAACAGCAAGTCCTAACTTCCTTGCGGTCCTTAAAAACAATGGCTAATTTTAAGTCATTCAAGTACATGAAAACAACCACACAATTGAAATATATATATAAATTAATAAATGTGTATAATGTATGTATGTATGTATATATATATATATATATATACACACACACACACACAGACACACACACACACACACACATTCCCTCTGTAATGCAATTAATAAAACTTTTTTTAATTTCATCATAGCAGTAGTAATACATTAAACGTTTACAACGTTACTCAACACTCAAAGACACTTTCCACTAAATAAGATGACAATAACAGTATGGTGAGTGAGCAGGAAGCCCAGGTGGCAGATGGTGCTGTCAGTGATGCTATAGCTTCAGAAAAGTCACACAGGCGAAGCTCTCAATTTACCAGTCAATCTATGTTCTTACCCTCACCTATGGTCACGAGCTGTGGGTCGTGACTAAACGAACAAGATCCCGGAACCAAGCAAAATGAGCTTCCTCCACAAGGTGTCTGGGCTCTCCCTTAGAGATAGGGTGAGAAGCTCGGTCATCCAGGAGGGGCTCAGTGTCGAGCCCCTGCTCCTCCGCATTGAGAGGAGACAGATGACGTGGCTGTCACATCTGATTCGGATGCCTCCTGGAGGCCTCCCTGGTGAGATTTTCCGGGCATGTCCCACCGGAAAGAGACCCCAAGGATGACTACGTTTCTCGGCTGACAAGAGAAATACCTTGTGATCCCCCCCAAAAGAGCTGGATGAAGTTGCTGGGGAAAGGGAATTCTGAGCATCCTTGCTAAACCTATTGCCTCCGCAACCCAACAAGGAAAACCGGTAGAAGATGGATGGATGGATCATGTCAACCAAATCCTGAGCGCTTTTATGTCAAAGTCCCAACAAAGCCCCTACACTAATTGTCAGCTCTGTGCTTTCCTTTTCTCTTTCTGACAAAGAATCCAC
This sequence comes from Syngnathoides biaculeatus, assembly GCF_019802595.1. NCBI lineage: Eukaryota > Metazoa > Chordata > Actinopteri > Syngnathiformes > Syngnathidae > Syngnathoides > Syngnathoides biaculeatus. The sequence continues at coordinate 2,513,438 of NC_084657.1, read as the reverse complement.
TTTCCTCTTCTTCTTCGACCCACAGTAGCTTAACTTTCACAGATGCCCTACAAGTTAACGTGTTTTTGATAATGTCTCTCACAGCGGACATGCACCTGAGATGCAAATTTGAGACTCCTCCATGAGTTCAATGTGGGAGAACTTGCAAAATCACAAGGTGTTCAAATTCAGTGCTCTCCGTAATTATTGGCACCCCTGGTTAAGATGTGTTTTTTAGCTTTCTAATATTTTTTTTTCCCTAAATAATATGGGACGCTAATGGGAAAAAAAGAGAAAAATCCACCCTTCGATACAAGTGCATTTATTCAGTGGGGAAAAAAAATCCCACATAAAGAAATAATTATTTGACATCAAATAATGTGTCACAATTATGAGCACCCCTGGTGTTAATACTTTGTACAACCCCCTTTTGCCAACAAAACAGCACCTAATCTTCTCCTATAATGTAATGGAAAAAAAAAGAAAAATCCACCCTTCGATACAAGTGCATTTATTCAGTGGGGAAAAAAATCCCACATAAAGAAATAATTATTTGACATCAAGTAATGTGTCACAATTATACTAATACTTTGTACAACCCCCTTTTGCCAACAAAACAGCACCTAATCTTCTCCTATAATGTTTCACAAGATGGGAAAAGATAGAAAAAGGGATCTTCAGCCATTCCTCTTTGCAGAATCTCTCTAAATCATCCAGAAACCTGGGTCCTCGCCTCTTCAGCTCACCCCACAGGTTTTCAATGGGGTTGAGGTCTGGGGACCGAGACGGCCGTAAGAAGAGCTTGATTTTGTGTCTGGTGAACCATTTCTGTGTAGATTTGGCCATATGTTTAGGGTCATTGTCTTGGTGAAAGACCCAGTGACGACCCATCTTCATCTTTCGGGCAGAGGGCAACAGATTTTGATTTAAAATGTCCTGGTATTTCAAAGCATTCATGATGCCATGCCCCCTCACAAGTTTCCCAGGGCCTTTGGAAGCGAAACAGCCCCACAGCATCACTGACCCAACCCCATACTTCACAGTGGGTATGAGGTGCTTTTCAGCATGCGCATCTTTCGTGGCACGCCAGACCCACTTGAGAGTGTTTGTTGCCAAAAAGCTCAATCTTGGTCTCATCCGACCAAAGCACACAGTCTCAGTTGAAGCCCCAAAACTGCTTGGCGAACTCCAGACGTTTATGATTGTGAGTGAGGCAAGTTTTTCTCCGTGCATGCCTCCCAAACAGCTTGTTGGCGTGTAGACAGCGCCTGATGTTTGATTTGGAGACTTTGTGACCCCGGGATGCTACCATTTGTTGTAATTCTGTAACAGTGAGCTTTGGAGATCTTTTGATTTCTCTTACCATCCTCCTCCTCACTGTGCGTGGTGGCAAAATAAACTTGGGTCCTCGTCCAGGCTTGTTTACCACTGTTCCAGTTATTTTGAACTTCTTAATTATTCCTCTCACAGTGGATATGGGCAGCTGCAGTTGAGTGGCAATCTTCTTGTAGCCTCTGCCTGACCTGTGAAGGTCGACGCACATCTGCCTCACTTGTATGCTGTGTTCCGTTGTCTTTCCCATGTTTAAGAGTGGATAAGAGAAATGGCCTCTTTGTCACGTCATATTCATACCCCAGGGAAACAGGAAGTGATGAATTACCACATACTCTGGTAAACTTTGTAAACTACTGTAGAAATGACAGAAATGCTCCAATTATATTTATTTCCTGGGAATTGTTAAGGGTGCCAAATAATTGTGGAACAGGTGATTTAATGAAAAATAATTATTTTTTAGTCAGGGATTTTTTTATTTTCTTACAATTCATTTGAGTTGAAGGTTACATTTTCCTAAAATTTTCAGTGTGACAGTATTCTTCTGCAATAAACACTGAATTTATTTTAATTTTTAGACATCTTAACCGGGGGTGCCAATAATTATGGAGGGCACTGTATGTATCTTCCCCATTGTAGTTTGGAACTTACTGTATTGTTTTGGCATGTGCTGTCAGCATTAAGTTGCTGATTTAATGTGGCTTGATCGACACTAATATTTAAGTTATGTTGATGACATGATTCTGTAACTTGTGTGGCATACATGACCAAGTAGTGGAGGTACAGTTAAGCTATTTTCTTTTTTTTCTGTGGATTGGTCATATTATCGCCACTTGGCAGGTGCTTGTAGTTGGTACTGAAAATAAAGATTTTTTTCCAACTTAAAATGCTTTGTAATTAATTAATCAATAAAGTAAGTTGCTTTTAAGATCAAGTAATTAGTCAAGTAACTAAGTTACTTTTCAAGGTAACTGTTACAACACAGATTTAATTTTATTTTTATTAACTTTAGCATTTATTTATATTTAAATAATAAATGTCTATGGCAAGGGTTGGGAACCTATGGCTTGCGAGCCATACCTAGCTCTTTTGGTGGTTGCGTATGGTTCACAGAGCCTTCATGATGACATACTTATACAGGAGGGGTGCCACGCACTCTTCTTCCTAGTTTACCTTGCACCGCCCCCTCCACTCTTAAATGAGTACACTCATAATTACAAATGTTAGTCCTTACACAGCCTATCAATGTGGTTTATAATGACAGCGTGGTTTTACGCCGCTCACCACCGGAATTTTTTTTTTACATAAAGATATGCCTCTTTCGGCAAGTGTTGTTGGCGAGCGCACATAAGTGGGGAGAAATGAAAAAAATAAAACCTGCAGGCAAGCTGATTGTGAAAACTTGAAACGCACTTCCCGTCACATACAACACAGTGCGGCGTGTGACTATTGCTGTACTCACAATGTTTGGTTTTACCTATGTATATGAAAAGTCTTTCTCACATTTAAAAAAAACATTAAGACCAACCTTTGTTCACAAATAACGGATGGAAGTCTCAAAGGCTGCATGAAGTTTAATTTAATGACGTAGCAAACGGACGACAAAGCCATCAGCAAAGAAGTTGCATTAATGGTAAGAAGTACTTTTGTCATCATTGGTTAGCAACAGCATCATGTTATTTCAGTGAATTTTGAGACTTATTGTACTCTTAAGGTGTTGGTCTTACATAAAATGCACAAATATACTTGTATTTAGTTTTAAAAATATTGTATACCCTTTTGGAATTATGTTTTAAAATATTTGCCATTTATGGCTCTCCCACCCTAAAAGGTTCCTGACCCCTACCCTAGCGTGTGATTCAGTGAAGCTGGAGTGTCAAAGGGAAACGAAGAGCATCATGGGTAAAGATTGAGGTCCCTCCAAGCCAATGGGATGCCAAGAAGATGCAGGCCGATAGCCAATGGGCAAGCAGCTCTATCACGCCGCTTTCAAACCAAGATACATAATGTTTATGTATGCCGTTTATGGCTCTCTTTCTGGTTTCTGACCCCAGGTCTATGGGAATGGTAAGGTGTGATGGACTTGAACTGTTATTTTCTCTAAGACGAAACTGAGATTTTTGGTTCAAATGAAAGTACATCACAGTCTGCTTCTGAGTGTTAAAAGACCCTCAACAAGACAAGTGGTAGTAAAAATATTGGAACATTAGACAATTTTACAACAGGGACGTACCTGAAACCAGATGGCATTGACAATCTTGCTGAGGACAAACAATGGGAGAACCCAGAGAGCACTGAAGACAGAAGTCAGTATGAACTCTAACCATGACCAGATACTACCATGGAGCGAAGGGTCACCTGGAGCAAAGACAAACATTTGCCTGACAGGCGTATTTCACTACTGGGTAATCCTTCATTAAGTCCTTTTAAAGCCTTATATACAGTACATACCGATAATTTTAGCAGAGAGAGACTGAAGTAGAGGGATAAACACCCGGTAAAAGAGAAACAGACTGAGCTGAAAAGAAAACAAGATTCAAATCTTAGATTTTGAGTCAGACCTTCGATTCACTTTTCCAAGGTTTCAGGCTTAAGCGTGATCATCGCAGAGATACTCAGAAAAGAGCAAAGTAGGTTGAAGTTCTTACCCAGAAGACTCCTCCGTTCCAGGCACAGCACTGAAAGATCCTGCTGGCTACTTTGGGGTCACTACAAAAAAAAAAAATCAAAATAACTGAAGTATATGCTATAATTCTGTTCTTAACCAAACCAAACTTAATAACCAAACCAAACTAATTTAATTCTTCATTTTTTTACTTTACACATTACCCATATGTGGTCACAGATAGACTTATTAGTCCACCCGTGTTTCTTCTAATTCTTTTAACAGACCTAGGACCGGTGTTGAGCCTATCACCTAGCATGCGTACAGAGGACATAAAAAGTCTACGCACCCAGGTTCAAATGACAGCTTTTTACTATTATATTATATTTATTTTAAACAGGAATGAACTACATTGAATAATTTGAATAAACATTATTTTATCAAATAGCTTACCTCTAACCCTCAAGTGCAGCGAGGTAGATGCTAATTCTTGTTAGCTTATCCCTGCTGTATTTCATTCATTGTATGTTAGCTTGGCGCTCGCAATTTTTCTGAAGAAAAACAGACACTAAGTCTGTGATATATCAAAAGATTCAGTAAGAGTAATTCCCTGATATTTCATTTTAGAGGGAATTTCAACTGCAGCGTCCATAAAAGACTAAGAAAGCAATATTCACTTTTGCTCCTTGCTACTATATTATATATTAGCAAACTGGAACGGAGAATGGAACGGCGTGCTTGTAAAAGAGCGATAAAATCAGAGATTTTAGATCCTGTCTGATTCAATCTAATACACGTTTTTTTATGACATCAAAACTATTTCTGACTTCAAAGATTGCCTCGGGACACCCCTTGCACTAACCTCACATCAAATATCAGCAATCCCTGACTAATGTTTCATGGATGTACATGTACTGTACAATCTCCATCGACATGACAAGTGTTGATTAGTGTGGGAGACGCTGCATTCATAATAGGAACTCAAAGGTCCAACATAATCTGTGTCTACCACTACACCATCAGTGACATCTTTAAACAGTATTATAATTACAATTTTGGGTCAAATTTCAAGTGTTATGACTGCAAACTGTTCTGAGGATCCACAGTATGCAAAAAGATATCAAATACAGGTACATCCATAATTGTTAAGGTGCTATTGAACAGGTACTTTCCCACCACAGCACCAAGGAGAGGTTTGGACTGTCATCTTTAGAATCAATGTAACTGTTAGACACACTTGTCTGGTTTACGCTCCTCACTCTGAGCCCGTCTCTGTGCCAAAGCCCCGCTGGCCCTTCTCCGCCGCTGTTCCTCCCTTTTCTGCTGGATGCGTGCATCCAGCTTGGAGATGGTTCCAATTCCCAATATCGAGTCCTTGATCCCCTGTAAGGTCCCAAGTGAGAAAGATAATATACATTTTTAACTCTAAACGGCAGTTACAAAAACAATGACAACATTTGACACAAAATAAAGGCATATTTCACATGTCACATTCTTGGGTCTGATGTTTACACCAAAATGTCCATGGATCAAATTTTTAGTTCCAAAGTTTCTACACGATATGTATTGTCAACACTTCTTGTCAATTTCAGGCTTGCTTGTTGGAAATGGAATAGTTGGAAGGAATGGTCGGTATCATACAAAGATAATGGAAGAACATTTTTGCCATATCTTTATTATTCACTAAAATAAAGTGGTAATACAAATACAAATATCTACTATTTGTCTGTCCCCATGTAGAAAATGGCTCGCTCTCTTTCACATTGCAATTAATGTTGATGTTAATGTGAAGTGTTATTGTATGGAAGTAAATTAATGCTATCAGGATTTGAATTTGAAATGCCACAGAAAACAGGATTTCAATATGAAATGTAAAATGATCACATTTTCAATGGTTGCTACAATTCGCTGAAATTCAACTGGCTATAATTCGCTGTGTAAAATTCACCGTCTGCGCCACCAGGCAGGGTTACTTCAGGCTTTCTTAGTATGTGACGTCACGTGACTAAGAAAGCGTAACTGTGATTGGCTGGGTGTTCGGTTCTGACCTGAAGTAACCCTGCCTGGTGGCACAGAGGGTGAATTTAAGACAGCGAACTGTAGCCGGTTGAATTTCAGACAGCGAATTGTAGCAACTATTGAAAATGTGATCACTTTACATTTGAAATTCAAATCCTGTTTTCTGTGGCATTTCAAATTCAAATCCTGATGGCACATATTCACTTCCATGTTATTGGCTCAAGGTTTTTTTCGTTAGTTTTCTGAAAATAGATGATTTTGGAGCTGCAAGGGCTCTGCCAGATGTAAGTAATATGTTACAAGTGCAATAAGCAGAAGCCATTCCTGCTTTTTTGCAACAGCAGATGTAACTAACAGTCCATTAATAAATGTTGGTGTTGTTGCACGATGCTGGGGTCTAGAGACAAGAAGACGTAGGGCTTATGTGTTACTAAAATACTGTCTACAGCTAAAATAAATCTGTTTTCATATCATTCTTTAAAGTGGGACTGTCATCCCTATAAACATTCTAAAATAGATATTGCAATGAAAATTACATATAACAGTATTCACTACAATGTCTATACGAAAAAATAAATGTGAGTGGATTGTGCGTCATCCATGCGCAAAGTTGTCCCTCGACATCCAAGTGGTCGCCATATTAGTCATGTCCTCTGTCCTTGACGTCATCGTCACTTCCGCCGTTGAAAACGCGCAGTGCCTGCTACTACGGAAGCCGAACAACAGAGATGTTCTGATTTTTCTGACGCCCCTTCTGACACCGAAGCTCTTTTCGAAAAGGACAACACCACACAACCGAGTGAAGTTACCGGGGCAATATGACAGTATTGTTTCGAAGCCCCACGGCTTCTCGGCGAAGCGACGCGGCAGCCTGACGTCGTCCGACGCTCACATCGACACATTTCGTACACGGACCTTTTGTTACGTTATGAGAGACCGATTACGTGGTCCGCCCCAAACTAGTATTTTTTTTTTTTAGTAGCTGTATACACCCTACCTGTCATTTGGAACCCACGAAGCTCTCGTCCTCTGCAATCCATTTTTCACGATGAACCGTGTCTCTTGCAAATATATGAAGGGTAAATCCATTCTCCCGAGTGTTAAAACAATGTCCAGCAATGCAACGAGCCAGCATTTTGGCTAACACGAAGGAACAACGAGCTACCTTCCCGGAGGTAAAACTAATGGTCACAAAGGAGTCCACTTGGGGGCGCCTCTGTCCTTTGCGTCACTTCCTGCTTCTTCTCGAAAACTCATCCCTCGAGAGGATTTTCATGGCGGGAGTTACAAAAAGCTGTATACGTCAAAATCATTTTTTTGTGGTGAAAAAACACATGGGACCATATTGGCTGTGAGTTTTTCATTAATAATATGCCAAAAATCATCCATTTCATGACAGTCGCACTTTAAGCATAGACAGCAGTGCTCTTTGAGACACTTTTTTTTACTTTATGACCAAAAGGTTAAATCAGTTTAGCCAACCTCATAATTGATTGGTTTGATGAATCTTAAAATTCCCATTCAGCTCATTAAATTCTAGAGCACGAATGTGATTCAAAATACAACAATCAAAAAGAGTTGGTTCTCATATCACAACCATGACGGACATGATTTTCACTGACAGCCCCCAGAGAAGTCTTTTTGAGACCAAACTGAAATGGAGCAAGAACTCTACAAATATGTAGTTCATATTAAAATACAGGTGGGGGGTGGATATAATGATTCATTATATGATACCTGCCCAATTCAAATGGGCTAATGCAAAAGCCTCCGACTTTCTTTCGGCTTGTCCCATTAGGGGTCGCCACGGTGTGTCATCTCAGATGAACGCTCATATTTGTTTGGTACAGCTTTTACGCCAGATGCCTTTCCTGACGCAACTGGGCTAATGCAGAAGCTAAAAGGAAAAAAAAAAAAAAAACCAAGGAACTAACATTTCAGCTTCAACAAGACAACCCACCTGTCACCTCCTAATTTTGTTTATCAGTACAAAGAATGTTAATATGAATGATGAATTACCCCGACATGCCCTCAGAAGAGTTGCAACTCAGTCTGAGCCTAAAATCCTCTTTGGGAAAACCTATTTAAACTACTTTATGTTGTATTTCTTTCTGAAGCCTGAAAGATTAAGGAATAATTTATCATGCATGTCAGGTAAGAAATTTGTTTTGCATTTGATTAATGAACACATGGGTTTGGTAAGCAATTTCTAAGACCACTGTGCATTTCTCAGTACCTTTACGGGACTTATTTATACTTACTACAGTGGAAACTCCAAGGTCAATCGGTCCTGGAAAGCAGGTTGAACTAAAGTTTATTCTGATTTCAAAATATTTTTTCTCATGACTGCAACACTTAAAATAATCGATTCCAGGGTCATCATAAAAGTGTGAAACAAAGCTGTAAAAAGCGATACACTACATAAGACAAAACATTATAATTGCCCTCTTGATGTGTGACATAGCATAGTTGACTCCAGTACTGTATATGGATGATCTATAAAAGTAAATAAATGGGTTAAACAGTTTTAAAAAAAAAAAAAACGTGTGATAGTGACAAACATGCAGAGTTAGAGGTGAGTCTTCACATTCTCACTAAACTATGCTGACAGCACTATATTATTCATTCCATTCTTATATTTAAGTTGAAGCACTTTAGCCAAAGATCACTACACGAAGAAACCAGCACATTAACTTACTTATGTCACAATAATTTCCACTTCCTATTATACTGTAATTGTCACAGTTTTACTTTTTTTGTGTGATGTATGATGATGGTTATGTTGTTGATGTAATGAATGAAATTAGAGACTTTCAACTTTGGAGGTCCCAATGCAATAAAAAAAAACTTTTTTCCCAGGAAATTGGGTCGGTGTATCGGTAAACTGTAAACTGCACACTTTTGCTACGTGCTGTGGGTTCATGTGTGTTGTTGCTGACCGTCGCAACATTGCGGAGGAAGGCCCTGACACTGTCTGTCATCTCTGTGGAAGCCCGAGATCCATCAACTGCAGAAGGAAGGGGGTAGGTTGACTTGGTAGTCAACTCTCATGGCAGGAAGATCCCCCAGTAACCTGCTATAACACAGATAATGTAAAAAGATAAGGGATGTGATCTGTGGCAAGGTTATCTTAACCCTAACCCTATATACAAAAGACAACCGAATGTGAAGATCTAACAATTGGTAAAACTCAAACCTGCAACTGTACCAGGTTAAAAGTGCCAGACACAGACGTGTTAATAACTAGTAAAACATGTCCAGCGCTAACACAAGAGCTGAAAGACAAAAATTTGAAGTTATGACTTCATTCAAATACAGTGGTACCGCTATTAATCCATTCCAGAAGTTGTTTCGTGATGTGATTTTTTTGCAAGTAGAAGCACAGTTTACATGCAAATAGCCTAATCCCTTCCACTTCCTTTCACTGGAACTAAGGAACCAATATTTTGCTTCTCACTTTTGTGGGAATAGTTCTTCAATTTCTGTCTCTGCGCCGGTGCACAAAGCAAGGTCCATAAAGACATGGATGAGTTTGGAGAGAAGAATTTACCTAGCCTGCACAAAGTTCGGATCTCAACCCAATACAACACCTTTTGGGATGAACTAGAGGAGAGATTGAAAGCCAAGCCTTCTCATCCATCATCAGTGTGTGATCTCACAAATGCATTTCCGGAAGAATGGTCAAACGTTCCCATAAACACACTCCTAAACCTTGTGGCTAGCATTCCCATAGGAGTTTGTGTGATAGCTGAAAAGGGTCGACCGACATCATATTGAAATGGAATGTCACTTAAGATGTGCGAGACAATGGCAGGTGAGTGAATACTTTTGGCAATATAATACATTTAATTGTGGGTTGTCTGTGACCTCTAATCTCTACGATCAATTGATAAAGACAGATACAAAATCAAGGATTTGGTAATCTTCAATGAAGAACATGAAAGAAGAAAGTCTTTTAAGACGTGTAACCGTCACAAGCCAAAGTCAAGTGGACTAGCTCACTTGACAACGAATGAGAACCGTAAAAATCTCATTCGCGTTGTTACATATTAGTCTGAAACATAGTTGAATTAAATTTAAAACCAAAACGCGGAGGATGTAACGGGTATAAATGAAGGAGTTTCTATTCTCCAAAAAGAAACTATTGTTTTATTTTAAGTTGACGTCAGCACGCCGTCTCGGTCAAGCGTTTAAGTGGTTTCACGTTAGCCTTCCGTAAAGACACACGACGGCGTGTTCCGTCAACATTTGTGTTGAAATGTCGGCCTGGATTTGATGTCTGCTCTCCCAATCTTTCAGCACCTTGTTAGCACGTTTGTTTATGTTGCTAGCTAACTGGCAATGGCCAACACATACAGTAACTCTTGTGACAAATTGCAACAAGAGACAATATTTCAACACGCGAGGAAAGGGCTCGGCCGTTGGCATTGTGCTCCTTACCTCATGCGCCAGGTAATTGGAAATATTAACGTAGATGCTTTTTCTCCTGCCCCTCTAAAAGGGACCGACAACAACAACAAGCAGAACACTGACCAGACGACAAGGGCCGAGGGAAAACCCATTGCGCAAACTCCAACTCTGAAGGATCATGGGAAATGTAGTTCTTATCGGTGCATCAACCCAATCTGTTTCATGTCAAGCAAGTGCCCTTTAATACGAAAATGAAACGTAGTGTGAGCCCGTTTTGAGCCCGATAATGACACTTTGCAACGAGTATCTTATATAGTTTAATGAAATAACTCACATCCTTGGATATAAAATCACTCCCCCAAGGCGGTGCTCCGATGCAACTATGAGCATCATGTGTTCATTTGCCCTGAGGTACAACTCAAGCGCAGCTGCAGGAGTTATCCGCGCATCGACATCTATGGTTGTGCTGAGGATAAGAAACGTGCTGAAAAGGAAATGTGCGCTCATTTGCCTTTCTGTTGCAGTTGTCATCACATACAGATACCTAGGGTAAGTTGTGTGCTAACTAACTCGTGTATTTGTTTGGGAGTTACTTGGAGGTTGTTTTTATGTGAAATGATCAATTAAAAGCAATAACTGAATTAAACTAAGTACATTTCATAATACGTTTCATCATCCATTCATTTTCTGAGCCGCTTATCCTCACAAGGGTCGCGGGAGTGCTGCTGCTTATCCCAGCTGTCATTGGGCAGGAGGCAGGGTACACCCTGAACTGGTCACACACCCAATAGCATCAATTTAGAGTCTCCAATTAATGCATGTTTTTGGGATGTGGGAGGAAACCAGAATGCCTGAAGAACACCCACGCAGGCATGGGGGAAACATGAAAAGTCCATACAGATGGGGGATTTGAACTCCAGCCCTCAGAAATGTGAGACTAACACACAGCTGTGTTACCGTGCCAGCCATGTTTTATCATGCGGTTGTAATACAGTATTGTATATTTTTTCTAGCAGTAAAGCACTAAAGTAGTGTAATTTGCAAATGTATTTCTCAATCTGGTTTCAATCTGAATTCAAATGTGTTCATCCTTATTGTGCAGGAAGGCTGCTTGTTCCTATTAAGCATGTCATGTGCTTAATTCAAGCACAATGCACCGTTATGTGACTGCATATGAACTGCAATTCTTCTTCAGCATACCAAGAGGGGGACAGAGAATAACCAGGAAATTTGGACTGAGCGCCAACTCGTCCCAGTTCTCCTTGGAGGGTGAGCCCTTCCGTATCCTCGGTGGATCCATCCACTATTTTCGTGTGCCCAGGGCCTACTGGAGGGACCGCCTGATGAAAATGAAGGCCTGTGGCATAAACACCCTCAGCACGTAGGAACGTTTTTTTTGTTTTAAAATCATATCCCTCACAACCCTAGAGCTATGCTCACCAGGGTTTTATGTATCCGTGCAGATGCGTACCATGGAGTCTGCATCAGCCCCAGAGAGGCGTCTTCAACTTCCACACACAGCTGGACCTAGAGTGAGGTTTTTGGCTGTGTAACCTGAGGACATACTTTTTTTCACAGCATTGTGTGTACTCTACATACTGGGTAATTGCAATTCAAGTGCTTCGCAACGTCTTGTCATTATTTGCACAATGGGAATACTCGGGTTCCCCTCCCTCACAAGTAAACCCCAGTGCATTGGGTTAGAAGGACGAGTCAGCGCACCCGACCTGACAACGACAGCATCTCCACAACAACAGCAACTTCTCAAGCAATTAACAACACAGCACTGCCACAAGTGAAGCAGGATATCACACCACAGTCTATTCCTGTTGTTGCCAGGCACACGACATGTTCCATAAATTTCACAGTAGAGAGCATCAGTCACTGTGTCAGCTATGTGGTTGCCTTCATGCTGCTTATTCGATTCTCCGGTTTCAGAGCTTACATCAATCTTGCAGCTGAACTGGGTTTGTGGGTGATTTTACGTCCGGGGCCCTACATCTCCTCTGAACTGGACCTAGGGGGCCTTCCGAGGTCAGACACCGAAGACATGAAGTGCCTGTGTGGTGAAATGTAGAAATCGTCCCATAAATTGTTACGGAGTTAGGCAGCACATTCCGTATTGAACTTGAACTAGGTGAAAATGTCATGTCTCATTGTCGGGGGAAGATTCAGGCCCAGTTAGTCAACCTTTGTCCGTTGCTTTGTTGATCTTGTAGAGTTTTATGGATTGTCTTGACCAAGCAGGTCTCTTTCTGTTTCTTTGTAGCTGGCTTCTACAAAATGACGACATGAGAGTGAGAACAACATACCCTGGATTCACCGAGGCTGTCAACATTTTTTTTGACAAACTTATCCCAAAAGTTGTCCCTTTGCAGGTGGCCTTTCTGTTTCTTCATTTCAAGAGAATTATGGATATAATTGTAGATCAGGTTAATTTCTGCTGTTGTAATGAAATGTTGTTGTGATTTTCAGTTTAAGAAGGGCGGTCCCATTATTGCTGTCCAGGTTGAAAACGAATATGGCTCTTTTGCTAAGGATGACGCTTACATGCCATTTATTAAAGCGGTAAAGTGACACACTAAATACTAATAAGAACACTCAGTGGCCACATTATATACACGTTGACAATTTAGTGAGATCTGTGTCAAAATCTGATGCTCAATTTTGATTGAAGCAGCAGTTTTGGAGTACTTTGTTCACCTTGGTTTTACATCAGGAGACTCAAGTACTACCGGTATTTATCACTAATTTCTGTCATGGTCAATAACTAAATTCACTTTTTTTATAGACCACTCTAAACAACCATTAGCAGAAATAAAGTGGTGTACATAAATACAAATCCAACATCAGAAAAAGGAACAGCATTTGCAAAAAAAAAAAAAAATACAATAATTATGTTAATTAAAAATACACTAAGTATTGTACCATATTTACAGTGTATAAACTATGTAGACGTGTACTTAACAAGTGTACTTTATCGTACTGATATTTGTCTCCGTTATACCCCTGGTAAGAAATGGGGGTTAGTATGTGTCATTAAGTGATTGGTACGAATGAAATTATTATGGTTGATGCATCACAAAATTGCAGTATGGTTAATTAAAGAACTTAAGTATCTTACTTAACTTATTCATCCCCACTTAGTACTGTTACCATGTTTTGTAAAAACCTAAAATTTTTATCCTCATGAAGGCATTTTTCCCCCTAAATACGGCTATCATTTTTGCGAACTTACAAAAAGTGTTTAATGTGCATAAAATGAAATTTTGATTGTGGTGTTTTTTGAAAGGCTTTGCAATCTAGAGGGATCTGCGAATTACTGCTCACATCAGACAACCACAACACTCTAAAGTCAGGGGGTGTAGAGGGAGGTAAAGTATTTCTCATCCATATACAGTACACACACTCTCTCATTGACTCGCATATGTATCACTACTTCTGTCTTGTAGCCATGCGATCATTGAAGTTGCAGAAGCTAAATCAGAGAGACGTTCAGGATCTGACCATAATCCGGGTGGGCCTTATTTCCACATTACCAGCACTGTCTCGGAATGTTGTCAAACGACGTACTGTGGCTTCTTTTCTGATTGGCAGCCAAACACACCCACTATGGTGATGGACTACTGGACAGGATGGTACGATGTGTGGGGTGACCTCCACCACGTGCTTCCCCCAGAGGGTACGTTACAGTAGTTTCTGCCTCATCAGAGAGCACAAGGATGCACAGCTGCTATGTAAATTTAAATGCAAATGTTCAAATACAGGTCAAGTAATTTTGAATAAATTCTGGACAAAGAGTATTGAATATTTGATATTCTATGTTTCTAATTATTGAGTGATGATTGCCATTATATTTATATTTATATCTCAGATATGGTGTCTAGCGTTAGAGAGATTCTGAGGCATGGGATGTCTGTCAACCTGTACATGTTCCACGGAGGTTCCAGTTTTGGTTTCATGAGTGGAGGACAAGCTGAACCTTCCTACAAAGCATTGATCCCAAGTTACGGTAGGTGCCTCGGTGTCATACACATTGACTACAATAAACTAGCGTTCTCTTTCATGCAAATGTAATATTAAAGATGTAGTTCTGGGAGGTCAGCACTGAAGCAGTTAGTGGACTGCATTTAATAGAGAAATAATTTATAAAAACCACCAGGAGACAGCACATAATCAGTTATTTTGTAGATTATGACGCTCCATTGTCAGAAGCTGGAGAGTACACTCAGAAGTACCATCTCCTCAGGGATCTGTTCTCTCAATTCAACAGTAAGTTGAGTGATTAAAAATACTGTAATGTCTGCCGTCCTCCTTATGGTGACTTGACTTCTCACTCCAGGAGGCGAAAAGTTCCCTGACATGCCAGTGGTACAACATAAGGAAGCGTATGAACCTGCTATCTTGTACCAGCACTTGTCTTTATGGGATGCTTTGCGCTTTACTGAGGGAGTATGTTTGTAAACGTAAGATTATCTGTAAATATTTCAGAAGCAGACAGTTCCTTTTCTGTCCTGCCTTGACTGTTACCTCCACAGCCATATGAGTCCGACATGCCGGTTAACATGGAGAAACTACCAATGAACAACAGGAATGGGCAGTCCCATGGATACACATTGTATGAGACAACAATCTCCAGTGGAGGATTATTGACATCAGGAGACAATGTTAAAGACCGTGCCCTTGTGAGTTCTAGTGTAACTTTACTGTCCTTGTAAATTTAATTCCTTAATTTATTTATTTTACAATGTTCATTATTTTTGTTGTACTTTGAAGTGGAAATCACTAATAATAGAGTGCTACGTGGCCGACCTCCGCTACTGTTAGCATGTCTCAGTGGCCTTGTGTTGCATGTGCAGTGGCGATGTTCTCCCAATTGTGTAAAGGCGGATCTGATTTGAAAGATTCAGTATGAACGACCTGCTGTTCCCATTTCTAACGGGAAGTAAAATGTCTGGTCACTAAACAGAACATTAGCCATGCTTTAGGTATGAAGAAAGTAAAACACGCACATAACTGCTCCTATTAGCAATGTGACTCATAGTGAGTTTTGTAAAAAAAAAAAAAAACAACATTGAATGAGAACTTCGAACGCCTTTGAGTCTCATTCATTTGGAATACATGAAAGAAATGCTTACGAATACAAACCCAGTAGAGCTCTGAGATCGACTGACTCAGGTCAAATAGTGGAGGGCGCAGTCCAAGGCAAAAATGGTGAAGCAGCATTTGGCTATTATGCTGCACAGAAATGAAATAAGTAAGTGATTCTCAACCTTTACCGAGACAAGGCACATATCTTATACTGTATTTAAACAAATCTCACGGCATACCAACAAACAAAAGTGTCACAAAGAATTGATACACAAATCAATTACACACGTTCTGTCATCAAATACAAGAGCGTTTATTTGTTCTGTCTGTCTTCATATGCAGCTGCCATCGATAGATCAACAGATACATTATTTTTTTTTTGTAAATAAATACCATTTTGACCAATTAAGTGAAATTTGATAATTTATTGTGGCACACCAGCAGAGCTCTTACTAGTTAGGAATCACTGAGATAAGTTGCAAACGGAAGTGATATCAGCCCCAAGTGTGAATATTTTAAAAAACATTGAATGAGACTTTAAGTCTCATTCAATTTGGTGCATTAATTGTGGTAGTTATACACCAAATGTATGGCTATGGTGTAAACAAAAGGAGTGATATTTTGCAAACTTCGAGCCATGTTTTTGCATTATATACTGTAATTTGAGATTTTGGCTTCTTTCACAGGTTTTTGTAAACAAAAGTTACATTGGGCTTTTCAAGCGCCAAAATTTGGAGCTGGCGGTCCCAGATGGCAAGGTATGATATTAAAAAAGACAAGGTGACAAATATATTTTCTTTGCATTGTGTGCATTGTGTCCCTGCTAAACTCTCCAAATGAACGTACATTTTATATGCTCATTACAAAGTTGTTGACAAAAACTCAGAATGATCAAGGAAATATCTTTTTCATCTATGCTGCTAAAACCAAGATTAATGTGAGGATGATCCCGACCCCAAGAGTGTCATTATTGATTTGATAAGCCCCATGTTAAAGTGTTTCCTGTCGCTTGAAGCATTTGCATCATTATTTTGTTACACTCTCCTCAAAGGCACACATCATCATGCTGAAAACATGTTCATGACCTGGCCATTGAAAAATGGAGAATTAGCCACATATGCCGCCAGTAAATGAATCGATATTGCCTCTGGACATGTCCAAACCATCGAAGTCTGGTCTCTCTAACCTTGTCTCCAAAACTTCCAACTTTGGCTGTCCCTCTAATGAGCTCATTTCTAATTCTATCCAACCTGCTCACACTCCGAGCGAGAACCTCAACATGTTCATTTCTGCTACCTCCAGTTCTGCTTCCCGTTGTTTCTTCAGTGCCACCGTCTCTAATCCGTACATCATGGCCGGCCTCACCACTGTTTTATAAACTTTGCCCTTCAGCCTAGCGATACTCTGCTCTTGTTACAGGTCCTCCAAGCGACATGTTTTTTTCTACTGATGTCTTTTTCCGTACTGCTCATCCAAAATCTGCGGTGTTTGAAAACATCAACCTTTCAAAGCCATGCATGATTGCTGGTCCTTACAACGCCACATTTATTTTTTAAAGACATGAACGTTATCTTACCACCATTCATTTTGAGTCTCACTCTGTCTACGCGCTCCTCTACCCGAGGCAGTAACTCTTGAGCTTGTTGTATTTCTCTGGAAAATAATGCCATGTCATCTGCAACATGAAGGTCGGCCAGGGCTGTAACGATTCGCAAAAATTACTTGATTTTTATTGTATTTTAATTATTCTTTTAGTTTGAAGTCATTTCAGTGAACATTTTGGCAACGCGTGTGTAACCCCATCATCAAAACCCACAACAGGGACAGCGGACTTTGAGTTTATTGGTGGAAAACTGTGGACGCGTTCATCGGGGACGAGATCTTGACAAACAACGTAAAGGTGATTGCTCGACAATAAGCAGGGAATTGTTATGCTGGAACGCAGAAGCTTTTTTTTTTTTTTATTTTATTTTTTTTTTTTTTTTATACCATGCGTTCTTGCAGGTCTTGTAGGAGACATCTTATTAAACAATATTCCACTAAGGAAATTCACAATATACAGCCTGGAAATGGAACCCAGCTTCATTTATAGGTTTGTACATGTAAAACAAATATTTTATTCATTTTTTGCTAAGGTTTGCTTGAATTAGATACCTTGCTTTAGTCTCTATCAGGCTCCTTGGAAAACACTTCCCGAATCTCCCAGTTTTCCATGCTTTTTCATGGGCCAACTCTTTGTATATGGCTATCCCAGTGATACATTTGTGAAGCTGCCAGTGAGTTCAATGTTTGTACAGCCTTAATGCATTTTCAATGGGTTTGAATGATGAAAGTGATCCATTATTGTTTGTTTCACAGGGTTGGGACAAAGGTGTCGTGTTTATCAATGGGATAAACCTGGGACGCTACTGGTCCATTGGACCCCAACAGACTCTCTACCTCCCTGGTCCATTTCTCAATAGGGGTATCAACCAGGTATCTTGTTTGCATAATCTTATTGAATTTGTAGCTGCCGTTAAGCCTCTTCTGAAAAAAACTGCACTGGACGCTTCCATGTCAGCAAGCTTCCCTTTCAGAGCCAAGATTGTTGAGAAAGTTATTTTTTAATTTAAATAGACTTTTTGAAAAATTTCAGTCAAGTTTCCGAACTCATCACAGTCCAAGATCTGCTCTCATCAAAGTGCTAAATGATATACATAAGGTTGAACACTGATTCAGGAAAGGTGTCCATTTTGGTCTTGTTGGATCTCAGTGCAACTTGACACAGTAGATCATACTATACTGCTGAACGGGTTTAAAACATGTGTAGGACTAAATGGAATAGTCCTTAAATGGTTCAGGTCGTACCTGGATGAAAGGAGTCACTTTGTAACCAGTGGATGTCCTCAACCTCAACAAATAGCAATAACCTATGGGGTCCCTCAAGGGTCAGTTCTTGAACACCTCCTGTTCAGCCTCTCTGCTACCCTTGGGTCAAATTCTTCAGAACTTTAATTTTCACTATCATACCTGTGCAGATGACACACTGTTATATTTAGCAGTGTCTCCAGATAACTACAGTTCAGTTGAGGTGTTGTGTCACGATCTAAAGCAGATAAATAAGTGGACAAGCCAAAAATGTTCTTCAACGAAACCACAGCAAAACCGAGATAACTGTTTTTGGCAAGAAAGAAAAGAGGATTGCTGTTAGTAGAAACCTAGACGCTATCTTTAAAATCCAAAGACCAAGTCCGAAACCTTGGTGTTCTTGTAGATTCCGACCTGACTTTCAACAGTCTTATCATCAACTCAATTACTAAAACTCCCTTCTACCATCTGAGGAACATATCTAGAATGAAGGCTTGCATGTTTCAAGCAGACTAGGAAAAGCCCACCCATGCTTTTATCTCAAGTAGACTTGACTACTGTAATGGTCTTCTGACTGGACTCCACAAAAAGAGCATAAAACAGCTTCAGTTAATTTAGAATGCCTTAGCTCAGGTTCTGACGAGAACAAAGAGGTCAGAGCATATAACTCCAATTCTAAAGTCTTTACACCTGGTTCCAGTCAGCTTTAGAGTACATTTTAAAGTTCTGCTACTGGTGTATAAATCACTAAATAGACTAAGCAAGTGATTCCAAACCTTTACTGAATCAAGGCACATAGCTTACATTTAAAAAAAATCTCACAGCATACCAACAAACAAAAATGTCACAATAAGTTGATAGACAAATCAGCTATACACGTGCTGTCATCAAATAAGAGCATTTACTTTTTCTGTCTGTCTTTACATGGAGCTGCCATCGATAGAGCAACGGATACATTTTTTTTTTATAAGTAAATACTATTTTGACCAATGAAGTGAAATTTGATAATTTCCTGCGGCACACCAACAGAGCTCTTACTAGTTGGGAATCACTGAGATAAGTAGCAAACGGAAGTGATAGCAGCCCTAGTGTGAATATTTAGAAAACTCTTCTTTTTTTTTCCTCATGATTTTTAGAGAATTTCCATTTTTAAATATTTCTTGCTCTGTAGGCTGTTTACATTTTTTCTCTGTTTTGAACATTTTATTTCTTTGTGTTTAAATGCTTTTAATCATGTAAAGCACTTTGAGTTACATTGTGTATGAATTGCGCTATACAAATATACTTGTGCAAAAAAAAAAAAAAAGAAAAAATGTTACTGACAATGGTGAATTTGAGGTACTGTAATTTCTATGGTGGTATACCAATGAACCACAAAACACATTATGTTTTGATGTTGAATCAGTTTGCTTTAATCTGTCATGTCTATAATCACATTTGACTCTCTTATCTGTTAAGTTCTTGTGTATTTTCTGCAAAAATCAGATCATTGTGTTTGAGGAGCAAGAAGGTGACTACAAGGTCAACTTTGAGGACACAGCAGATCTTGGCATGGCAGCAGACATCCAGTGACTCATCATCTCTATGCCTTCTATGCTATCTGAAATATTTGAAGAAATATGTACAGTATAATAATGATGTGGCAGCACGGTGGGCGACTGAGTAGAGCGTCTGCCTCAGTTAGGTTTGATTGTGAGTACGACTGTTGTCTGTCTCCATTATGCCCTGTGATTGGCTGGCAACCAGTTCAGGGTGTACCCCACGTCCTGCCTGAAGTTACAGTATTAATTTTCTCTTCTTTTTTGTAATGCGCTAGTAATTTAATGGCACATTGCGTAAGATTGTTGTTTAAAGGGAGGAAACTCAGACTTGAGTGAGAATAATAACCATATCGTTAAATAATGAAGTGCTCTCTGTTACTTTCAATCAAAACAACAACATAAACAATTCTATTGTTTAGTAAATCGATGAGGAAAATTTGAATCTTTGATTACGTCCACCCTGTCTTGTTTTAGGTCTAATTTGATTGAGTACATCAACTGGCCTAGTAAAACTCTTATTGTTGTTTGAAACCGTCCATCCATTTTCTGAGCGGCTTATCCTCATGAGGACAATGGGAGTGCCAGAGCCAATCCCAGCTGTCATTGGAGGTTGCCAGCCAATCGCAGGACACACAGAGACAGACAGCATTTGCACTCACAATCACACTTAGGGGCAATTTAGAGTCTCCAATTCATGTATGTTTTTGGGATGTGCGAGGAAACCGGAGTTCCCGGAGAAAAACCATGCAGCCACAGGGAGAACATGCAAACTCCACACAGGCAGGGCCGGGATTTGAACCCCAGTCCTCACAACTGTGAGGCCATCGCTATTCCACCATGCTGCCTAGTTTGAAACCCAAGATAATCAATAATGAAAATATTTTTAGATTTTATTCCAATTTTGTCCATTAGAATAAAGTAATAGACCTGTGTTAGAAGAGCCTTAATAAAGACGAAAGAGGCCTATTCGGAAACGTGGCTTTAGTAGAAAACTGGTTTCATCATTCACTGAAGGCACTGCAGACTGAACACAATGCTCTAGATGTAGTCTCATCACACACACGGGAACACTATACATTTCATGTGAGCCTTCCATAAAGACACACGACGGTGTAAATTTTTATTCTGGACTCTTCTATCTTATTGGCCTGGACTGAAAGTCATCACTTTACATGGAGCAACTCAGTTTGGATATTAAATCATTGTCACATACTGTAAATGTATGAATCAAGACATAAACTCTATCTACTACAAAATCATACACTTTCAATGGGAATTTTAAAATCATGACCCCAAACACTGCATTAGCATTTAGAAAGAGCTCGTCCTTCATAACCTTTGTTCAAAAGAATAAAATGTTGCTGCAACCCCCATTATGTCGTCCATCATATCATTTTAACTTCATTAATCACACAGGAAGATAACATGAGAACTTTTGAGTGGAAATTACCGGTCATCTTGGGCTGTTGCATTTATGTATGTATTTATTCACTCCTCTGAATCACAGACAAAATATGGATTAACTTTCCTGCTGACTCACCCAAAATAGCAGCAAGGTATTTGGTATACAATAGCAATCTATCAAAAAAAAAAAAAAAAAAAAAAGATGACATTTTATCGTTATGATTCTTAATCTTGAAATCACAGTTCAATGTCACATCTCTCATAGTCACATCTTGGTAAATTTTGCATTATATATATCACGCTTTAACTCCCCATCACCTGCAGCACTTCACTGACACTCACATTCACCCCCACATGCACACAAACTGGTGGCTGCTGCCTTGCAGGGTGCTGCCAGGCCCGCTGGGGGCCATTTAGGGTTCCATGTCTTGCCAAGGGCACTTCAAACGCAAACAGTCAGTGCCCGGAATAGAACAGTCAACCATTCAGTTACTTTACGACCCAATCGACGGAGTGAGCAGTGGCCACCCCATTAGTTGAATGCGTATCTTTTACCTGCAAAGTGAGAGTTTTTGACGTAAGAGTAATAAATATATATTTTTAAAATACATACATTGTTTTTACATTTTAAGGTCCATATATAAACCTCGTTACCCTTTGATGATGCATGCATGTACAATATTTTAAATCTATAGGTAATATTTTTAATGCACAAAATTGTGTTAGAAGTTACTGGAATCCTTTAGGTTTCAAACATCCACCCATCCATTTTCTATGCCGCTTAACCTCATGAGGGTCGCAGGCCATGCTGGAGCCCATCCCAGCTGTCAACGGGCAGGAGACAGGTTACACCCTGAGCTGGTTGCCAGCCAGTCGCAGGGCACATCGAGACAAACAGCCGCACTCACGATCACACCTCAGGGCAATTGAGAGTGTCCAATTAATGTTGCATGTTTTCGGGATGTGGGAGGGAACCGGAGTGCCCGGAGAAAACCCGCGCAGGCACGGGGAGAACATGCAAACTCCACACAGGCGGGTCCAGGATTGAACCCGGAACCTCAGAACTGTGAGGCCAATGCTTCTCAGCTGATCCACCTCATTTGTAACAAGATTGGGTAAATGTGTTGTCTTTATTTTCTGAACAGCATATGAATACTAAGTCATTGCTCTTTGTAAATCTTTGGGCATGCAGTTTGTACTGTCATGTACACTGTGACAGTGTACCGTGTAATCAGGGGTATATTGCAAAACACCGGAAGTGATGGGCCCCTCATTGCTGTCTGCCAGGCAGACAAGGACCGCCTTTATTCATCCGTGTCATCTGCTTAAAAACAAAGGAGAGCTATTTATTTCAGATTGGGCTCCGTGCAAAGAGGGCTGTGTATGTACTTGCTGTGCCATCCCTTCTTGCACTCCAAATTGCCTTATGCCCTTTGTCTCAGTTTGCCTCAGACCTAACTGCGTCAGCTCACGAAGGCATTTCTTTCCAGTAGAAATGTTTGTTTTCACGCACCAGTGCTTTAATTCTCCTTGTTTGCAACACCACTTTGGGTTGCAGACAAGCTGGGCCGACAGCAAGCATTGCGTTCCAAGTTCTGTTGTTCGTTGGAAGTTCATCAATTTATCGCATGGAGAAATAACTCCCCTGAAAAATGTTGTTCTCCTGTACCAGGATTTCAGAAAGAAATGTTTGCTGATAACCATCCAGCAATGATGTCATTTCCAAATAGCAATAGTTATCAAGTGCATACAATGTTTTGGGGCACATTATTGACATATTTGAAAGGACCATTTCATGATAGCCCTTGACTTGCAGACTTTACTCATTACGTACCTGGTTTGGGTGTAATGTCATATCTCCACATTCATGTCAGTAAATCCTTTCTTTCCTTCATTTACCAGTAAAGGCCTTTGTGTACGAGTGTGCCACACTAATATCTGCAGACAAAAAAAGGATCAAGATAACGCACAGTATTTGTACAACTCAATTGAAAAAAAATATTTTGAGGAGGGAATTTTAAAACTAAAAAACTGAGATAATCTGGTTTCACAAGTGTGGACATCCTCATAATTGGTTATGTGGCTGTGTTGAGAGTTTACCAATTATATTTTACGTTTTGTTAAAAATTAACCTTCATGGTGGTACAAGTACAGATCAGAAGAATTTAAGGTGGAAGTGGGACTGCATCAGGGTTCCGCGCTGAGCCCCTTCCTGTTTGTGGTACTAATGGATAGGCTGACAGACGAAGTTAGACTGGATTACCCTTGGACCATGATGTACGCAGATGATATTGTGATCTGCATTGAAAGGAGAGAGCAGGCGGAGGAACAATTAGAAAGATAGAGGTACGCACTGGAAAAGAGAGGAATGAAGATTAACCAGAGCAAAACAGCATATATGTGCCTGAATGAGAGAGGCGGATCAAGGCGAAAGAAAAAGAAGAAGATGGGGGTACAGGCTAGTGCAATCTGGCCCAGATAAATGCAGAGGGTTGTGTCAGAAATGGCATCGGTCTTAAAACTTTGCCAAATAAATATGTGCGTTCATCTAAAGAATCCCTGACCGGATCGGTCGTGGCCCGGGTTAACAACGCCCGCCCCCGGCACCGCTAACCTGCAGGGCGTTGGTGAAAATTCAGCTACTGTGGGTCGAAGACAAAGAAGAGGAGGAAACCGGATCCAGCGTCAGAAGAAAAAGAGGAATGCACAGAGCCTACAACTGAGTGTAGGGACTTTGAATGTTGGGACTATGACAGGAAAAGCTCAGGAGTTGGTTGACATGATGATTAGGAGAAAGGTTGATATTCTGTGCATCCAAGAGAGCAGGTGGAAAGGTAGTAAGGCTAGACGTTTAGGAGCAGGGTTTAAATTATTCTACCACGGAGTAGATGGGAAGAGAAATGGAGTAGGGGTTATTTTAAAGGAAGAGCTGGCTAAGAATGTCTTGGAGGTGAAAAGAGGATCAGATCGAGTGATGAGGCTGACATTTGAAATTGAGGGTGTAATGTATATTGTGATTAGCGGCTATGCCCCACAGGTAGGATGTGACCTAGAGATGAAAGAGAAATTCTGGAAGGAACGAGATGAAATAGTTCTGAGCATCTCAAACACAGAGAGAGTTATGATTGGTGCAGATTGTAATGGACATGTTGATGAAGGACACAGGGGCATTGAAGAAGTGATGGGTAAGTACGGCATCCAGGAAAGGAACTTTGAGGGACAGATGGTGGTGGACTTTGCAAAAAAGGATGGAAAGGGCAGTAGTGAACATAATAATTGGAGGGAAAAAAAGTTGCGCTAGTCATACACAAATCGTACTGAAAATTTACAGAGCTGTGGTACAGAAACCAAAGTGTGGACTGAATCACGGTTTATCTGTTACGTCCCACCCCTATTATGAACCACAGCTTCCACGCTAAGAAATGCCCACAAAATGGTTGGAAAAGGCTACTTGAAAATCTGGACTTTATTTGGGGATAATCACACACACTTTAAATAGTGTCAGATGTTTGCTAACTCCCATTTAATGTGTTTGTATGTGATTAGTTAATTTAGAATACAGCCGCATCCCCAGTGATGAAAGGGTGTGCAACCATTTTACTTTCCAAATATATATGTATATATATATTTAATCAATTGAGTTGCACAGCTTATGTGTCACAATGGTGGAAAA
The DNA here is from genome assembly GCF_019802595.1 of Syngnathoides biaculeatus. Taxonomy (NCBI): domain Eukaryota; kingdom Metazoa; phylum Chordata; class Actinopteri; order Syngnathiformes; family Syngnathidae; genus Syngnathoides; species Syngnathoides biaculeatus. The sequence continues at coordinate 2,488,537 of NC_084657.1, read as the reverse complement.
AGCAATAACCAAGAAATAATTCTTGGTATCATTTTTTTCTTGTACCACAAAAAGCCCAGGGGTGTGTAGACTTTTTCGATCCAGTGTACATTAAATCATAACTGATGTCACCGCTTCCAACGGTAAAACATTTTCAAAGCTGACTTTGAAATTGTAACTTATAACCTAAAACTGTTGGTAGATATTTTGAGCATCCATTCATTACCTGAGTGCAGTTTTCTGCTTTAGGCTCCAGATCGTCGAGGGTGACCAGTTCCATTAACAGACTGCTCTCTTGGTAACCTCCCTTTGCATCTAGCTTGAAATATGCCAGAGGCTTTGACAGGATGAGGTGCAGGCTTATTGCAAAGCCAGCCATATCAATGGCGAAGGGTCGATGTGGGTCATATACGACCTTCCAGCCATACACCTTTCCCAAGCTGTTCACTTTGGGGGACTCGTAGCGAAGGCCTCCAACAAATGCAACGGGCCACACGGAGACCTTTTTGGTAGATCGCATCTGGTAGTTGGAGACAGACTTGCACTTACTGTACTCATTTCTAGCTGATTTCACATTCAAAGTATTTAATTTAGCCAGTGTTCTCGTGCTTAACGGCCTATCTCACTGGCCTGGAGACAAGTTGGTGACCTTAGAATGACTCGAGTGTCTGCTGGTTTTCGAGACTAGGGAGTTGTGGTAAATTCAGATCGGTTTACAGTCATATTTTCAGAGCTTTTGGAGACTTGTTCAGTTCGCTGCTGGGGAGAAATCCCTACTTCATGGTGACTTCTAATACAGTGGATTTAAAACTTGGGCTTGCTGTATCATAACGGGGAGGGGGAGGGGGGGGGCGAATTGTTTCAGCCACCCGCTTGACAATTTTTCAATCCCCCCCACCTGGTTTACAATTTTCACCATTACCACCCGCCGCTGATTTTACCGTTTTCACCACTCGCACCACTCCCCTGACGCCCCCCCCCCTCCATGTCAGAGAAAATTAAAACTCGTAAGAGTGCAAGTAATATTTTGTTCTACAGAGTTGCCTGAATTACAGTGACTAATCAGTCGCAGTAATATCTCTGCCAGTGAGATAGGACCTTAAGGATAAAAGGACATTAAGCCTCACCTCCTCAAACAGTTTCAGGCTGTAAGCATTGTCATCATCTGCAAAGTAGACGATGCCTGTCTGGGGTTTGTTTACATTGAACGTCTCCCGAAGCCACCGCAAGGCCAGATTTCTTTGTGAGGTCCCCCTTGGGAACTTCGAATTTGGGCGGCCATGAGTAATGAACTTCTGCGGTGTCTGCGCATTGAGGTGCGTGTAATTGAGTTTCGTCTCATGGAGGAGATGACTAACCAGAGCTGTTCTCTTCTGTGAGTCCTCCACCACGATCCAGTGCAGGTTGTCCACGTGGAGCAAAGTGTTGGCTAGACGGGTGAGGTCGGCCTTCTGCATTGCCCGGCGGTAGGTAGGGGTGATAATATGGATGGTTTGCAGGATGTCGGAATTGGGTAGCGCCTGTGAGCGGGACTCTTTGTGAGCAAAAGTATTTCTGGAGCCTGGACTGCCTCTGTCTCCTATATTGCAAAAAATTAGCATTAAACTATAGAATTGTGGACCAGAATCCCATCCCAAAATCATGGAACTGTGTCGCCGATTACATTCATTTGCTATCCATTGAAAACATTTGGGTTTGACATTAAAATATTTATTCTTGAGAAGCAGTTCAGTTTGCATTTCCTCGTATACATTTGCATATGGAATGGAATTACACATGTACTGTATTGGAATGGAAGGGGAATTACTTTCTTCAGTCTTCTGTTTAGCAAGTAGAATGCAGGCTTCATTGGGTTTAAGTGTGCAGATTGATTTGACCAGTCTAAAATCTTGCACATTTTCCCCCTTATGAAGTTCTTTGTTCTTTTGGCAGTGTTTTTCATAATGAAAGATCTTACAATCCATCTTTGTCATGGCTGTGCCAGTCTCCGACGTGGCGCGCACCTGCTCCTTTCAGCTGATGTGCGCACCGATGCCGGATCTCCGTAATTACGTCCCACGTATTAATGGCCACGCGTGGTGTCTGGTTTTTGCCAGATCGTTGATCCCATGTCACGTTCCCGCAACTCCTAGTCCCTGCTCTTGCTACCCTGTGTACTGAAACCCGCCTCGCTCTTGCCATTCCTCTGATGCTGCCGAATCTGCTACTACTACCCTCGTGGACTTCTTACCAGTGTTTGGACTTTGGATTGAATAAAGACGCTTCCCAAACTGCTCCTAAGCCTCGCGAGTCGCATGTTTGGGTTCAGCTGTGAGTTCTGGCCATGACAGAATGAGCTGGCCATAAAGTGGACCCAGTTGACTCAGACCCGGAGCCCTCCAAATGATTTGTCGCCAGCTGCAGGAGGTGATGCCTCAGTTTGAGTCCTTGTCTGTATCCTTGCCCAGTGGAGCCGGCGCCAACCCAGACCCAGCCGCTGCCACTGCAGGCCTACGTAGTCCCGAGTCCACTCCCTCACAGGTCACTGACGCTCAGAGGGCCGTGTGCTTACCCCTCTCTCCCCGTTACCGGACACTCGGGCAATATTAAGCCCTTCATCACCCAGTGTGAGTTGCACTTCGAGTTGCAGTTCCCTGCCTTTCCCACCGACCGCTCCAGGATTGCGTTTGTGATCTCCTAACTGACTGCGAGGGGGGAAGACTGGGCTACCATGGAATGGAGCCGCGGGACAGACACGTGCCGAACGTGGGCGTCCTTCGTCACCGCCATGGCACAGGTGTTCCAGTACACATCCCCTGAACGCGAGGCGGCCACATCGCTGATCACGCTCCAGCAGGGCCGCGTGCAGAGTCCTGGATTACGCAATCAAGTTCCGCATTCTGGGGAGCGAGAGCCAGTGAAACGATAGGGCGCTCCGAGACAACTTTTTCCAGGCGTTGTCCCCCGCGATCAAGGATCGACTAATTCCGGTGGACCTGCCAACGGACTTGGACGTCCTCATCGCGCTCGACCTGGAAATCGATCAGAGGCTCTTAAATCAAGAACAGAATGAAACACGACGGGGAAACGCCCAACAGAACTTCAGACAATACACTGCGCTGCAACAGGGTCCTCCCGACGCGGAAGAACCCATGCAAGTGGACAACATTGATCTGTCACCTGAGGAACAGAAACCGCCGCTGTTTCTATTGTGGACGGGCGAGCCACCTCCCCGCCAAACCAGCGGGACCCGCACTCAAAGTGTCCAAGACGGTGAGTCTTAACCACGCCTCAACCTGTTCGACTCGAGCCCTCCTACGTGTGACATTAAGTTCAGGTGGTCGGTTTCACACGGCTACAGCGTTCATCGATTCCGAGTTCAGACGCCAATCTTCGAAGTCCTCAGGGTGTTCAAATACTTATATTCTTCACTGTAAATGTCTGTGAATTAAATTTTCAATTTACATGCTACACCCAAATGTATTCAGTTATGTTTGATATGTTTGACTTTCTTACCCTTAAATCTTGGAAGAACAGGGAGGTTGGTGCTGTCATCCCAAACATAGATGAGTAAGATCCAAGGCAATAGTGTGAATAGAATGGCAACAATGTTTCGTCTTTTCGGCATCTCCTGGTCCAGATCTCAGTTATTCCCTGCTGGGTTTTTTACACAAAATGCAGCACATAAACACTAGAACCAAAGTATTGTGAAATATACTTTCCAATGACAACCGGATTAAAACAAAACAAACAAAAACAACTGTCCCTGTTCCGTGAGCAACCGTACATGCCCACGTCATACATACAGTGAAGAAAATGAGTATTTGAACACCCTGCTATATTGCAAGTTCTCCAACTTAGAAATCATGGAGGGTTCTGAAATTTTCATCGTAGGTGCATGTCCACTGTGAGAGAGATGAAAAGAAACATCCAGAAATCACAATGTATGATTTTTTTTCATGATTTATTTGTGTGGTACAGCTGCAAATAAGTATTTGAACACCTGAGAAAACAAATGTTAATATTTGGTACAGTAGGCCTTTGGTTTGCAATTACAGAGGTCAAACGTTTCCTGTAGTTGTTCACCAGGTTTGCACACACTGCAGGAGGGATATTGGCACACTCCTCCACACGGATCTTCTCTAGATCAGACAGGATTCTGGGCTGTCGCTGATAAACACGGAGTTTGAGCTCCCTCCAAAGATTTTCAATTGGGTTTATGTCTGAAGACCGCCGAGGCCACGCCAGAACCTTGATATGCTTCTTTCGGAGCCACTCCTTGATTTTCCAGGCTATGTGCTTGTCATGTTGAAATACCCTTTCATGACCCATCTTCAATGCTCTGACTGAGGGAAAGAGGTTGTTCCCCAACATCTCACAATACATGGCCGCGGTCATCCTCTCCTTAATACAGTGCAGTTGTCCTGTCCCATGTAAAGAAAAACACCCCCAAAGCATGATGCTACCACCCCATGCTTCACAGCAGGGATGGTATTCTTGGGATGGAACTCATCATTCGTCTTCCTCCAAACACGGTGAGTGGAATTATGACCAAAACGTTCCATTTTGGTCTCATCTGACCACAACACTTCCTCCCATGACTCCTCTGTATAATCCATATGGTCATTGGCAAACATAAGATGGACCTTGACATTTGCTGGTTTAAGCAGGGGAACCTTCCGTGCCATGCATGATTTCAAACCATGACGTCTTAGTGTATTACCAACAGTCACCTTGGAAAAGGTGGTCCCAGCTCTTTTCAGGTCATTGACCAAGTCCTGTCGTGCAGTCCTGGGCTGATTCCTCACCTTTCTAAGAATCACTGAGACCCCACGAGGTGATATCTTGCACGGGGCTCCACTCCGATCGAGATTGACAGTCACGATTAGCTTCTTCCATTTTCTTATGATTGCTCCAACAGTGGACCTTTTTTTTTTCACCATGCTGCTTGGCAATTTCTCCGTAGCCCTTTCCAGCCACGTGGAGTTGTATAATTTTGTCTCTGGTGTCTTTGGACAGCTCTTTGGTCTTGGGCATATTACAAGTTTGAGTCTTACTGATTGTATGGGGTGGACAGGTGTCATTATGCAGCTAACGACCTCACACATGTGCATCCGATTCAAGATAATACATGTAGTGGAGGTGGACCTAACAGGCCTTTGAGGGTCAGAATTGTAGCTGATGGACAGGTGTTCAAATACTTATTTGCACCTGTATCACACAAATAAATCATTAAAAAATCATACATTGTGATTTCTGGATTTTTCTTTTTAGATGATCTCTCTCACAGTGGACATGCACCTATGATGACAATTTCAGACCCCTCCATGATTTCTAAGTGGGAGAACTTGCAATATAGCAGGGTGTTCAAATACTTATTTTCTTCACTGTAATAACTCTACAGGTACAGTTTTTTTTTCAAGTGGATCGGGTACAGGAATGACATGATCCGAGGGAGGGAGATTCCCCTTTGTAGCAATACTGTTCAGGACAATAGAAGGTAGTATTATGTTTCACACTCCTTGGGAGTTCAAAACACAAGTTCTGCAAAACACCACTTCAGAACTCCATTTAATGTTATATTGTCGGTCTGTGGCTCGAGAGTGGACCACCACCCAGATGTAAAATGTCTGGAATAGTTGCAGTCTTTGTTCAAATATGGAGGCACAACAATAATTACTGCGAAACAGAAAACAATGATGTCAAGTGGTCTAAAAACTAAAACAAGGATACAAATATGACATGAGTGTAAATCGTGATAAAGACAGGAAACCAAAAACTATGATGATAGATGATCTTGACGAGAAAAAGACATCTGGGAAACTATACAAATGAAAAGTGGTGGATGGCGCTACAGTGGAAGGAAAGTACCAAAAGAGTGAAACAAAAACGGCAACAAGAGAGCAACAAAATGCAAAATTCAAAGCACTCCTTTTGAGATGAAATCCAATGAGAAAGATACAAGAGAACAAAAGTTATATCAATCAGCAAAATGACGTGCTGTAGAACACTAGAACATCTTCCTTCCACTGCAGGCAAAGCTGAATGCAAATGAAAGGATGATTGCGAGCAGATGCGGCTCATTGGCTCAACGCAATGACCCAGGTAAGACTGAAGGCAGAGCGAGAGTATTAAATTACTGGTAGCCAGAAACAGTCAACATGGCAGTACCCCTCCTTCAAAGGACACACCCTGGCAAACCACCTGGTTTGGATGGATGTTTACCGTGAAAGTGACAAAGGATAGACAAATACAGGATCCAGGATCGACGAACCAATCCAGACCCATGCTTCTTAAGATAACCCAATATGGATAATGACCGATCTAAATTAGTAAACATAACACTGAAGGCTACTAGGTATACATGGGAAAAAATGGCAGAGTAACCCACATGGGATCAATCAAATTGTATTTAGATGAAGATACATCCAGTGCCGTGTGAAAGTATTCGGCCCCCTTGAACTTTTCAACCTTTTGCCACATTTCAGGCTTCAAACATAAAGATATAATATTTTTTTTTTGTCAAGAATCAACAGCAAGTGGGACACAATTGTGAAGTGGAATGAAATTTATTGGATGTTTTATACTTTCTTGACAAATAAAAACCTGAAAAGTGGGGCGTAAAATATTATTCGGCCTCTTTACTTTCAGTGCAGCAAACTCACTCCAGAAGTTCAGTGAGGATCTCTGAATGAGCCATTGTTGACTGATGATGATAAATAGAATCGACCTGTGTGTAATCAAGTCTGCTCTGATTGTCTCAGGGTTCTGTTTAAAGTGCAGAGAGCATCATGAAGACCAAGGAACACATCAGACAGGTCCAAGATACTGTTGTGCAGAAGTTTAAAGCCGGATTTGGATACAAATTGATTTCCCAAGCTTTAAACATCTCAAAGGAGCAGTATGCAAGCAATCACATTGAAATGGAAGGAGTATCAGACCGCTGCAAATCTACCAAGACCAAGCCATCCCTCTTAACTTTCACCTCGAACAAGGAGAAGACTGATCAGTGATGCAGCCGAGAGGCCCATGATCACTCCGGATGAACGGCAGAGATCTACAGCTGAGGTGGCAGAGTCTGTCCATAGGACAACAATCAGTCGTACACTGCACAGATCTGGTCTTTGTGGAAGAGTGGCAAGAAGAAAGCCATTTCTCAAAGATATCCATAAAAAGTCTCGTTTAAAATTTGCCACAAGTCACCTGGGAGACACACCAAACATGTGGAAGGAGGTGTTCTGGTCAGATGAAGCCAAAATCAAAGTTTTTGGCCACAATGCAAAACGATACGTTTGGTGTAAAAGCAACACAGCCTATCACCCTGAACACACCATCCCCACTGTCAAACATGGTCGTGGCAGCCTCATGGTTTGAGTCTGCTTTTCTTCAGCAGGGACAGGGATGATGTTTAAAATTGATGGGAAGATGAATGGAGGCAAATACAAGACCATTCTGGAAGAAAACCTGTTGGAGTCTGCAAAAGACCCGAGACTTGGACGGAGATTTATCTTCCAACAAGACAATAATCCAAAACATAAAGCCAAATCTACAATGGATGGTTCACAAATAAACGTACCCAGGTGTTAGAATGGCCACGTCAAAGTCCAGACCTGAATCCAATCAAGAGGATCTGTGGGCAGAGCTGAAGGCTTCTGTTCACAAACGCTCTCCATTGAACCTCACAAAGCTCGAGCTGTTTTGCAAGGAAGAATGGGCAAGAATTTCAGTCTCTCCATGTGCTAAATTTATTGAGACATACCCAAAGCGATTTGCAGCTGTAATTGCTGGAAAAGGTGGTGATACAAAGTATTAATGCAAGGGGGCCGAATAATATTACCTGCCCCACTTTTCAGGTTTTTATTTTTCAAAAAAAGTATAGAATATCCAATAGATTTCATTGTACATCACGATTGTGTCCCACTTGTTGTTCATTGTTGCTAAAAAACAAAAGTTATCGTATATCTTTATGTTTGAAGCCTGAAATGTGGGAAAAGGTTGAAAAGTTCAAGAGGGCCAAATACTTACACTAATACGAACACCTAATTCTCTTTGTAGCCCACAAAAAATGAAATACATGTTCCATATAGCGGCACAGTCACGCAGCAGTAGAGTGTTGGACTCACATTTCTGAGCACCGGGGTTTGAGTCCCAGCCCTGCCTGTGTGGAGTTTGCATGTTCTCCCCGTGCCTGCGTGGGTTTTCTCCGGCCTCTCCAGTTTCCTCCCACATCCCAGAAACATGCAAGATTAATTGGACACTCTAAATTGCCCCTAGGTGTGATTGTGAGTGCGGCTGTTTGTCTCGATGTGCCCTCAGATTGGCTGGCAACCAGTTCAGGGTGTACCCCGCCTCCAGCCTGTTGACAGCTGGGACAGGCTCCAGCACTCTTGCGAACCTTGTGAGGATAAGCAGCCAAGAAAATGCATGGATGGATATTTCATGTGCTTGAATTTGATACTTGAAATTTCAAATGGACACACAAAAACACTACAACACAGTGTCAGCCTTCATCTGTGGAATGATCTCAACTTTGGCTTTGATTGGCTGCTGTTTGGTAATTTTTTCCAGTGCTAGCATGCCTCAACTACTTTGTACTTGTGGGAGGGATCACAAGCAGTGTGCAACATAATACTATGTTGTATTTTTTATTTTTTTTTTTTTTGTAGACTATTGCTACAAAGCTGTATGTCTCTCTTTGTTGAGAGTGACGATGAACCTGGGCCAAGTGAAAATCAAGACAGAGCACTGACTTTCTCTCAGAATAAGTTACTGGAAATTCAGAAAGAAATGTCATTTTCAGGTAGTTTTAACAATGATTTTTAGATTTCTGTAAATGTTACGTTTTCCAATTAGAGTTAGAAAAGAATACAATACTGTGAGTTTTTTACAGCTTCGAGAGGATGAGTCTACTTCTACTTTAACGGGCTTTAGTATGAAGTCGTAACTGTATGGTTTGAAAATCAGCTGAAAAACACCAATAAATAAATGGAGATCTACTGCATGATGAATATTATCTAGTTGAATAGCTCATGGTGGCACAACAAACCGTTGTTGGGAGAACTGAGACACCAGGAAAGCCATTCAACTGAAAAGTGGTTGACAGACCCACAATTGATGGAAGGTAGCAAAAAAGTAAAACAAAATCTATCTACACTAGAAAGAAAATGAAAGTACTAATCAACAAAAACACAAGCACATCTGGAAAACCTAAGGAGAAGAAAGAGAAACAATTTATAGAAGTACTGAATCAAAACCAAACCTGAAGTACTCCTGGAACTGACGAGATGAGATTTGATCGGAGTGTTACAAGAGAACAAGAGTTACGGGATGTCAAAAAAAAGCAAAATTCTTGGACACCTTCTTTTTACTGAAGCCAAATACCACCCAAGACTTTTAGCAGGCTTACTTATACATGAGCACACCTAGCACCCTTCAGTATGATATGCAGTCTGATTCAGGACATGATCTCAATTTTCAGATGCCTCAGGTGCACCATTGACCTCCTCGCAGGGTGAGACAGTTCGCTTTGTAACAATATTGTGTACAACAATGCAAGCATGGATTATGTTGCGCACTCCTTGTGGTTCCACTTGCAAGTAGGCATGAAAAAGCACTGCGTCTGAACTCCATTTAAACACTCAGTAGTCGTAATCCTTTTGTTTTAAAAATTGTTTCAAAGTTTTGTTTTTTTTTGTCATCCCGGTATAGTCTAATTTTCAATGGTGCCCCACTGTCAGTCGCCATGTTATTTTAAATATACTTTTTTCTTTTGTCTTTGATTTCCAGGATAACATGTCACCCAATTTCCATGCTTATCATACTAAAAACAAATACATTATCTGTAATACAATATGAACACCCTTATCCAGTGGTGGGAGGTGCACGTGGGACAGTAAGGCTGAGAAGTGTGACCCCCACTGTAGTTGGAACACAACCCCCCCCGGCCCCACTTCTTGAAAAGGGAGACCACAACCCCAGTTTCCCAATCCAAAGGCACTGTCCCTGATGTGAACGCAATCTTGCAGAGACGTCTTAACCAGGACAGCTCCGCAATATCCAGAACCTTAAAGAACTCTGGGCGAATCTCATCCACCCCTGGGGCCTTGCCTCTGATGAGATTTTTGGCCACCTCAGTGACCTCGATCCCAGAGATAAGAGAGCCCACCTTAGAGAACTCAGACTCTGCTTCCTCATGGGAAGGCATGTCATTGGAAATAAGGAGGTCTTCGAAGTACGCTCCTCGTCGCAACGTTCCACCGTCACACATTGGAGATCCCACCCTGAACTCAAACACAAATAAACCATTCTCCACAACTTTATCTTCTTCTGGGTTCAGTCAACTTTGATACTATTTTATTGTGACAACTGTTTCTGTTTTTATTTGGAAATAGCCCTTTAAAAATAATCAATGCTAAGAATTAACCAATCAACTGAACATTTTTTAATGTATCTTCCTTTTTTTTACTGGAGATCACATGCTCTGAACTGGGTTGGGTTGGTAATTGGAGACAGACTCAATGAAACGCAACTGAAGGGATAATACAAACACCGCCAAGCGAACACAGACGTACAGAACACAAAACTACAGAAAACACAGCATCTTCATATTTATTTTAATGCGGATAGCAATAGCTTTCAGTAGGGACTCTGCAAATTACTGCACCTCTTTATGTGTGTGAACAACTGCATGCAATCCTAAATTGACCAAGAGATTGCTGATGTCTCTAGGCATTGGGGCAGCCATAACCAAGTGATTAAGATCGCCCCCTACCACTGTAGCGATGTTAGTTCAAGTCATTGACTGGAAGGAGAACATGGGCCGCAAAAATGTCAGCTTTGTGGACACACAAAGCTGGAGAGGATGTGGCAATAGAGTATCCACCTAGAACATCAACAATAACAATCACATCCATGCCCAGAAGTTTCATGCCTTACCATCTTCTTTATTTGATTTTAAGTGAATAACCACATGACCACATGATGACTCAACATTGATCAATTGTGCACCAACATTTGCCAATCCCCTGCTTTACTCCTGGAACTCAACTTTGGTCAAATAGATAATTGCCTTCACTATTCCTTTTATCTGGGTTGATGTATAGCTGTTTAGGTAGCACATTTGTACATTGTAACAATAAAACATTGAAAAATAATTTTTTGACTCTGAACCTTTCTCCTATGTTCTACTTCCAGAATTCTTGGTTGGTTGATATTTTTGTATGACTACACACACTGATAAACTCATTAAGTGCAAAAGACGTTCGTAAGAGAGTAGGCATACAGAAAATAATGATGCTGTTCAAGGTAGCAGTTCTTCGTTTGCCGAGAGGAAACCATCAGATCCGCATGCTTTAAAAGTGCTTAATCTTCTGTACACAATTGGGAGTGAAAACTAGCTGATTTCTGTCAGAGCATCCGGTAGGTGCCAACTGTCAGGTTTACGCGGACTTTTGCTTAGTCAGGAGTCAGGGACATGGTCAGTGACGTGTCCGGTGATAGCATCCGGTGATAGTCAGGCTCATGCAACTCAGGCCAATGAAAGTACAATTTCTCAAGGAAGGAAGACAAGAGGAATTTCTTGCTCGCGAGGAGAATGTGGGATGTGACTCTTTCACCATCTCCAACCCGTTCTGCCCACACCTCCACGAATTCTCATTTTTATTCCTTAGTGCGGTTCGCATCACAGCAAAGCAAATGTGACAAACAAAGCAACTGTGACGAAAATAGCCAAAGCGAGTCTTTGCGACGTCTTCATCATCCTCTCGAGATCATCAGTCTTTATGTCTGCATTGCATAAACAAAAGTTAGGATTGCCAAAGCTGATGGGAAGAGAATTGGGTGGAGGGGCAACCATGGCTGGAGGACTTAATATTTTGAATTAAATCACATCAAAAATGTCACAGGACAAGGAAAGAAATTGCTGGGGGGGGGGGGGTTTGAGGTCGGGCTACAAAGAACCATATATATTTTGGAACTTGTTGATCAGAGGCAAAAATAGTAACAGTCGTTACAATAGTCAGACTATAAAAAAGTTTTTATGAATTTGGATCTCATTTGTTAAAGTATTCACGTTTGCATGGTGGAGTTGGTAGGAAAAGGTAATGGATCTAAGTGCGGGGAAACAATGAGGCAAGGGGAGTGTTCAGGAGTCTCAAAAAAGTATTCCCAAAAGCAAAACAAAAAAAGGGGGGAATGGAAAATCGAAGTAATTGCTAACATCACAGAAAATCATGAATTAACGTCACAAAGAAATACTAAAAAAACACGACCACCGAATCCATGGCAATACTATGGATACGTGTGATTGGGTGTTGTCCTTGCATAAAAATCATAATCTTTTTGAAAGACCTAACCACCCGTGCCCCTACCTGAGAAAGTGCTTTCTAAAATCTGACAGAATATTTGGGAGGTACTGAAAAAATTAAATTCAATAAATTTCATGAATAAAAGTCCAAATGATCCTCAGAATCACCAACATAACACTGAACAACTGTCATGCAGGTACAGTACTGTGAAAAAGTATTTGCCCCCGTCCTAATTTATTTATTTTTTGCTCATCTATCACACAAAAACATTGCACACAATCAAATTAATTGTAATATTGTTCAGAAACAACCCAAGGAAATACAAAATGCAGTTATCAAATAATTAATTTTGTTAAGGCACAAAAAAGTCCCTCTGTGAGAAAGTATCTTCAATTAGATAATGTACATGTTTTTAGGATATGGAAGGAAGCTATAAGTACTCAGAGAAAACCCACGCAAGCAAAGGAAGGAAGAACATGCAACACTCCATACAGGAAGGCCAGATTTTAACCTACGACCTCAGAACTGTCAGGCAAATATGCTAATCACTCGCAAACTGTGCCGGTCACTTGATTTTGACGATGCTAAATCGAATCAATATAATCTGTTACGCATGAATAAAAAGTACTATCTACCGAAGTCAGGGAGTGTCACTCTTTGACTCCGCTCGATTGTTTGTGAAGGTTGTAAGAAACGTTATGAGGAAGTGCTTGCAGCAGCAGAGGTCAAAGGTGAGCAGTTTCTGGCCCACTCACACAGGATGGAGCTCCATCATCCAGGCAGACGCTCAATTATGCAAAAGACAAAGAAGACAGATGCAAAAATCTTCTGTCTTCTCCAGGTGGAGAACCCGCATTAGATTTTGCTCTCTCGACTTTTTTCTTTTCCCCTTGATGAGTTACTGCATGTCTTACACATTGTTATTTTAGTCAATGAATTGGAACGGAGGGTGACTGGTTAAAATATCTGCCTCACAGTTCATGCAGTATTTCACATTTTTTAAAATTTCAATTCATTTATTTATTTACATACGTACTTAATTACTCACTTTTCTGTGATGGCTGTGCAGTGACTAGTTTCACCCATCCATCCATCTATCCACCTATTTTCATCCACACAGGCGGCTCCAGGTTGGAACCCGGAACCCCGGGACTGTGAGGCCAATGCTTTTCACCTGATCCACCACGCCGCCGACTTGTTTCATTTTTGAGTATTTGTCATTATCGATAGAATTTTGTGAAACCCTCAGTATTCCAGGAGCGTACATGCCTCTAAAACTCAAAGCACACTTTAGACCACACTTAGTGATGAACAGGATAAACATCCATCCATCCATCCATTTTCTTTGCCGCTTTTCCTCACGAGGGTCACGGGGAGTGCTGGAGCCTATCCCAGCTGTCAACGGGCAGGAGGCGGGTACACGCTGAGCTGGTTGCCAGCCAATCGCAGGGCACATGGAGACAAACAGCCGCACTCACAATCACACCTGGGGGCAATTTAGAGCGTCCAATTAATGTTGCACGTTTTTGGGATGTGGGAGGAAACCGGAGTGCCCTCCCGGAGAAAACCCACGCAAGCACGGGGAGAACATGCAAACTCCACACAGGCGGGTCCTCAGAACTGTGAGGCCAACGCTTTACCAGCTGATCCACCATGTCGCCCAGGATCTTCTTCTTCTTCTCATTCTTTCGGCTTGTCCCGTCAGGGGTCGCCACAGCGTGTCATCTTTTGCCATCTTAGCCTCTCTCCTGCATCTTCCTCTCTAACCCCAACTGTCCTCATGTCTTCCCTCACCACATCCATAAACCTTCTCTTTGGTCTTCCTCTCGCTCTTTTGCCTGGCAGCTCCATCCTCAGCATCCTTCTGCCAATATACTCACTCTCTCGCATCTGAACATGTCCGAACCATCGAAGTCTGCTCTCTCGAACCTTGTCTCCGAAACATCCAACTTTGGCTGTCCCTCTAATGACCTCATGTCTTGTCTTATCCTATCCAACCTGCTCACTCCGAGCGAGAACCTCAACGTCTTCATTTCTGCCACCTCCAGTTCTGCTTCCTGTTGTTTCTTCAGTGCCACCGTCTCTAATCCGGACATCATGGCCGGCCTCACCACTGTTTTAGAAACTTTGCCCTTCATCCTAGCAGAGACTCTTCAGTCACGTAACACGTGAGACACCTTCCACCAGTTGTTCCAACCTGCTTGGACCCGTTTCTTCACTTGCTTACCACACTCACCATTCCTCTGGATTGTTGACCCTAAATATTTGAAGTCGTCCACCCTTGCTATCTCTTCTCCCTGTAGCCTCACTCTTACCCCTCCACTTTTCTCATTCACGCACATATATTCTGTTTTACTTTGGCTAATCTTCATTCCTCTCCTTTCCAGTGCATGTCTCCATCTTTCCAATTGTTCCTCCACCTGCTCCCTACTTTAACTGCATATCACAATATCACCTGCGAACATTATGGTCCAAGGGGATTCCAGGCTAACCTCATCTGTCAGCCTATCCATTACCACTGCAAACAGGAAGGGGCTCAGAGCTGATCCCTGATGCAGTCCCACCTCCACCTTAAATTCCTCTGTCACACCCATGGCATATCTCACCGCTATTCTGCTGCCCTCGTACATGTCCTGTACTATTCTAACATATTTCTCATGCCACACCAGACTTGCATATGCAGTACCACAGTTCCTCTCTTTGTACTCTGTCATAGGCTTTCTCTAGGTCTCCAAAAACACACTGTAGCTCCTTCTGGCCTTCTCTGTACTTTTCCACGAGCATCCTCAAGGCAAGTAATGCATCTGTGGTACTTTATCTAGGCATGAAACCATACTGTTGCTCGCAGATACTTACTTCAGTCCTGAGTCTAGCCTCCACTACTCTTTCCCATAACTTCATTGTGTGGCTCATCAACTTTATTCCTCTATAGTTCCCACAGCTCTGAACATCCCCTTTGTTCTTAAAAATGGGAACTAGAGCACTTTTCCTCCATTCTTCAGGCATCTTTTCGCCCGCAAGTATTCTGTTGAATAAGTTGGTCAAAAACTCCACAGCCATCTCTCCAAATTGCTTCCATACCTCTGCCGGTATGTCATCAGGACCAACTGCCTTTCCATTTTTCATCCTTTGTAGTACCTTTCTGACTTCCCCCTTAGTAATCATTGGCACTTCCTGGTCCTTCACACTTGCCTCTTCAACTCTTCCTTCTTTCTCATTTTCTTCATTCATCAACTTCTCAAAGTATTCTTTCCATCTATTTAGCACACTACCGGCACCAGTCAACACATTTCTATCTCCATCCTTAATCACCCTAACCTTCTGCACATCCTTCCCATCTCTATCCCTCTGTCTGGCCAACCTGTAGAGATCCTTTTCTCCTTCTTTTGTGTCCAACCTGGTGTACATATCTTCATATGCCTCTTGTTTAGCCTTTGCCACCTCTACCTTTGCCCTACGTCGCATCTCGATGTACTCCTTTCGCCCCTTCTCAGTCCTCTCAGTATCCCACTTCTTCTTCGCTAATCTCTTTCCTTGTATGACTCCCTGTATTTTGGGGTTCCACCACCAAGTCTCCTTCTCCCCTTTCCTACCAGATGACACACCAAGTACTCTCCTGCCTGTCTCTCTGATCACATTGGCTGTCGTCGTCCAGTCTTCCGGGAGCTTCGGTTGTCCATCGAGAGCCTGTCTCACCTCTTTCCGAAGGCCGCACAACATTCTTCCTTTCTCAGCTTCCACCACATGGTTCTCTGCTCTACCTTTGTCTTCTTCATCTTCCTACCCACCACCAGAGTCATCCTACACACTACCATCCTATGCTGTCGAGCAACACTCTCCCCTACCGCTACTTTACAGTCAGTAACCTCCTTCAGATTACATCGTCTGCACAAAATGTAATCCACCTGCGTACTTCTACCTCCGCTCTTGTAGGTCACTATATGTTCCTCCCTCTTCTGGAAATAAGTGTTCACTACAGCCATCTCCATCCTTTTTGCAAAGTCCACCACCATCTGTCCCTCAAAGTTCCTTTCCTGGATGCCGTACTTACCCATCACTTCTTCATCGCCCCTGTTTCCTTTACCAATATGTCCATTACAATCTGCACCAATCACAACTCTCTCGCTGTCTGGGATGCTCAGAACTACTTCATCTAGTTCCTTCCAGAATTTCTCTTTCAACTCGAGGTCACATCCTACCTGTGGGGCATAGCCGCTAACCACATTATACATAACACCCTCAATTTCAAATTTTAGTCTCATCACTCGATCTGATACTCTTTTCACCTCCAAGACATTCTTAGCCAGCTCTTCCTTTAAAATAACCCCTCCAACATTTCTCTTCCCATCTACTCCGTGGTAAAATAATTTAAACCCTGCTCCTAAACGTCTAGCCTTACTACCTTTCCACCTGCTCTCTTGGATGCACAGAATATCAACCTTTCTCCTAATCATCATGTCAACCAACTCCTGAGCTTTTCCTGTCATAGTCCCAACATTCAAAGTCCCTACACTCAGTTGTAGGCTCTGTGCATTCCTCTTTTTCTTCTGACGCTGGATCCGGTTTCCTCCTCTTCTTTGTCTTCGACCCACAGTAGCTGAATTTCCACCGACGCCCTGCAGGTTATCAGTGCCGGGGGGCGGGCGTTGTTAACCCGGGCCACGACCGATCCGGTATGGGATTCTTTAGATGAACGCTCATATTTGTTTGGCACAGTTTTTACGCCGGATGCCCTTCCTGACGCAACCCTCTGCATTTATCCGGGCTTGGGACCGGCCTACAGATTGCACTGGTTTGTGCCCTCTTAGGGCTGCATTATGCCGCCCAGGATAAATAATAATAATAATAATAACGCTTTGCAGTTACAGCGCTTTTCCAGGCTTTGTAATTTCACACCCTGGTGTTGGCAATCTTCCACCATTGCCGTAGAAGTCTGCCACCATTTTATTTTGACCGACATGGATGTAATGTTGTTATATCACCGCTAGATGGCATTAGCAGTATCCCTAAATGTGCTGGGAGTGAAAAAAAAAAATAGTAACATCGAGTATAAACGGGTCTGAGGGGCAGAAATGTACTGTCCTCACTTGAGTATGTCAGGTTTTAGAAGGTTAATGTGATGATGCTGGTACATGTATTGCTTGGATGTATCATATACATGTATGTATATATGTAATGAGATAATGGTGAATGCCTTTTGGATTTTAAGAAATTCCGAAAAAAAAAAAAAAAAAGATTTCCAAGATACTTTGGTTTGGGTTTTTCTTGGGCGAAGACTTTTTTTAATGACTTAAAAACTACTCTACTCTCTTACCGTTTAAAAACGCGTGCGTGTGCGCGACCCCGTGATCCAATTCTCGGCTTGCACAAAATGGGCGGTACCGCTTCACCAATCCCTGTGAGCTCGACTTGCTGCGGTGAAGGATTTCGTTCTGTGGCGGACACTCGGGGCTTTGAGCCACGACGGCACGGACGCAACGAGGTAAGCAGCTTGTGTGAGTTGCGTCGAGGCCGGGAAACGGCAGAAAGCATCCCCGGTGCTTCGTGCTTCGTGGGGCGTTTGGTGAAACCGAGCCTCGAGTACGGTTCTCTGAAACGGGCCGCTCCTCGGGTTGGTCGCCACCCTCTAACACATTTTGGATTTACTTAGATGTTTTCAAATTATCATACTTATGGTTCGTGGCAGACTTTTAAAAAAAAAAAAAAGAATGCGAGCTCACTGTGGAGGATGCGCTTGCATGACCGTAGCCCTGAACCGGGCAACTCTAAGTGACCAGAACCGGCCACACCACACCACTCCAAATTTGAGCGCATTATTTAAAATAAATAAATAAAAATAACGTCTGATGTTTAGTCATACTAAGTTTGGCTTCACCGAACCAGATGACCCTGTCAGTTCAATGACCAAGTGTGACATTTATGTCAAGAGTGTGCTGCACTGTGACACGAATTCTGTCAGCAACCCGACTCGGTGCATGAAAACCAGTATTAGTACATAAGAGAGAGGTGTTTGGCTAAATTAGACTGGCCACTTTACACACAACACCCCCATGGAAACTCGAGACCAGTGTGATTTTCCATTCATCATTCCATTTTCTGAGTGAGGCGCTTATTCTCACAAGGGTCATTGGAGCGCTGGAGCCTATCCCAGCTATCTTTGGGGGTAAGGTGTGGTACACCCTGAACCGGTCGCCAGCCAGTTGCAGGGAACATTGGGACTGACAACGGCTGCACTCATAATCACACCTAGGGGCAATTTAGAGTCTCCAGTGAATGCACGTTTTTTTGTGTCAAAGACATTGATATGTTTGAAAATGTTCATTTTCAGGCTGGTGTAAAAATCCCACAGCGCCTCGTCCACACGCTGGAAGAAGCTGCCTCAAAGATTGAGAGTCTACAAGAACCATCTCACGAGGACTGCTAGGCCCCTGCCGACTGCAAACCAGTGATGGATGATGGACTATTTTAGATGATCACCGTCTCACTACTGCCTCTGACTGAGTGACTGGCTAGCTGAATGCTAACGGATCCTTATACGACAAACACTTTCTTTCACTTTCAAGTTTATTGTGATTCTGTTGAACCATGGGGGGAACAAGTTACGGCTACTACCGTGTGACCATCTTCTTCTCCATGTTCACTGGCTACATGCTGTACGTCTTCAATAGAAAGACGTTCTCCTTTGTCATGCCCTCAGTGATGGATGAAATTAAGCTGGACAAAGATGATTTGGGTAAGAATTTTACTATTTATCAAATATACACAGCACAAATGCACTAGGTAGTGACGAATATGGGTTGCCTTAAAGTTGCTGACTTGGCGGTTTTCAAACTGCGGTTAACGTGACCACTGCATTATTGGAGATGAGATGAGCTTATTGGAGCGTGTGTTGTTCATTTTTGTTTTTTCTTTATTCCCAATAATGTTTGCAAGGTAAGCCTATGCGTATTTATTTCTAAAACTGTGTGTTAGTTTATAGTAGTGCTGTTGAAGACTGTGTGGTGACTAAAATTGGGATTCGATTGGGTGTGGAAAAGACTTGAATAAGAATGAATCTTATAATATCAGGCTTCTTTTATTTTGACGAGACACAACTTCTGCCATTCCCCTTTACCTCATAAAAGACAAAATATTTCACAATATTTAGGCTTCGTTTATGACCAACGGCATTTTGACTTATTGATTTCTGCAGTTGTGTACAGTTCTACAGTACGGTAGTTCCTGAATTTGATGATCCGTGACAATAGCAAATAGCCGTAGACCTCCACCGAAGGAGGGGTCTGACAGCCATGCCTGAGGAGCTGCACAGATCTTCATGGGAGAACCGCAACCGCAGCAGAATGAATGGGACAAAGTTGCTCACCAGTGAGATGACGCAAGGCAATCACGTGACTACACGGGTTGCCTTGCCGAGCCAATCAAAATAAATTATTTTGGGGTAAAAAAATAAAACCAGCCACGCGAGTGTGTTTACGTGACAGACTCCAAAAGACAACACATGCAGCTTCTTCATGAAGTCATTTAGGGGAACAAAGCAAATGTATTGTTGTTTTTTTTTTTGGGCACTTAGAATTTAATTGGTGGCAGGTGTGTGTCGACTCCCATATATTATTCTATCCATCCATCCATTTTCTAAGCCACTTATCCTCACAAGCGGCACGGGAGTGCTGGAACCTATCCCAGAGGCAGGGAACACCCCGAACTGGTTTCCAGCCAATCGCAGGGCACATGGAGACAGACAACAGTCGCACTCACAATCGCACCTTGGGGCAATTTAGAATGTCCAATGAATGCTGCGTGTTTTGGGGATGTGGGAGGAAACCGGAATCCCCGGAGAAAACCTATGCAGGCGGGGGGAGAAAATGCAAACTCTTCATAGGCAGGGCCGGGATTCAACCCTGGTCCTCAGAACTGTGAGGCCAAAGCTTTCCAGCTGCCCCCATGTATTATTGTTTAACTTTATTTATTTATTTTTTTTTAATGATCATGCTCTTAAAAAAAAAACGGACTCAAGTTATTCTTCAAATTTTTTTTTCATTGAATACTTGCAGTAACTACTTGGATGACTAATGTGTACTTTTCCTTGTTGCGTTATTCTACAGTAACAGCAATCTTAGTTGAGCACAGTACAAAATTTGGCTAAGAAGACGAATAGCAAATGAGGATAACGAGGGCGAGTCTGAGTGCGAGGTCATATCCTTCTGAGAATATGTGTGAGATTCAACATCTATGTCTTTCACCCTCAGAGATTTCAGTGACAATGATTATTAACCCTCCTTGTGCCTGCAGGTCTGATCACCAGCAGCCAGACCGTGTCCTACGCTATCAGTAAATTCATCAGCGGCGTGTTGTCAGACCAGATTAGCGCCCGCTGGCTTTTCTCCATTGGCCTCTTTGTGGTGGGAGGCATCAACGTGGTTTTCTCGTGGTCCTCCACGGTCTCCATGTTCTCACTGCTGTGGTTCATTAACGGGCTGGGGCAAGGTTGTGGATGGCCACCGTGTGGAAAGGTGCTCCGCAAGGTAATTCCAAATGCTCTGCGTGATGAGGAAGTGTGATTGCGTTGCCCATTTACACATCAGCACCGTATGATTACTGCAAATCTTCAAGTCAGCTACCCGAGCGTGAGAAACAACCGCTGACAGACATGTTTCTAATTGGTAGTGTAAAAGTTCACTGTTTGGAATCCTGCTCCTGCTGCCAGACACTATTGAGATATGCAAGCTGAGCCTGTGATAAAGCCAGTCGGTGGTGTGGTAGTAGAAAAAAAATGTGACCATCAATTTGAAACCTTTCACGCTCACCCACCAATCAGTAACTTTCAGTTAGAATAAGTATCACGAATGTAGGCTAAAGAAAAATGTCACGTAAATTGATGTGGCTATTTAGAAGCACTATGACGGTAAGAGGCATTTGTCCTGTTTAAAAGGTGGGGAATAAATAGGCTTTGGCACGTCTTCACGACGTTGAAGGGGATCAGATTACAAGCGATTCTATTAGTAGAACATCCTCAGTACATCGTGCCTTAAGAAACAACAACAGTCAAGTGTTTTATAGCTGATTTTATTTTATTTTTTAAATCCACAAACTTTGCTACAGTGCTGCAGCTGCACTTTTGTCAAATTAGTGTCTTCTCACAGTGAATCTTCACTATGTTCTGATCTTATCCGCTCGACATGTTTCAGATTTGCTTCTCTTACTAAGCATTGAACAAATATTTAAGTACATCAACATTTTTTTTTTTCTTCCACCTGAAGAGCCATCAGAATCTAGGATTTGCCAATTTACAACTTTGTTCGAGTTCATATTTTTTCCATGTGTTTTGGATGTAAATTCCTCTTTTTCTTTTTGTTGCCAAATTCAAATCAAATATGCCCAAAATCTATTCCTTCAGTGGTTTGAACCGTCCCAGTTTGGAACATGGTGGTCTGTGCTGTCCTGCAGCATGAACCTGGCAGGGAGTCTGGGCCCAATCCTGGTTACAGTGCTCCTTCACTACTACGACTGGAGGACCATCCTAGCTATGTCGGGTGTCTTCTGCGCTGCCTTTTCACTAGTGACTCTGGTCTTTGTGAGGAATGAGCCAAAGGACGTGGGCCTGCCTGCTATTGAGTCGGCACCCAAGAAGGGGGCAATGAGATGTGAGTAAAAAAAAGAATAAAATGACGGATGCTTGGTACAAGGACGGATGGATGCATGATGGATAGTTACACTATGTCCACACATATTAGGACAGTAGCAATATGATTTTTGCCTTAACACAGAGCACTGTGTTTCAAATAAAGCAATTGTAAAGTAAGGTTGGACTTTCAACAACTGAACAACAAATACAAACGCAACACTTTCATGATCTGGACTACACTATCAAAAACTTTTTCTAAGCACACAAAAGGCCATTTCCCTCAAATATTATTCACAAACCTGCCTTAGTGAGCATTGGTCCTTT
The DNA here is from genome assembly GCF_019802595.1 of Syngnathoides biaculeatus. Taxonomy (NCBI): domain Eukaryota; kingdom Metazoa; phylum Chordata; class Actinopteri; order Syngnathiformes; family Syngnathidae; genus Syngnathoides; species Syngnathoides biaculeatus. The sequence continues at coordinate 2,466,328 of NC_084657.1, read as the reverse complement.
GTATTTATGATATTAAGTATCTTATGTACATGTCTGTTTGTCTGAATACTTTAGTGCTTGTGGAAATGTAATCACTATGTAATCCCAGTATATTTATTTGGAAACTTCTTAAATTCTGCACTTCAATCAAATCCTGATAGCTTTCTTTACAACCATTGTTGTGGTTTAAAAAAAAACCCCAAAAACTAATGGTAGAGATAGTTAAGTGACACCATGGAAACTGATCACAGTGAGTACCACATCATGTAAGTATGCTTGTGTAAAAACTATCGCCAAACCTGGAGCCATACCGTCCATGATGCACGCAGTTGTTGGTCAGGAATATTAGTAGTAGTTGATTCTTCATAGAGTTGCACATTATGTTAGAAAACATTTCCTCCGTTTTCCCTTCTTTAAGGTGTGCATTTGTGGTGCTGCATTGTTGAGTTTAGGTAAGTCAAGAATGTGTGGACGTGTGCTCTTGTTCTGCATCAGGCAGCAGTGAGAGCACCTTGAGGGAGTTCCTTCTCTCCCCATTCCTTTGGGTGCTGTCTCTGAGCTACTTGGTGGTGTTTGGGGTCAAAACAGCAGCGACTGACTGGGGCCAGCTTTTCCTCATGCAGGAGAAGGGCCAGACTGCCCTTATGGGTATGCATTTTTATGACTTCTTATTTAAAATTATTCTGAAGAGTGTTTTTTTTTTTTATTTTTTTTAATTGGACAATGGAGGGGCAGCACAGTGAGGCAACTGATTAGAGCATTGGCCCCACAGTTCTGAGGACAAGGGTTTGAATCCCAGCCCCGCCTGTGTGGAGTTTGCATGTTCTTCCCTGTGCCTGTGTGGGTTTTCTCCTGGCACTCTGGTTTCTTCCTACATCCCTAAAATATGCACTAATTGGACACGCCAAATTGCCCCGAGGTGTGACTGTGAATGGTTGTTTGTTTATATGTGCCCTACGATTGGCTGCCAACCAGTTCAGGGTGTTCCCTGCCTCCTGCCTGATGACAGCTGGGTTGGCTCCAGCACTCCTGCGACCCTTGTGAGGATAAGCGGCAAAGAAAATGGATGGATGGATGTTTCATCATGTTAACTTGAGCTGTGCTACTTACAGGTAGTACTTACATGAGTGCCTTGGAGGTGGGCGGCTTTGTGGGCAGCCTTGCAGCTGGTTTAATCTCTGACAGAGCCGTTGCTCGAGTAAGTATTACATGCATCACACCAAGAAACTGGTTTTATTGGACATGCTTGTCATAAACACCTTCTGTGGCTTTCCATAGTCAGGCTTGGGTACACATGGCAACCCTCGCCATGGCCTGCTCATTGCCATGATGGCCGCTATGTACGTGACCATGTACCTCTTCAGGGTCACGCTCAAACCTGAAATCCCAAAGGTAAAAATACAAAGACTTGTTTCACACTTCATTCTGTGTATCCGCACTCTAATAAGAGGACTGTAAGGTGGGTTATCATTCTGCACAATGGACACGGGAGTTTTTTCTGTTCTCGATAAGTTTTTCATTGCTGTGGTAACACCTGGTGCATGGCCCACAACGCCCCAAGATGCTGGCCGAACAGGGTTTGCTCCATAGATGCACGCCATTGGGACAGCAGTAAAGTTAACTGTTAGTTACATTTGCCACCCTGTAAGCCAATAAGGTAGCGAGCTAAAAATGTAACTCCACCACAACGAAATTGTTAAAAGTTGTGTGTGCGGGTTCTTGACATGCCACACATCAAGATTCAGGCAGCAGTTGATTTAAACTAAATTTATGTATTAATTGACACATAAAGGTCTAAGTCCAGCAGCTGTAGGGCCCACCTTATTTTGCATGCATCCATCCATCCATTTTCTTGGCCACTTATCCTCACGAGTGTGAGTGCTGGAACCTATCCCAGGTGTCAACGGGCAGGAGGGCGGGGTAAACCCTGAACTGGTTGCCAGCCAATCTGAGGGCGCATCGAGACAAACAGCCGCACTCACAATCACGCATGGGGGCAATTTAGAGTGTCCGCTTAATGTTGCATGTTTTTGGGATGTGGGAGGAAACTGGAGTGCCCGGAGAAAAACCCACGCAGGCACGGGGAGAACATGCAAACGCCACACAGGCGGGTCCGAGACTGAACCAGGGACCTCGGAACTGTGAGGCCAATGCTGATCTCCCATGCCGCCCTTCTCAAACATCTTAAAAAAAAAAAAAAAAAAAAAAAAGTTAAACATATTAAGTATTAACTCGGAGGCAGCAGAGTGGTGCAACGAGTTATACCGTTGGTCTCACGGTTCTGTGGTCCGGGATTCAAATCCCGGGCCCGCCTGTGTGGAGTTTGCATGTTCTCCCCGTGCCAGTGTGGGTTTTTTTTTTCTGGGCATTCCGGTGTCCTCCTACATCCCCAAAAACATGTATGAATGAAGGACTCTAAATTGCCCTCAAGTGTGATTGTGAGTGCGACTATTATCTGCCTCCATATTGCCCTGCGATTGGCTGGCAACCAGTTTAGAGTGTACTCCACCTCTTGCCCGATGATAGCTGGGACTGGCGCAAGCACCGCCGCGACCCTGGTGAGGATAAGCAGCTCCGAAAATGAATGAATGAAAAAGATAGCAAAGATACTTGTTAACAAGTTGTGTACAAAACTACTAGTAAAATGCTACATGGCAACGCTGCGGTAATTTTCACTTCTTCGTTTCATTTTGGGTTGTCCTGTCGCCACAGCCTGTCATCTTAGATGAACACATGTTTGGCACAGTTTTATGCCGGATGCTCTTCCTGACGCAACCCCTCTGCACCTAGCCGGGGAGAGAAGCTTACGGCACCTGTGATTCCCAGGCGGTCTCCCATCCAAGTGCTAACCAGGGCCAAACCCGCTTAGCTTCCGAGATCCGACGAGATCGGGCGTTCTCAGGGTAGCGTGGCCGTAAGCGCTGCTGTAAATTTCACTCCGAAAAATATTTCTCTGCTTGCACGTGGCCGAAAGGCATATACCCCAGCATGATTGTTTGGCTTTGCACACAACACTGTAAAATGCCATTCATGTAAAACTCGAGGGCAACACTATCATTAAACTTCCACATTAAAGTGTATGGAACGACTAATTTCGAACGCAAATTATCTTATCTAGACGAAAATATATGTTCAACTGTTCCATAAATATATCCCGTTTGAGGTTTTTACCGTCACATATTCTGGGATGGGCTGTTTTGGAACGACGATACACTGAGAGTCTTTTGTATTCACGCAGAAGAAAAACCCATTTGTTTCAAGAATTCCTCAGTGATTGTAAGCTATAACCAATGCGTAAAAATAATTTTATTATTATTTTTATTTTATTTTATCATTGTTAAAAGTGTGCCAAACAAATATGAGCGTTCATCTGAGAACACACGCTGTGGCGACCCCCTAAGTGGACGAACTGAAAGAAAGCAGCATTATATGATTATATTGTTACTTATTTCTGAAAAAATACCAACTTGGACTATGTTATCGCCTTCTGTGTGTTTTGGTGCAATAATAAGCATTTTACATGCAAAGTAGTCATTGCGGTTGTTGCGTACCAAATCACTAAATACACGGTATTTGCATAATTTCAAAACAAGACGGAAAAATGTATACATACATTCAGAATATCGAAGCCTTTACTATTTATCAGTTTATGACTAACTAAACCAAAGAAGAACTTCAGAAACGCTGACCAGTCGATATTTATAGCACAAGGCATATCCTCTATGATGGGTCTGACTGCTGTGTCAGTATCTTCATTGCCAGCTACTTCGTCTGAATTCGAACGTGTGCGCTGTCTAACTGGCTCAAATTTATAACCTTTAACGGCTTTGTAAAGTTCGTATTCTTCACCGTCTTCGTGGGACCCTTCAGAATAATGTTCATCGCTCAAATTTTCGGAAAATTCATCGACGTTCTTACGGTGTATTCCTACGGGATCCATGTCATTGTCGCAAAGTCCTATGTCACGGCCCGGGTCAGCTTTCTCTGCCACGTTTCCGTCCTTTTCCGGTGGATACAGCAATGTGCGATAATTTGTTGCAGATAATCGAAAAATAAAAATGTTTCCCCCGTAACGGATTTAAGATTTGTATTCAGTATAAAAACTGTATAATATTAGCAAAAAGGTGCATTGTTGTCCTTCCATTCCCTTCCAGATGGGGGCCGCAAATGGCCCGCGAGCTGACAGTTTGAGACCCACTGCTCCAGAGCAACACAGGCACCTAATTTCTTCATAAAGGAAATGTCGTGAAACTGTGATTGTAAACAAAGGCTTTTCGTCAAAGTATTAAATAAACCAATTGACCAGTGGGCATGTTTAATATATTTTTTTCCTTGTGTCGTTCCACATTATTACACATAACTTAAATGCTGATCTTGTTTGTTCTACTTTCTTTCTGTGTATGGAGTACATGGGATGTCCCCAATATCTGGTGAAATTTTCAAGTCACTGGGACCTGTGGAAATACATTTACTGAGAAAAATTGTGATGCGGTTAAATATTCATTTCAGCCATCGTGTGTTCCTTTCAGTCTAGTGTCTGTGTTTATATAACCAAAACGTGATTCAGACTGTTCGAGTCAACCGCGTTGACTAGCCTGTTCTACTTCAGCCTATTTTACCTACTAAAACATGGGACTGTACAAACATGTTATGTTTGGTTATTCAAGATTAAAGTTTACTCACTCACTTCAGGAGGCTCCTCTTTGGGTCCAAGTCATCCATCCTGTCTCTGTGCTTCTCGGCGTCCCAGAAAAAGAGGTGACAATTTTACTGAGCCATTTCTTGACAGAAAAAGAGAAAACGAACTCGGTTGCTGTTGTCATTTTCAGATCTGGATTCTCTTTCTTGGTGCCATGTTTGGATTTTCCTCTTACGGGCCAATAGCCTTGTTTGGTGTCATCACGAGTGAAAGCGCTCCTTCCAATTTTTGCGGAACCTCGCACGCTATTGTAGCGCTAATGGCTAACGGTACATCGACCAATTCAACGTTTTGTCTGTTTACCATGACACAGTCATATGAGTGATATCTTTTCTTTTTATTTCAGTGGGGGCTTTTGTGGCTGGACTTCCCTTCAGCACTATTGCCAAACAACACAGCTGGGACATGGCATTCTGGGTTGCTGAGGTCTCATTGGCTGTCACCACAGTTTTGTTCTTCTTCATACGGAATATGCGCACCAAGATGGGAAGAAGAGAAAAAATGGACTGATCTGCGCTCTTCTCAATAGTGGCTCTGGTGTTAACGGTCTTGCATAAATAATCCTGATGAAAATTATTACCAAACAAGCGCAGTGTCCAAAAGATACTAATTTAGTCGTTGATACTCAGGGACGCATCGGGTCAGGGTCACCTGACCCTACAACACTACCACCGTCAGCCACATGTCCTCTTGTTCAATGCCATTGACCAGTGGCATCACAAATATTCCTCTGGATGAATGGACAACAATGTCCGAATACATACAGAAAGTCTTCCCGGAAAAAAATGTACTTTTATTATATATTTATCAAAGCAGTAATTTAAAATGCCATATGATAGCTATATGCTTTATAGAATCTTCTTCTTCTTTCGGCTTGTCCCGTTAGGGGTCGCCACAGCGTGTCATCTTTTGCCATCTTAGCCTCTCTCCTGCATCTTCCTCTCTAACCCCAACTGTCCTCATGTCTTCCCTCACCACATCCATAAACCTTCTCTTTGGTCTTCCTCTCTCTCGCTCTTTTGCCTGGGAGCTCCATCCTCAGCATCCTTCTACCAATATACTCACTCTCTCGCCTCTGAACATGTCCGAACCATCGAAGTCTGCTCTCTCGAACCTTGTCTCCGAAACATCCAACTTTGGCTGTCCCTCTAATGACCTCATGTCTTGTCTTATCCTATCCAACCTGCTCACTCCGAGCGAGAACCTCAACATCTTCATTTCTGCCACCTCCAGTTCAGCTTCCTGTTGTTTCTTCAGTGCCACCGTCTCTAATCCGTACATCATGGCCGGCCTCACCACTGTTTTGTAAACTTTGCCCTTCATCCTAGCAGACACTCTTCTGTCACATAACACACCAGACACCTTTCGCCAGCTGTTCCACCCCGCTTGGACCCGTTTCTTCACTTCCTGACCACACTCACCATTGCTCTGGATTGTTGACCCTAAATATTTGAAGTCATCCACCTTCGCTATCTCTTCTCCATGGAGCTTCACTCTTCCTCCTCATTCACGCACATATATTCTGTTTTACTTTGGCTAATCTTCATTCCTCTCCTTTCCAGCGCATGCCTCCATCTTTCTAATTGTTCCTCCGCCTGCTCCCTGCTTTCACTGCAGATCACAATATCCTATGCTGAATAGAATGGGAATAAGTTATTGGTGAAGGCCTTGACATTTGTAATGAATTTACAGTACTGAATGTTTTCTAATGGATCTCTTTGTTTTACCTAGAATCTACACTGCCTATCAACATGTTGGCATGTATTTGGTAGCGTCAAACATTTTTCATTCAATAGAGATTAGGTGTTGTAGAACAAAAAAAAAAAAAATGTATGTACACTTTTTACAGATTATACGGAGCAATATTTTGATCCATTTAAAAAAAAAACTCAATTCTTTCCATACTATTTCATTTTGTCTTTTTTAACCTGTGTTTCAGGGGCACCTCAAATTCAAGATACAATTTTCTTGGCTTAAGCCACCTGTCAGTTGTGGTGCTCGTCATCAACTATCTCCCACTTCGAGCACTCAGTGTGTTTTGTCAGCTAATAATGAGAGTCTAAGTGCCAATAGGGAATAGCTTTAACGCACTTTCATGTAAGCTTACATTTGATGCCTAATAAATGTAAATCATGAATGGTTTGAAACAGACTTTAGTTCAACTCTTCTTGTACAATGAACATAATGTAATAATAAAAAGACCCTGGGGACAACCCATGATACGCTGGAGAGAGTGTCTCTCGGCTGGCCTGGGAACATCTCGGGATCCCTCCGGGAGAGCTGGATGAAGTGGCTGGGGGAAGGGAAGCCTGGGCATCCCTGCTAAAGCTACTGCCCCTGCAACCCGAAGCAGTAGAAGATGGATGGATGGTGTGTATTTCAGTGCTAACTCACCCTGGCACTTCACGTACCAACCAGGAGCATTTGCATTTTTGAAAACATGAAATATATAATACAAAATCAAGGTACGTTTCAACTTGAATTTAGATGCTGTAACAAAACATTTTAGATACTGTAACGAAACATTTTAACAGACTGAACACAAAACTTTGCGTGTGGGTAGCTGTCCTTGGTGCTGGAATTTATAGCTACAACTGAGAATGAAATGTCATATAACAGACCAAAGCAAATTGGCACATAATACTGAAGTCGAAGGAAAATGACACATGGAGGGTCTATGTACATGCAGGTTGCAAACATTCATTCAATTTCTGAGCCACACATCCTCACAAGGGTTGGTGGTGGTGCTGGCGCTTATCCCAGCTGGCAACAGGCAGGAGGCAGGGTACATCCTGAACCGGTTGCCAGCCAATCGCAGGGCACACAGAGAAAGACAAGAGTTGCACTCACAATCACGCCTGTGGCCAATTTAGTGTTTTTGGGAGATGTGGGAGGAAACCCACACAGGCACAGAGAGAACTTGGAAAATTTTGCACAGGCAGGGCCGGGATTGCAACTGTGAGTACAACATTCTAAGCAGTCTATCCACCGTGCTGCCAGGTTACAAACAGTGCTCAATAAAATAATTTGCACAGAAGTATTATAAAATGCGATCATGGGGCTCAGGTGGTTGGCACATTTTAGGGCAGGGGTCTTAAACTCAATTTATATTGGCTGTGCTGGATGCAGAGTGTGGCTAAGGCTGGCCCACAGCCTCTGTGCACATGCGCGCAGTTTTGAATTAGAAATTAAAAACAAAATCAAACAGATTTTTTTTTTGCATATTTTAACACAAAATAAGACAAAGAACGTTGGCACGGTAAAGTGTTGGCCTCACAGTTCTGTGATGGTCAGTGTTCCATGAGGCTTGTGGAACACTAATCATCAGGGAATGGGAGCAGGATGGGCACACAGCTGCAAACCGAGCAAGAAATACCTGTCCACCTAAAATGACAATGTTGTCACATTGCTACAAACAATTTGGAACTTTCCAAGATTGTAACTCTGAAGAGATCCATAGGTCTGATAGAATTTGTCCACAGGGCAACTACTAGTCATCCACTCCGCAGAAGTGGCCTCTACGTGTCCAGGACACACCCAATTTGTGGGAAATGAGGTCTGGTTAGATGAGACCAAAATGAAGTTTTTAGGGTCGATGCAGTCTCAAGATGTACAAAACTGGAAGGTGTACCCAAAACTAACTGCAGCTGGAAATGCAGCAAAGGTGTTCCAAAAAGTACGGTCTTAGTGCAGCTAAAATATTTGTACGTTTTTTTTTTTAACGTAAAAAATAAAATAAGTACAGTACATTTTAAAATATTACTTTCCTTCCACTTAATCCTACGTGCCATTCTCTTGGTCTTTCACATGAACTCCCAATACATTCACAACCAGTTTGACAACTCAAGTTGACTTAAAACACAATAATACACACACACACACACCATCGGTCAACATTTTTGCCACTGTTTATTGTACACAAAATGAAACAAAAACATAGGTTCTCAAATGTGAATACAGTACTTCCTGATTTTCTTTGTACTCCATGAAAGCAGACGTTTGTTTGAAGCAAAACAAGAGATTTATGGACATCTTGTTCAATCACTAAAGTTAATATTTGACCGCCTGGGAAAGTGATTAACATCTTCTGACATCATAAACACACATCTAGAAGTTTTTGTTTTGGTTCTTGAAGGCTGCTTTGCTGAACATTCAATTTCTGCCACAACCAGCATCCTGTCCGTGAATGAGCTTGTGTTTTTTTTGCACTTTTCATGCTGCTCAGAGGGCGTTGTAATCTGGCAAAACATAGGGGGAAAACACCCTCCACGCTTATAATACATAAGCCACTTTCATTATAACTCCTTGCTTGCCTTGTTTTATGCATTTGGTCTAAACTGTTTTGTTAAATATTACGGTGTCTGAGTAATTATATAAATTTTTTTGCGCTTATAAAAAAAAAAAAAAAAAGTCAAATTACCTAAAAATACAGGTATATGGTGGACTTAGATCATGGGACATCACATCCTTTTCCAAAATATTAAACAACCACATTTATTCTTCCATGCCCTTCCTATAAAAAAATGACAGCACCATCATCAAACATCTGCCTCATTTCAGCTTATTTCACTGCAACATTTAGCCTTGTGAGCTATTTAGGTTTTACAATTCCTTTTTAAAATATATATATATATAAAAAGGATATCAACTACCAACTGAGCTTTATTGGTTTGTTGATAATCATTACACAGGTACATCTATACAAATAAAAAAAAAAAAAAAAGCACACTTGCACTGTTGCCTAAACCTCGTGTGAATATTGCTACTGCTGGTATGCATTGGACATCTCGAATAAATGTACAGTCTGTCTACTAGTATTTTAAACCAATTAGGTTTTTTGTTTTTTTACATTGACATACCTCACTAGCTTGGCTAAGAAAACAACCCCCCCCCCACCCCATCTATAAAATGTACCATTATACAGTGGATACAGAGATTGCAAACCCATTTTCACAGCAGCTATACAAATTTATTGCAATGCTATCACAGAACTAACTTGGACACAACCAACACAGAAGATACATAATTTGATAGGGAGAGCTTCACTACAAGGAATTTTTGATTTATTGATCCAATTTTGTATTAAAACTGCATGAGTACAAGAGTTAACATGAAGACAAAGCTTGCAAACATTCTAAAACACTGTTCTTCATTATAAACAATAAAACAATGAGTGACTGTGTCCATCCCTGCCCCAGCACAGATTACATACAATGTCCCTTTAAAGCATACGGAATGTAATCCACAGTCAAAATTTCAGTTGTCGACCAAGATTCTGCGACCATGTTTGCTTGTTGACACTGTAAACCCATCGTGCAGCCTCTCTTCCTTCACATTTAAAATAACTTGGAAATGAAAACCAACCATTGACAAGTTACAATGACCCCCGCTGCCATTTCAGAGGAGGAAAAAATTTTCGGATGTGATGAAATTCCCTCGTCCTCAAATTGACAATTTTTTTTTTTTGTCTTTTGTTTAAAAAAAAAAAAAAGGGGGGGGGGGTGGGGAAGAAAGGTGTTTTCTACAATCAAACTACTAAAAACCTGTATTTAGAAAATAGTTGATAAAAATATTCCCCTGAATTGTACAAGAATAGAGGTACAGGGAGCATTGGTAAGGATGTAGTTTGAGAGATGTTATTCTGCCTCCTCATCTTTTTCCTCTGCTGCATCCGTGGCTGGTGCCTGCAAAACACACACACACACACACACACACACACACACACACACACACACACACACACACACACACACACCACACACACACACCACACACACACACACACACACACACACACACAGACAGACAGACAGACACAGACAGACAGACAGACAGACACACACACACACACACACACACACACACACACAACACACACACACAGCGATTATCTTCATGTTTCAAGATTGTGCATGGTGACAAAACACTGACTGACCTCTTCCTCAGCTTTGGCTTCACCATTCTCAGCAGGGGCATCCTCGGCCTTCTCCTCAGGCTTGGCCTTCTCCACCTCTTTGCCTTTCTTCGGCTTAGCGGGGGCCTTCTGCAAGAACACATTGCGGAGATTCATTGAGAAGCAATTAAGTACACCTGTTATCTTTTGGTGCGAACTGATGTTTGCTGGTCTGGCGGTGTTCGGTTAAATATGAACAGCTCTCACATAGTGACACGACTCAATTTATTACACATATTCAAGGAGGATTTGTTCTCTGCTTTTGCTAAGAAAACAGTCTACAACAGTGATTTGATAAATACGGCAGCATTGCATTTAAACAACTTTGTTGATAAAACTTATTAAAAATGTATTTTGTATTCAACTTCTACATGAAATCCACTTTAATGTAGTCATGATTCAAGCATTGTTTTTAATTATATTCAACCACAATGTTAATTTTTAAACTAGGAATAATGTTACAGTGCTTTACAATACCCAAATGTACTTTACAAGAATACAACCTGTCATGTTTTGGATGAACTGGATCGACAACACGAATATGGTATACGGTTCACAATGGTGGAACCAAAATAATTTTTTTTATAATACAATTTTTTATCAGCATCCATATTTCGCCATTAGCAGGTTCATACCTTTCTTCAAAACGATAGTGATAGCAGTTCCCCATACTTTGTTAACCCTGTCATCCAAAGTGTCAAAATTCAAAAGGTCCTTCAAGCACTCATTATTTTTGCCACGTTATTCGACAACACAAACAAGCCACAGCCATTGGCTAAGAATAAGTTTCTTGTGATAAACTGAGAACCACAGCAACATACAGTACATCCGTTGACGTTAGTTACCTTTGGCTTGGGTTTGGGCTCTGCTTTTGCAGCTGTTGGCCTCTGTAAAGTTGAATGAATTCTATTTAATATGGAAAGCGGAGGGGAAAGCAACGAAATGCATTGCTTATCGTGTACTTACATCGCTCAATCTGATGGATCTCCTCTTGGGCTTCAAAGTGAGGGAAACAAATTTACGTTTCATGGCAAGTTATGTTTATGTTGTGTGATTTTACTGACCCCTAGTGGGTGAGGGCTATTTCCAGGTGTAAGATGAATTAAAACCAGATTGTGCCTTAAAATAAATAAATAAATAAATCTGTTACTTGTACTTACCACTGTTTCAGCTGCATCTGAATCTTCCTGAAATATCAAAAATATTTGTCACCAAAGCACATGGAACTCCAATTTACCAATTAAAATCACTGTCAATATTACACTGTACTTCTCATTTTGCATAAATCACTCTTCAGTGAGGATTTGTTAAAACTTACCACCTAATAACATGCAACATCATTTTTATACCTTCCTACTTAGATTAGACTGAAATCGTTTTTAATTTCTCCGCAATTCTGCCCTTGTATTTTGTTTTAGTCATGCAAGTGTAAATGTATGAATATCTAGCTATATAGCTAATAAATGCTGTACAATGAATTCACAAGTACTGAAAAACTTCATTTTCAGTTGCACATGATTCAAATGTGGTTAACTACAGATGCTTTGCAATCTATTTACGTTTGAAATAAATTTAACAGGACTTTTTTTTTTTTAACGTTGTGGTGATACATCTTTAAGGGGGCGTGTCCTGGGGGGCTTAAGCGCTATTAAATATCCGTCCACGGTTTTCTATGCACATTTGCTGACAATCATTGCGATATTTTAGCTTGTTTTGGGGAAATACGGCAGCTATTAAGCGTGCCCTCATTGAAGAGGACATGGACGGCTTTTTACGCTCAAATGTGAAGCCAATAATTGAGACAAAATGGAAGCGCCGTGGCAGCTAAAGTAGGGAAGGAGAAGGCGGACCGCTCCTCCTCCTCGTCGCCGCCGCCGCCGCCATATCCTTTCATTAATAATAAATGGGGAGGCCGAGATGTTGGGGAGGGTGGGGGAGCGAAAGCTTGAGCAGGGAAGCGAGCGTTCCCGCCATGAATTTGAAAAGCTCCTCGGTGTGCTCGCGGTCTCGGCGACAAGAGCGGCGCTGTGCTGACGGACTGAGGGAGGCTCGCCATTACATAACCCCGACGTCCGAACAGCTGCGGCTAATGGCGGCCGCTGGCTAAAATGCCGACTACAGCCTTTATATAAAACCAAACATCGGATATAAATGACGTCGTCGTAACACTAAATATCCGACTTCGGCGGAATTTCAGCTATTTTTTTTTAAGCCTTCTAATACCGGCCAAAGTGAAAGCAAACTATCCTGCGTGTCCGCTGATTTGAGACGATCAATATGCCGCCAACTTTCTCCGCTGAAAAATAAGCTGTCGACTGAGGAAACGACAAACACTGAAAATGTTTATGTAAAAAAAAAAAATAAACAAAAAGGAGTCAAATTTCGATCATGCGTTGTGCGGCAAAAGCAACAATCACCTCTCCTCGGAACTAAAATCAGGACGGTCCGTACAAACTCGAGTCGCGGCTGCAAGCGCGACATTTTGACATCTGCCAGCAGCAAACAAATTCAGTGGCAACTCGCGCTCTAACGATCCAACGTATACAGGCAGGAGGTCAGAAATACTGCGTGCAAGGAATAGCGCAGTTTACTCACTTTGCTCCTTCTCGGCATGGTAGATTTGCGAGGGGTGTTTGTGGAAAAGGGAGGGAAAAAAAAACTGAATACGGGAGCAAAATATAGCGTAGTCGTATACTCCGCTTAAAGCTGTACTCGTACAGTCTATCTAACGCAGGGCAGCCAGATGAGAATGTTCCATTGGAAGGAAACTAGCTCAAACCGGATTGGATTCTCCCCCTCCCCTCCTTATTCAAATCTTCGAGTTCCAGCGTGCGATTGATGAGGAAATGACCCGCCCCCGCCCTCTGACGATTGGCCATGGCGGTGGTCAGCGACTCCATTTCAAATCTCCGCTATTTTCTGGGTGGCTTAGCGAAGACGTCAATCAAGTGCTTCGACGAGGCGCTCGTCTTTCTGGACAGCCATCTGCTGTCGCTGGAGGGATGGGGGGGGGGGGCTGAAAATGTCGCGAAGTCTCCTCTCAACATTGACGTATTGTCTTGCAAGTAGTTTGGAATGTTAAGGGTAGCATGTTTGAGATATTTAGATTATTGTGACGATATCGCCGTGTGCAGTGGTTGCGGATTGAGGCACGGGTGTGTAGTTTCGCAGCCAAGTCTTTTGTATTAAGCTTGGGAAAATGGCGACAGGATAATTGTGCTCTTGTGCGACACCATCGCGGTGGACTGAGTGACCGCTTCCTCGTTGAGCAGCGCAAACAGCAAACATGACTTTACTGGCGGTGCGAACTGCATTCATTAAATCAGATTTGACTTCGCCCTGAGGGTCTATAATCTGAAACGTGATGAATCACACCCCCCAGGTTTGATATGATCTTTTAAAATAATTCCCCACCGGTAGTGATCCAAGTTGGATGACCTCGGGGACTTTTGGTATATCTTGGTGTGAATGGGGGAAGACAATTAATTCGCTATATCGTCACATTTCAGTTGCATTGGAGAGCGCACGTAACAATTTGTTAGGTTTTTTTTTTTTTTGCATTCTAACAGTCTATGTCACATTTTACAGTCAGCAAATTTCATTACCGTTCACAATTCTTTATTTTAAAAAAGATGGATTTGGGACATAATTTGAATGAGTAATTAATCATCATCAGTGAGTGCACCATAAATACTGAAAACAAATATTATTAAGTGGAGACTACTGTACCTCTTGAATTCTCAAATAAAAGATAATAATATTTATTGTCACGCCAACTGGACCAAAGGTGCGTTGACCCTTAGAAATGTATCTGTCAGACTTGTAGTATATGACAATTCACAAATTTCTTTTCAGACACCATGTACGAGAATCAAAACCTGCCATTGACTAAGATGCAATTTGGACGCTTATCAGATAAACCTTTAACTTATTATCAGCGGTGCTGTTTGTCCACTACACCCCACCAGATAGGGTTAAGTTGGCGATTGTTGACGTATATGAAGGAGGAACTCGAGGTTGGTGGTGGACTGCACGTAAGTCTCAGATAACAGCGCTGGTGTTGTGGTGCGTGACAGCCGCCCTCGGTCACAGCTGGAGCCATTTGGTGTCCTTTCCCGCTTTTCCCCGTATGAAGTCAGCAGGCGTGCGAAAACAGGCCGCAGCTGAAGCTCAAGCGAGGTTTTCTGACCTCTTAGTTACAAGTATTAGGGACACTTGCAAAATAGAATGTTTTTCCATTTATTCCATTAGGACAGCACAGCGGATTGGGTTAGCAAATCTTCACGATTCTAAGGTTCTGCATTTGAATCCCTGCATGGAGTTTGACTGTTTTCTCTCCTAGTACTGCGGCTTCCCCCCACGTTCGGAAACATGCGTGCAGTGTTGCACTACGTGGGTATGCTACTTGGAAAAGACGTGTTAATTGAAGACTTGAAATTGCCTGTAGGTGTGAATGTGAGTGCAAATGGTTGTTGACACTGTATGTGCCCTGCGATTGGATGGGGACCAATGGAGGCTGTCTCTGAAGATAGCTGGGATGGGCTCCAGCACACCTGTGAGCCTTATGACGATATGTGGTACAGAAAATGGATGGGTGGATACATAAATACGGTCACGGTATTATGCGCCTCTAACTCAAAATACAATAAATCACCACGCCTGAGCGGCAAAAAAATGTCCAAGAATTAAGACGTGATTTACACGGTGTCAATCATTTGTCTCAAATATATAATTTTCTAGGCCCCTTGCAGAGACGTGTCCTTTCAAATAAAATTCCCCCCACCTTGTGGCTACAAGAAACCGCCACACCTGAGGAAAAAAAAAAACAAATCAGAGATTGAGGTGTGACTTACAAGGTGTCAATCATTTATCGTGCAAATCCATCCATCCATTTTCTTAGCTGCTTATCCTCAGAAGGGTCGCGGGGAGAGCTGGAACCTATCCCAGCTGTCAAGGGGCAGGAGGCAGAGTATACCCTGAACTGGTTGCCAGCCAATTGCAGGGCACATCGAGACAAACAGCCGCAATCACAGTCACACCTAGGGGCGATTTAGAGTGTCCAATTAGTGTTGCATGTTTTTTGGGATGTGGGAGGAAACCCACGAAGGCAACGGGGAGAACATGAAAACTCCACACTGGCGGGTCCGGGATTGAACCCGGTACCTCAAGAACTGTGAGGCCACCGCTTTCCAGCCGATCCATTCTGCCGTTTGTCGTGCAAATATATACAGCAATTTTCTCCGAGCCTTGCAGACGTGGGTCCTTTGACTCAACACTCCGCCAATTTTACGGCGTACCGCTGATTGTAAGGCATCTCCCTTAATTGAGCCAAATGGGGTGTAAAACAAATCAAAGCAATTTGATGTCAATCAATGTTAAAACATGGATAAATAAACATCGTGTTGTTCAATAGGTCTTCTAACAAAGATATTTGTGAATGGAACAGCTTGATGTTGGGGAAAGATCCCCCCCCCCCTCTCTCTCTCTCTCTCCCGCCCCCGTTTTACAACACTAAGTGGATTTCTCCCGTAAGGTGAATGGTGACCTTCCCATATGGGGCAACAGATAATGCCAGATTATACGAGTATGGATGAGGGGCTCCAGAGTTCATGAGCTCAGATGGGCATGAAGGCTCTTCAGAGCCGATATTGGATCACCGCATTAAGTTACTTGGTGTGAACCATTTCTTGGTGTGATTAAATGTTCCAGTTGACTGAAAATTATTTATTTATTCTTTATTACAAATACAGTATATTTTCTACTCTCGAATTTTCTATAGTTTTCTTCACACCTGTGTGAATATTTTCATTGGTAAAATTTTAAAAATTGGCGGTTTAATCAGATGTATCAAGCAATGCAAAAATATAGCATATGCAGTTAAGCCAAGATTTGTCTGCGGCCACTCAGCAATCACAGGTGGCCATGACCTGCCCGTAGCAGAGCAATTCACATGCAATAGAGCGTAGACTCTTTTCCCCCAGCGGCAACACACCCTAATAAGCTCTGTAACAATAAATCTTAGTCGGCTTTAACCATTGATTAACTGACAGCTGACACAACCAAAAATAATCCCACATTAAAGTGAGCTCCAAAGGCTTGCCTTTTTGGGAACAATTTAATCGTGACCCGTCTTGTCTTGGACAAGGGGGCCAATTAGCTGGAACGAATAGCGGACAATGGGATGAAACAATAGGGTCTCCCGACTCCTCGAGGAAGTCAAGCAAGGTGTTATGAGTGATGACTGATATCTGACGTGCTCGCTTTGATGCCAAGATTGCCACCATTCTGTGACCATATGTAATGAGATCAGGGGAATGCTCTAAATCTGACTGACCCTCCCCCATCATCCTTCCCTTGTCTTCAAGGTTCTCAGCTTGCCACAATAGTCACTGTTTCTGGACACGTTCCAGCTCACAATGTACTTTCGCCCTCATAAAACGATGAATGATACCCAGTGAAGCCACTAAAAAGACATTTGAAACATATATGGTCTCAAAATTATTTGTGACGTGGTTCGAAAAACATTCTGTGCAAAATTTGAATCAGTTTCACATTATTCAACATTTCTACATGTAAATATTGATGCAAAAAATAAACAAGAAAACAATCCATGAATAATATCAAAATATTGACCCAGTTTGGCTTTCATTGAGTTGAAATCAAATATGCAAAAAAACATTTCCACGTGTTTACAAAATATTGTGCATGTGTTATCAAGGTTGGTTTCAGCACACTATGTAAGAGCGACATCTAGCGGTAACGAGGTAGTACTGCAACGTTTGTGTCGGCCATCGCCCATTTTGAAAGCAATCTCAGAAGCCTAATCACGAGAAGACTTATTAAAATCTCAATTTAAAATCACTCAGATGCACCTCAATAGTTGCGTCGCTGGCCCCGTCAACAAAGTCATCTCGAAACCAGGACAGTCCTGCGTTCCTGCATCGAAGCAATGTTTAACGTGAATTGAACGGCACTTTTCAAACCGATTTCACCGTGCGACCGCGAGTATTCCCAACACAACTTTCTAGTGTGAAACCACTGGAGCTGTATTCCAAAGCTGGAGTGCAAAAAGTGCTCCTTTATGTGGTTGCCAACAGTGAGAGTCATGCCGCAAATCATGGGCTGCAAAAACGAGCTTCTTCTTCTTTTATTTCTGCGTCATTTTGCGTGTTAGAATCTGAGTTGTAAATGCCAGTTTGTACTTCTGATAGTGTTTGGCCAAGTAGAGAAGGCCTTGCTATAATGAGATGAGATGTGTCATTTTTCACACCATTTCCTCCCGTGACAAACTCATTTATCAGTCATTTATGGTGAAATTATAAATCACATTTTTGTACGTTTTACTATTAGATCAGGTGACCCAGTGATTGTAATTGAGGTCGAAGTTATGTTTCTAATATTTTGGTCTCCACACCTGACGTTAAGATTAGAAACACAGTTCTTGTGAAAAATGCAGCAAATAAATAAATAACTTGGTGGATGGTGGACATCTGGTTCGCCCATCTGCCTCACAGTTCTGAGGACCAGGGTCCAAATCCCAGCCCCACCCTCTGTGGTGTTTGCATGTTCTCCCTGTGCCCCGTGCCCGCGCGGGTACTCCGATTTCCTCCCGCAAACCCAAAAAGACGACGTGGTCGGTTGCTCGAAGACTCTGTTACTCATAGGTGTGAGTGTGAATGGTTGTTTCTGTGTGGCCTACGATTCGTCTGGTAACCACTTCAGGGTGTACCCCGCCTCCTGTCTGAAGATACCTGGGATCGGGTCCAACAGGCCCGCGACCCGAGTGAGGAAAAGCATTGCAGAAAATAGATGGAAGGATGTTAAAAAAAATTAGTATTAAAAATGACATGTCTTGCAGTAGGGTTTGGGGCATTGAATTATGCAGTTGTTTCTGAATTTGGGTGTGTTGTGATGAGACTCGGGTTTATTGATGCTTCTTGCCCACTGCAACATTTATCAATTTAATAACATGTCATCAACTTTTAAACACGGTTGCTCTCTGCTCTGCTCCTCTCTAACAGATCGTTATTTAAAATTCGGCACTTCAACGTTGCATAAAACGGACTCATAGTATAGAGTTCGGCTCTTGGGACCCCCCGTGACCTCACCTATCTCATCTGGAAATGCCGTCCTCACGCCCACAGTACGACGGCAGCAAAGGACTATGGTTGTCAACAGCGACGACAGCAAAATAAAGGGCGGGTATCAATGGCCAGTGGACCTTGTTCCCAGCAGGAGATTTGCGGCTGCGTGCTCACCTGCTGGTGTTTCAGGAAGTGAAGCTCAAGTCGATGATGCACTCCAGTGGGACTGCTCACAAGGTAAGTGCTCATTGGAGACACAGAGGTGCAGCCAAACTCAAAATGAGGACATTTTATCGAAAATGTAATTTGTATATGTTGAGTGGGGTATACGTTTCTTTAACAATATTTCTTTCTGTACTTACACACATTTACATTGAGCAGGAAAACAGGTATGTATGGATGTAAATATGTAAAGTACACTGTCGTTGGAGATGTTAATAAAAAAAAACTTGTCTTCATTTTGATTGACCTTAACATTTTGAAAATTGATCATATCCATTAGACATTAGGGAACAATATCATTCTACATTGAAATACAGCCTATAATTATATATGATGAACCTCACAATTACCAGATATCTTGAGAATTCTGATCAATGCAACATTTACAACATATTTACAACCCATTTCAAGTTCAAATATACTCATTCAACAAATGCAAATGATATTAACCCATAATTGGACGAGTTTTGAACAATTTGGTGCATACAACTGTGCTTCATTCTTTGCAGCACCACAGAAATCATTTATGTAACCCATATATTATGTGTATATAATTAATTGTCACTGAAACAGACACAACAACACAAAACAAAGCACGTTGCCCTTAATATCCATTTCAGAGTTTCTCTCAAAATTACAACAATAAAAACAAGGGTAGTTTTTTTTTAAATATCAGCCTTAATGAAAAATATTTTATAATTAAAGGACAATGTTATTGTTTGAATAATTCACATAATTTCTATTGTCATCTTTCAGGTTGAATAGAAAAATGGACATTGATTCGTGGGTCTGGCTAATGCTATGTGCAACTGGAGGTCAGTATATGAAGTTTGATTAAAGAAAATTATCTGTTACTTTTTGTGAACTTTTAAAGCAGTGTGGTAACCGTTTTGGATCCAGGGGTTAATGAAAATCTATGGATGGCAGAACAAACACAAAAATACCATCCATCCATCCATCCATCCATCCACCATCCATCCATCCATCCATCCGTCCGTCCGTCCGTCGTCCGTCCGTCCGTCCGTCCGTCCCTCCGTCCGTCCATCCATCCATCCATCCATCCATCCTCCATCCATCCATCCATCCATCCATCCATCCATCCATCCATCCATCCATCCATCCATCCATCCATCAGTATGGTGGTTATCCTGGATTTGTCCTCAGGGCAAAGACCAATCTAATACCCAAAGTATTGCTTCAGTGCAATTTTGGTGACAAGGAACCATGTTGTAGTAAATTGCAGAGCTTCATTTAGTGCTTTGCCGCAAACAAGGGTCTTCTCTGGAATCAAAAAAAGAATATCCTCAATTACTTGTGAATTTTCATTTTTCAAAGATGGCCTTGGTCCCTCTACCCTGCGACTAAGAAACAGAGTAGTGCGTTTATTGACCTTAGTCGGTCAAATAAAGCAAAGCTGTGGGTCGGATCTGGCCCCCAGGCCTTGAGTTTGAGACTGGTGGTTTACAGCTAATAATCATTAGATTTTTCAATATTAATTAATCATATCCGTCTGTACCGCTCAAGCCTCGAGTACACTTCATGACTGAAAATACACCTGATCAAACAGGTTTCTGGACCACTTTTATACAGAGCTGTTAATGTGTTCAAGAAAGATAACATGAGAAAGAGTTTGCCCATTCCAGAGATGAGAATTGTTTGCGAATCGGGGGTCACTTTGAGTACTTCTGAAGTACAGTCGTACTTGAATAATTTCGTCTGCTCATTCTTATGGCATCACAGTAGGATTAAACTACCCGAATGAACAAAAAAGCTTTCCTTCAATCCATATTACGGATTATTCAATACAAACTGAGTCGTTTTTTTTTTTATATTGTATTTACATAACTTAAGCCACCGTGTCATGAAACATTTTCAACAGTGCGGCCATGCATTCCTTTTGATTGTCCTGAATGACAGAAAGTTCAACGTTTGCCAAATATCTGCCACGCTTTCTCTCTTTAGAGGTGACGACAACCTCAAGCGTGTGTTTTCAAATCCAGATTAAAAACTCTTCTTTTTTTCTCATACATTTTAGAGTACTTCCACTTTTCGGGGATAGTTCTTGGACTAAAAGCTGTTTTAATTGTATTTTTTCAAATGTTTTTATTTCTGTATCTTTAATCATGTCAAGCGCATTGAGTTGCTTTGTGTATACAAATACATTTTCTTTGCTTTGCATTGACCTCTCTTTTTTCACACATTTCCAATGGGAGACCGGTCTGGACTGCAGGCAGGACAGTCTAGTAGCCGCACTCTTTTATTTTTATCGAAGCCACATTGTTGTAACACTTGTAGAATGTGATTTGGGAATGTCTTTCTGAAATAAGCAGGGGCTTCCATGGAAAAGCCGTTTGGAGGGCAGCATATGTTTCAGCAAAAACCGTGTGCACCTTTCACTGTTATTGGTGCCTTCACAGATGATTGGCACTAACACAGTCCCAGACCATCTGTGGGCAATGGAGTATGGTGCTTGAACTGTGCATACATAAAAGTCTGGTTGGTTGTTTTCTTCTTTGGCCCGGCGGACACGATGTCCACAATTTCCATAAACAATGGGAAATGCGGACTAGTTTGATTGCAGGACACTTTCCCACTTTGGGGAGAGAGAAGGTGGCGGCGTTTCTGGGTGTTGTTAATAAATGGCTTTTGCTTTGCTTAAGAGCGTTTTAAGTTGCACTTACGGATGCACTGGAGCGCCAAACTGTATTTAGCAACGTTGGTTTTCTGAAGTATTCCAGAGCCCACGTGGTGATATCCTTTACACATTGATATTGGTTTTTGATACAGTGCCGCCTGTGGGATCAAAGGCTACGGGCAATTCAATGTTGCTTTTCAGCCTTGCTGCTAACATGCAGTGATTTCTCCAGATTCTCTGAAACTTTTGATGATATTATCGACAGTAGGTGATGAAATCTTACATTATTTGCAATTGTACGTTGAGGAATTCAATTTGAACATTAAATTTCTTGTTTTTGTAGTGTATTCAATTAAGTATGGATTGATTATGATTTGCAAATCATAGTATTCTGCTTTTATTAATGTTTAACGCAACGTTAGAATTGGGCTTGTATTCCATACATCCGAGGGATGCTAATGATCCAGTGTAATATTTTGTCCACTGAACTATTGCTCATTTATTGTTGCCCTTTGCCCTGTTGTATCTTCAGTGATCGGACAATTCCAAATGGAGCCTCTTGATTTCACAGTTCTGAAAGGCTCAGATGCACAATTCAACGCCACTGTGCAAGGAAAATGGGAGGTCATGACTTGGAGTGTGCGAGGTTTGCTGGTCCTCACCGTTCCCAGGATTGGTGACATATCCTCGTCCTCGGATCGGTTTTCTGCCTCCTTCTGTTCCGTTGACGACACCAGCTGTGTGGCCTTCACCATCCACAACACTTCCCGGAAGGAGGCTGGGATGGTCGTCTGCACTGTACAGGGAGACTATGGATCGAAGTCAGCAGTGCTACATGTTGAAGGTACATTCTTGAACATCAGCCACCTGTGTATAAGTTCAGATTCACTTTGGGCAGAGTTGTATTTACAGAAAAATGGTACGTACAATAGATGTACGATAGTCTTGAGTATTTTGATGATTTTGTCTTTATAGACCACCTCATTGGAATTGATTAAAAAAAGAACAGCAGGTAGCACAAAACATGCCACATACCATTGAGCAATTATAGCCATTTTATGCCAAATGACTCAATTTTCAGGGGCTCAAAGTGTTTGGACAATTGATGCACAAGGGTGTTGTTGGCCACTTCTTCACTCTTCAAGACATAAATGGATAAAACTTTTTAACAGTTGTTTCCTTGGCACTACCAATATGAAGTCAAAATATTTAATGCAAGTGAAGGAGTACATTTGAAGACTTGAAAATTATCCATTACCGAGGAGTCCAATGTGTTAGCAAGTCAGCAGGCACATTGTTAAAAGGAAACGATACAGATGACTCTAAACCCCCTCCAGTGAAAAAAGCGTGGCACGTTGCAAACTTCATGAAAAGTTTTAAATATATAATGTGCTTTTTGGTTTTTACATGGTCCAAATTACCATTGACATTCAGACACTGGGTCTGAAAAAGCTTCCTGTGTTCTGGAATCAGGTTCTCCAACGCTTACCACATTATGTGTCAAACATGGTGGCGGAGTGCATGGTATGCGGCATGAGTATGTATCATCTAGTCCAGTGTCATCCCTTTCCATGTAATCCTATCTCCTGCATCTTTCTCTCCAACACAAACTGCCTTCATGTCTCCCCTCACTACATCCATCAACCTTCACTTTGGTTTTCCTCAAGTTCTCTTGCCTGGTGCCCTTCTACCTGTAGCCTCACTCTTTCCCCTCCAACCCTCTCATTCATGCACATGTATTGTGTTTTACTTAATGGTCAAGTGTCATCCCTATAAACATTCTAAAATAGATATTGTAATGAAGAATACATATAACATTAGTCACTTCAATGTCCATATGAAAAAATAAATGTGAGCGGAGAGCGCGTCATCCATGCGCAAAGTTGCAGAAGTGTCATTCTACGACATCCAAGTGGTCGCCGTATTGGCTGCATCCTCTGTCCGTGACGTCGCCCGAATATTCGCCAATGAAAACACGCGGTGCACCCTACTATGGCAGACGAACACGCCCCTTCTGACACGGAAGCTCTTTTTGAAAAGGAGAACACCACACAACTGAGTGAATATTACCGGGCCAATATTACACCATTGTTTCGAGCCATATTCAGATGATATGCAATCATGGCCAAACCGCCTCCCTGTCTGATCCACTTCCGCGGCGGAGATGGCTCATTTTTCGGTGCCGAGGTGGCTTATCATGATCCCGAGCCATGCTGCTTTAGGGGGTTGTTCATAGCCGCCGCAGTACACGATGAACAACACCGTCGATTCGGGGCGCATTACTGCATTGTCGTCGCATGTGGCTGAGCGAGTTATTGTCAGCTGCGTTCTTCAGAGCCGCCGGTGTCTACAAGCCCGAAGCGCAGCCTTCGCCGAAGCCATGACCGATGAACGCGGCGCCTCAGCCGGTGTGGCTCATTTTCAGCGCTGTGGTGGCTTATAATGGTTCAAAGGATTGGTAAATCCTAGAAACAAAAAAAAGTTTGCACAAAATAGTTCTGAGTTTGTGAAGTCAACGGCAGTGCTATTTATTTCAACACACCCCTTTCAACAAATTGCCCAATTGCACAGCCTTGAGGATGTGTTTATCATAAATGATAGGTCTTGTTGGTTTTCTGAGACTCTACTGCACCTACTGGTAACTTGTTTGGCGTCACAATAACAAATATAATGAAAATGTGGATTAATGTGGTTAGTCACATTGGACAGCAATTATTTTGAACACTGTTGTACGTTTTTAACCGGTCACAACAGCACATTAAACATAGCCTTTGTTTTAATTTATTTCACTATAAACTGTCAGTGGTTGTATGTCCAAACCATCGAAGTCTGCTCTCTCGAACCTTGTCAGCAAAACATCCAACTTTGGCTGTCCCTCTAATGAGCTCATTTCTAATCCTATCCAACCTGGTCACTCCGAGCGAGAACCTCAACATCTTCATTTCTGCCACCTCCAGTTCTGTTTCCTGTTGTTTCTTCAGTGCCACCGTCTCTAATCCGTACATCATGGCCGGCCTCACCACTGTTTTATAGACTTTGCCCTTCATCCTAGCGGAGACTCTTCTGTCGCATAGAACACCAGACACCTTCCGCCAACTGTTCCACCCCGCTTGGACCCGTTTCTTCACTTCCTGACCACACTCACCATTGCTCTGGATTGTTGACCCCAAGTATTTGAAGACGCCCACCTTCGTTATCACTTCTCCCTGGAGCTTCACTCTTCCTCCTCCGCCCCTCTCATTCATGCACATATATTGTGTTTTACTTCGGCTAATCTTCATTCCACTCCTTTCCAGTGCGTACCTCCATCTTTCTAACTGTTCCTCCGCCTGTTCCCTGCTTTATATATCATCTGCGAACATCAAGTTATACAACTAAAGAACAGATACTGAGACATTCTAACGAATGTTCTTGAACATCCATAAAAATACATATAGCATATTGGTAAATGCCCCATTTTTCTGGAAAAGTGAGTCAGGACTTGAGGACGTTTTGTACTTTGTAACGTCAATGAAGCCATACTGTCTTCAATTCTCTTCTGTTTTCTGTCAATTAGAGAGTGGTACAGTCCAAATCAAAGAAGGTGATTTAAAGGTGGTCCAAGATGAGGAGGTGGAGCTCAACTGTCTGACCTTCGCTTGGTTTCCACACCCTGTGGTCAGCTGGAACCTGAATGGTGGCAGTGTGGATAGCAGCTTTTACAATAGCACTCATGCGGCTCATGGAGATTCCTTCAACTCCTCCAGTGTGCTGAAGTTTCGTGCTGTCAAAAACTCTACGGTGGCATGTTTGGCGATGCTGCAAACACTAACAAACCCACTATCCAGCTCTGTCCACTTAGTAGTTGGTAAGAAATTCTTAAAGAATGTTTAATGATTTAAAACAGTTGGTAGCTCAAGCTCCATTAACCCGTGAGCCTGAACAGAATAAGACATAAGTAAAGAAAATTTATAGATGAAAATTTTCATCTTTTGAATGTTTGTGTATTTCGCAAATACTGTAACTAATATAATGAGGGGTGACTAATTAGTAGTGCAATTAAAGCCCGGGTGTCATCCCTAAAAACATTCTAAAATAGATATTGTCATGAAAAATAAATATAACATTATTCACTTCAATGTCTAAACGAAAAAATAAATGTGAGCGGAGAGCGTGTCATCCATGCGCAAAGTTCCAGAAGTGTCATTCGACGATATCCAAATGGTCGCCATATTGGCTGCGTCCTCCGTCCGTGACGTCACCCGGACATTCGCAAATGAAAACACGCGGCGCACCCTAACTATGGGAGACAAACACGCCCCGTCTGACACGGAAGCTCTTTTCGAAAAGGAGAACACCACACAGCTGACTGAAGTTACCGGGGCAATATTCCATTATTGTTTCGAGCCATATTCAGATGATATGCGATCACGGCCAAACCTCATCCCCGTCCGATCCACTTCCGCGGTGGAGACACGCAGCCTTTGCAGAAGCAGTGACCGCCGAATGTGGCGCCTCAGCCGGTGTGGCTGATTTTCTGGGCGCCACGGTGGCATATAAGGAGGGGGTGGAGCAGAGCCATGCTGTTTTTAGGGGTATGTTCAAAGCCGCTGCAGTACTTGTTGAACACCGTCGAGCCCATTACTGCCTAACTGTTATTTGGAACCCACGAAGCTCTCGTCCTCTGCACCCGTGCAATCCATTTTTCACAACGAACCGGGTCTCTTGCAAACTTATGAAGGCGAAATCCATTCTCCCGAGTGTTCAAGCAATGTCCAGCAATGCAATGAGCCGGCATTTTGGCTAACACGAAAGAACAACGAGCTACCTTCCCGCAGGTAAAACTAGTATGAACAGACGAGTCCACTAGGGGCGCCTCTGTCCTGTACGTCACTTCCTGCTTCTTCTCGAAAACAAATCCCTCGAGAGGATTTTCATGGTGGGAGTTACAAAAAGCTGTATACGTCAAAATCATGTTTTGTTGTGAAAAAACACATGGGACCATATTGGGTGTGTGTTTTTCATTAATAATATACCAAAAATCATTCATTTCATGACACATGACCTTTAAATGCGTTGTGAATTCATAGAGATGGAACCCAGACCCTGGTATATTATAACTAACTTGACGTGCCATAACATGACATGATATGACAAGACAAGACCGAGAGACTGTGGTACATACTGTCGACAAAAGTGAGTATAATCTTCACATTTCCGGAACCATTTTACTGTATGTCCTCAATGGACAATAGAAGCAAAAGTTCGATGTATTTTAGAGTTGTGTAATTTAAATTGCTGGCAACACTAGTAAATAGCCACTTGGTGATGTCCATCCATCCATCCATCCATCCATCCATCCATCCATCCATCCATCCATCCATCCATCCATCCATCCATCCATCCATCCATCCATCCATCCATCCATCAGTTGACAGCTCCGCCCCTCTCTTCACACGAGTGTCCAAGACATCCGCCCGCAAGTCCAATGACATGACCAGAAAGTCGATCATTGAACTGCGACCTAGGGTGTCCTGGTGGGAAGTGCACATTTGGACACCCGTTTGTCTGAACATGATGTTCGGTATGGACAATCCGTGATAAGCACAGAAATCCAGTAACAGAACACCACTCGGGTTCTAATCGGCGGGACCATTCTTCCCAATCACGCCCTCCCAGGTTTCACTGTCATTGCCTACGTGGGCATTGAAGTCCCCCAACAGAATGATGGAGTCCTCTAAGGACTCCTAAAAGGGTGGGTACTGTGAACTGTTGTTTGGTGGATAGGCACAAACAACAGTCAGGACCTGTCCACCCACCCTATCGCGTAGGGAGCCTACATAATGATGTTTGGCATAAGCACAAATTTTCATGCCTGCAGATCTGATAAGACCAGGTACAGTATACTTGTTGAAGTCAGATCTGTCCACCATGTGCGAAATCACCATCATGCTGCTAAGGAGTGGCAAAATTATTGTATCTTGTCAAGTCAAGTGTGGTGATGGCTGCGTCACGGTCTCGGGGTGTTGAAAAAGTGGAGCGATGGTTCATTGAGGAAAACAGATCTGGGTGTTCTCCCTTTGGAAACTGGTCTCCATGGTATTTTTAAATGTAGGAACAGTTCTGTTGAATGGGATACCCAAGTGCTATGAAGGCACTTACACCAAATACAGAAACTTTGGCCATGTTCACTTTGAGGAGTAGGCACACAGTTATCTTGCCATATAGACATTCTTGGCTGCCTGTTAGGGTATTTTCAGAGGACCGTGTATCTGTTTTGCGATAAAAGCTGAGTGCTCAGTGGCATAATTTAATTTCTACAACATTTTTCTTTGAGGAAAAAAACAATGCAGAGACGACAGAATTTGGTGACACAGCACATTTGTGAGTGACTTTGTATTTTGGGTAATAGTATGTGCTAAAACAACAACTGTTTCTTTCTGTATAAAATCTTCACCTCATAGCTGTTAGTCCTTTTTAGACTTAATTTTGACGTTAATTTCAACAGTGCCCAGGCCTCCAGACTGGACCATCCTGATAGCTGTAGTTTGCTCCTTTGGAGGGTTTGCTCTGGTTGTGTTACTCATCTATGGGCTAATCTTTTGCTACAAACGGAGGAAAGAAAAAGGTATTCCAATAAAGCTTTTCAAGAGATAACCATCGTAGAAATCTGACAGCTTCTTTGCTTATTAGTTGCTCATAATACTGTCTTTGCCTGGGAATATTTAAAAAATATTTCTCACCTCATCTGTCTCATTTCAGAACCCAACTACCATGATGAAATGACGTAAGAAGCCACTCTACTTAACTGTACAACATTTGAATTACTCACAATATATGCTGCAGCTATTGAAATAGAAATCTTAATGGGCCACGACAATTTTATGTATTTATTGATTTTTACAAATCACAACAACAAAAATACAGACAAATAAAATCTTACTTGACATTTAAAAAACCGAGAAGGGCATTTGCCTAATTTTGGCTGTCATTTCTGTCCGTGTATTGTTTTTTATAGTGCAAAAGTCTTTTTAACAGTTCAGGGGCCATGAACAAAAATTGAGAGCCATTGTTTTAAACAGTTGCTTCCTACAATTAATAATTAACAATTAACATAGTGAGATATCTTATTTGTGTTCCTAGTAAAAGAGTGAGGACACAGAGCCAGTTGAGTGGACTGAGACCACCTGGACAGAAACAAGGTCGAGTCAATGCAGATTACGTGACAGATGGTCAAACAAGTAAGCCTGGGGAGTACACAACAACTCACCCAAACTTTCTCCAAGCACGATTGCTATGTGTATCATCATCAAATACCATCTACTGTAACTTTCAAATGTCAATGGTTGGCTTTATCATTTTGTGACCCGGCTCAGTCACGCCTACATCCCCCTCGCCCCTCTCTATTTCAGCTATTGCTCCAAATGACCTGACAGACAGTAGTTATTGCCAACCAACTCGCTCAAGTTTTTTTGAGGTAGGTAGTTTTTTTTTTTTTTTGCGATACAGCTGACAGAGAAAAGTGCTTGCGTACAGGGGTGGGATGGTCATGGCAGACCATCAACTCGATCACGAGGTCCAATTTAGAGCTTTTGAACCGCAGCAGCTTTAATGTCCGTGGCACCGAGCAACACAGCCAAAACTGACTCAGCTGTTGCGCAGTGTGCTGGGTTTAGCCACCAGTTTTCATGAGCAGCCAAACGTCGGACAATAGTTTTGCTGCGATTCAAAATTTCACCATCAGCAATGTGAAATTTGACAATGTGACTTTGGTTTTTCCAGATGCCTGATCCTGTTAATTCTCACCATGACTCCCAGATTTCCCACATCTACGCAAATGAAGGCTTGAGAAAACATCGACATGCCACTACTGTATAAGAAGACATCAGACCTCTCACCCATGAGACATTAAAAAAAAGGTTGAGGCTGTTGAAAGCGGAGCTTTCGGGAGGCTTTTACAATACTCTCACTTATATACTGTATGTATTTGTAAAGTCAAAATTACAGTAGTTTTGTATTTACTTTTGAAATAATATTATTTGAATAAAAGGAAATATTATTATTTATAAAGATGAACTGTATCTTGCATTGGATCTTAATGATAGTGATGAGAGGTGCCAAAAACCATTTTGCGATACGATATGAATTCAAATAGAGGTTGGTATTGAGATACAGCTATTGATATTTATAAATAACACTAATTGGCACAGTGGATCAACTGGAAAGCGTTGGCCTCACAGTTCTGAGGACCCCAGTTCAATAGCGGCGCTCCTGGTGTGGAGTTTGTATGTTCTCCCTGTGCCTGGTGTTCTTCTCCGGGCACTCCGTTTTCCTCCCACATCCCAAAAACATGCAAAACTAATTGGACCCTTTAAATTGCCCCTAGGTGTGATTGTGAGTGTGGCTGGTTGTGTCCATGTGCTCTGCGATTGGCTGGCAACCATTTCAGGGTGTACCCTGCCTCCTGCCTATTGACAGCTGGGATTAGCGCTTTCACTCTCTGCGACACTTGTGAGGATAAGTGGCAAAGAAAATGGATGGATGGATGGATGTCCGCTAAAGGAAGATTGACAACAGGCCTCACATTTTAAAGTGTCATCTAATCTGGCAAAAATAAAAGCCTCATGTTATAGGAATAATATCACAGAGACATAACGTGGGGACGCTACTTGTTGACAAATACAATTCTAAAAAAACAAGAGCACAGACTGTGGCTGCACCACTAACGAAGGACTCCCAATTTTTCCCATTTCATTCACGGGGACACAGAGTCAGTTGATTGAACTGAGACCACCTGGACTGGAATGAGGTCAATGCAGGATATGTAACAGATGGTCAAATAAGTTAGACTGCGTGAGAAGTACACAACAGCTCACTCACGTGTCTCACAAACGATTTTATTTCCAATGACAAGAAGAATTTGTCCTTGCAAAAGGATTGAATCAAACCTTACTTCACTCTACTGAACCTTATGATAAAAAGATCAATCAAGAGTAAAACTTTAACCGATTTGAAAGCGACTTCCGCAGATGCACGCAGACAACATTCGACGTTGACAGAATTATCTGTGAGGCAAACCCGGAATCTACCACCGTGATGCACATGTCCCACTGGTTCAAATCCCAGCCCTGCTTGTGTGGAGTTTGCGTATTCTCCACATGTCTGTGTGGGTTTTCTCTGGAGGTCATCTTACATGACCGCCTTTCTGGTCAACTTGCCAGTTTTAGTCAAGCACGTTATTGATGCGTGGCTCCACAGTGTGGAGCTGGAGACTCACTTTTTACTCTCCTGGATATACGTGGGGAGCTGGATGGGTGGGAGGGAGGTGGGGGGGTGGGGGGGGGGGGGAGATAGAAGGTAGCGAGACATCCTCCATAAAAGCCAACATCCCTGTGAGAGGTGACGGTAAAAGAGGGTTCTTCATTGGAGACTTGACGGACGGCGGCATTTGCTTGATCTACGCATACTGCGCAATCATGAGTGAGGTAGGTTCCACTGTAGGATTAAAAAAAAAAACAAACAAAAAAAAAAACCCGACTTTTGGGAGATACCAATCTTTCACCACTTTCAGTTAAGTTAAGGTTTTTTCAAAAGACACATTTTGAAGGCTGGTTTATTTTAATGATGAGAATTATTCTGAAGCTAATTAGGATAATAGAATGTTAAACATAATATTATACATATTTTAATAATATTTGAACTTTTAAACCCATCAAAGAGTATTCCTGACTTTAATAATAGCCACTGGGTTCACCTGGGCAGTTTGATGAAATCTATGATGAGAGATGAATATAATTTTTGCCTTTACAAAGATATTTATAATGGACACAATCAAAGGTATATTCATTTAATATGTTTCTTGTAGTTGTAGCTTGCAGTGCACTCTGTGAAATGTAGTTAAAGGACCAACCCAAATATTTGAAAACCGTCTGTACAGCAAGTAAATCACTGCACCAACAATAGTTATTTTATTTGAATAACCCTTCAAACTGTCCATGTTTTACTATGTTGTGGAAAGAATTTGTCGTTTAACACTACAGGTATTTCTGTGACATTTTTTTCCCCCCTGGACTGATACGCTGCTGTGACAGGACATGAATAGAAACGTTTGAGGGAATTAACCAATAGCAATGACTGGCAAATATAAACGTGAGAGCAAGTGCATGACCATCCTTGCAGGTATAAAATGGCTCAACGTGGCGCCACTTTGACATTTTGCACTGGTGCTAAATGCAGCGTGAAAACATGCTGGATGGTGCACATATAGCACTAGCCCGCATACTTCATCTTAACGTCCTGTCACGATGATGCCTCATTTCAAGGAGCCTAACATTGTCACAGTACAGAATAAATGATATGCCCCATGCATAAATCCATGCGAAACAATATGTTCGACGATGGCTTTTCTTTCCATTATGTGCCACATAAATAATTCCACACATGAAAAAGTGTCCTTTTAAACATCATATAACATAAGAGGAAATCCACAACAACAGCAGTATGTAAACAGCCAACGCCCGGGCAAAAGGACATTTCCCTGAATAAATAATCCGACGCAAATCAAATCCAGGCGCCGTCTAACTACTATTCATTCATCAGTTGACGCTTACAGCCATTTTAATGGTGCCTTCAATTATTCAGTGTAATAATTATAACAAAGTGCCATCAATCAAACTCAACTACTCTCATTGTTAATATAGAGCACAATAGCACCCATAAACAAGCTGTTAAATCAATCTGGTACTTAATCAATACATTTTTTTGGAATTTATTTTTTTTAGCCTCTCTTTAAGATGGGTGCCGGAAAATATTGATCGGAATATAGCTTTCTTAACAACCAGTCCCCCAGGTACTTATCACACCTAAATATTTAGGATCATCAAGCCAATTTCAATTTCTCACATTGACTGCCCAAATCAGTTCAAAATGCAGTTTCTATATGATGATTGCTTTTGTGAAAAAAAGTGTTAAATCAAGTTATTTGTGACGAACCACTGCTTTTGGAGCTCAATTTCACTTGCAAAATCCACGCCTAATTAACAGATTTTTTGAATCAAGAAATCACTCAAATAGAACCCAAGTCTGTCTATAACATGTTCAAAAAATAATTCATGCTCATGAAATTAAGAAAAGTTCTGCTAAGAAGAGTGTGCCAAAATTCCTCCACATTGATGGGAAAAGCTCATCCCCTGTTATGGCCAATGCTTGATTTCACTTGTTGCTGTTCAGGATGGCACAACCATTTCTCAGGTTCTGGGGGTGATTACTTTTTCATGTTTGGATTTTTTTTCCCCCCTTGAAAATAAATGATCATTTAGAAACAGTATTTGGGTTCACTTTGTAAGAGATAAGGTCCCTGATGGTGTCGTGGTTCACACGCCTGACTTTGATGGTGGCACCGTGGGATCGATTCCCGTTCATTCATGGTCTCAATATGTGCCCTGCAACTGACTGGTGACCAGTTCGGGGTGTAGTCTGCTTTTCGTCCAATGTTAGCTGGGGTAGACTCCGGTACTCCTGCGACCCTTGTGAGGATGAGTGGTTTGAAAATGGACTTGTAAGATATTAACAAGATCAGGAATAGGACTATATTTCTTAACGTGGTGAGCATGATGCTCTTTGTGCACTGTTAGGCTATCATCGTATCATGATATTTCTTACCTGCCAGGGCAACATTGATAATCTTTATTATGCAGTTTAAATTTGCCCTACACCGAGCAAAGTGACCAAAGCTGACTGATCACTCATTCAGTGTTTGGGGTCTAGCAGCTATTTTCATGACTTAGCAATGATTTGGCCAGTGGTATTGCGGCACATCAAAATTTGGATTGCAATTGTACGACGCAGCAAGATTTCAGATTCCAGCCAATCAAAATGCACTTCAACTCTCACAAGCGGTAAAAATGCATTTCTAGGTTTTAGGCTGGCAATTTCCTGCCATCTGGCAACAATATTTAGTACTCATTCATAATTTATAATGCACCTGTGGAGGACAGAGCAGAGCTTGCAGTCTTTGTGGCCTAGATTTACACAAGCAAAGTATGTACCATGTGAGTTACATTCCATTTATTTGTTGCGTAAAGGCGCAAAATAAATACATAAATAAATACACTTTCGTGAATGGAACAGAGATGAGTCCAAATGAATTCTGAGGATAGTTTGGAATTGATTGTTGGAAAATGCCATTGAGTCTCTATTAATTTTGTCTTGGAGAAACTGAAGCAAAATGGTGTGTACTACGTAGTGCAAAGGTTCTGTTGAGCAAGTTTGCAGTCTTAAGAGGAAGAACCTTTAATGCACTGTAGGACGTTGAGCTACAATATTCTGCAAAAACTCTTGTTGACATTTAAAATAGGAGTTCATGTCAATATGATAAAGTATTTGAAACCAGATGTTGCTTCAGTATGTCCACATAGTATTTCTTATACATGATGCCGTCTGTTTTGTGAAGTCCACCAGTCTTCCTGTTACAAAATACCCCCACAACATACCGCTGCCGCCCTGGTACTGGGCATTGAAGCCCCCGAGTAGAACAATGGAGTCCCCAGAGCGTGCACTCTCCAGCATTCCCTCAAAGGACTCCAAAAAGGGTGGGTACTCTGAACTGTTGTTTGGTGCATAGCCAAAAACAACAGCCAGGACCTGTCCCCGCCCCCCACCCCCGAAGGCGGTAGGAGGCTACCCTCTCATCCACCAGGGTAAACTCCAACGTATTCGTGCTGAGCCTAATGGCAATAAGTACACCCACACATGCTTGGCTCGTCTCACTGTGTGCAACTCCAGAGTGGGAGACAGTCCAACCCCTCTCAAGAAGACTGGTATCAGAGCTCAGGCAGTGTGTAGAGGCGAGTCCGACTATATCTAGTAGCTCACACACTAGTTTGGGCTCCTTCCCTGCGAGAGAGGTGACATCCCTAGATCCAGTTTCTGTAGCCATTGATTGGATCGCCAAGGTCCCCTCCTTCAGCCCAGTTCACATTCCACCCCACCCATATGGCCCCTCTCACAGGTGGTGAGACCATGGGAAGGTGAACCCATGTTACCCCTTCGGGCTGTACCGGGACGATCTCCACGGGTGCAGGCCCGGCCACAAGGCACTCGCCTTCGATGCCCACCTCCAGGCCTGGCTCCAGAGGGGGGGGGGCTCCAGTGACCTGTGTCCAAGAAGGAAAACTGTTTTTGGAGCTGTACTTTGTCTATTCCCTCACCTCGGACCTGTTTGCTCTGGGTGACCCTGCCAGGCGGGTGAAGCCCCAGACAACTTAGCTCCTAGGATCATTGGGATGCACAAACACCTCCAATCGATAAGGTGACAGCTAAAGGGGATACTGATTTCCCGTCATTTTTGTCATGATCTTGCCGCTTCAGCATGAGCTGTGCAGGTGCCCGCGCGGCTGCGCTGATTGGGAGGCGCACACCTGCTCCTCATGCGGGCTGATCATCCCCCGTATATATAGGACCCGGTGACGACTGGTCCTCCGCCAGTTCGTTGAGCTTTATGTCCCGTTCCAGCACTCTCGTACTCCTGACTGAACCTGTGTGTACCGACCTCCGTCCGTTCTCTGACCAACCTTGTAAGCCTGACTCCTTGACACTTCTGCCTGCGTTGTTTCCCCGTGTACCGACTACTGCCTGCCCACTCATCTGCTCTCTTCGCCCGACGCCCCAACTACCGCTGCTGCGCGGGACTGCCTGCTCGATCCCCGACCTCGCCATACAATAAACGTGTCTCTTCTTGAACTACCTTGCGTCTTCCGAGTTCCTGCATTTGGGTCCTACCTCTCGTTTTTTTTTACATTGGGAGGCCCCATAGCTCGGTGGTTAAAGGTTGGTTTGGTAAACCAGGGGTCGTGAGTTCGTATCCCTCCTCTACCGGCCAAGTGGGGTTGCATCAGGAAGGGCATCCGGCGTGAAAACTGTGCTGAAGAATTTGAGCGTTCATCTGAGATGTCACTCTGTGGCGACCCCTAACGGGACGAGCTGAAAGATAACTTACTTACAGTACGTTTACATTGGTTTCTGTATATTAATACATTAATTGGGCGGCACGGCAGAGCAGCCCAATTAGTTCAGTTGCTGTTTGACTTTATATTAGTCTGTGCATTGATGGTGACATTATAGCAGTAGGATATTCTTTGTATTTACCATTTACATTATTATAACATTACATTACATATTTACATTAGTTTCTGTATATCAGTAATTGACCTGCCACTCCTAGGAAGACGTAACTTTGTTATATCACTGTAGTCTCACCTTAATAACATTTTTTTAAAAATCAAATTATTTGAAGATCTGTTTCACTGATGCCCTTCAATCAACAATTCACTATTTGAGAGGCTTCTGCTATGCTTGCTTGCCTTGTAGTTTAATTAGGCTGAGTGTTGCCTACACTTTGTTTCATTATTCAAAGTAGACTTGAGCCCTACATTAAATTAACCAGATAAGAAGGTTAGAAGATGCTGATCAGTGTAAAAAGTACAATAAAAATGAGATTGGGGAAAAGTGTCTGTTGATAGATTTTCCTTCACACTTAACTGATAAAATCATAGTGCTCTATAACTAAAGGCTAATGTTAAAATTACAGTGCAGCACATGGTGATTGGAATATATTAACATTTTTCATGTGTGCGGATTTAACATTTTTTTATGTGCCTTTGATGAAAAAACCTTTAATCTGTGATTCTCTGTTATTTGTTCTGTCGACCGACCTTAATCCTACTTCAAACAATGAACAGAGACAACATAATCTGTAATCCACCTAAACTGCTATTAGGCGCAGTGCTGTCAGTGAACATTTTTATGTAAGACAGAGGATAGATAAAGATGAGGAAATAGTCCATAGGAAACAAAGCCAATTCCAACACCAGAACGGAATCTTCGCGTGGGGAATCTTGACTCGAGATTAAAGGATTTTGGGTTAGGCTTTGGAAGATGTCGTGTGAACTCTGAAGGTACAAGAGACTGTCATGACCAGAACACGAGGGTGAACCCAACATGCACGACTCACGAGACCAGTTACAGTTCGGGAACCGTCTTTAATCAGTCTAAGGTTGAAACACAGGCAGGCAGTCCAGAAAGCAGCAATGTCAGAATCGCTAGGCAAAGAAGCGGGCTCATCAACAAGGCAGAGTTCGGTACACAGAGCATCAAAGATAAGGACATGGAGTTGCGGGAACGATCTGGCCATGATATGGACACGGCATCGTCCTGCAAGCATATTGTAGCTTGTAACAGCGTTCCGATGCCACCATAGTCAAGTCACGTTATTGTTCATGTTTCCAAGTCTTGCCTTGCAGTCGTTGGACGTTGTTTCATGATTTTGGACTTTTTGTGCCTCTGCTTTCCAAGCTTTGCCACGTACTTCGGACCTTGTTTCAGGATTATTGGACTTTGACTTTTTGCCACGCGTTTTTGTGCTTCCACCTTTTGGACTGCTTAGCTGTGTACGACCTCTGCCTGAATTAATACCACCCTCAACATCATGTCCTTGCCTTGGAGTCCTGCATTTGCGTCCTGTCCCTGGCCACATGCTCTTGACAAGTGATGTGACCTTTCCAGAGTTTTTGGGCATCCTAGAAGAGA
Organism: Syngnathoides biaculeatus; assembly: GCF_019802595.1. Taxonomy (NCBI): domain Eukaryota; kingdom Metazoa; phylum Chordata; class Actinopteri; order Syngnathiformes; family Syngnathidae; genus Syngnathoides; species Syngnathoides biaculeatus. Next base: position 2,429,192 of record NC_084657.1, on the reverse strand, counting down.
TTGGTCATTCGAGAAGGACTTTTGAATTTCAAATCCAGAATTGAGAGGATCCAGCTGAGGCATTTTAGACGGCTACAAGTGATGCCTCCATGATGAGGTGTTCTCAAAGGCCTAGAAGACAAGACCTAGAAAATGCTGAAGGCAAGGCTTTTTATTGTCTTGATTCCAGATTTCAAATGCTGATAATACATGAAGAGGGGAACTAATCCAAAATTGGTTGTATGTGCCCCTACTAGTGTAAACACGGTATTCTGATTACTTCATTTTTTGCAGTATCCCCCTCTGCTGTTGACTGAAATTAACTTCTCAGCTGCTCTCGGGTTTGCCTTGCGAACGTCATGTGACCAAACCTGAAAAACTGTTTATTGGACTCCCCGTATATGCTGCCATAACAAGGGAGGTAAGTCTTGGCGTCCCTGATAAAGCTACTGCCCCCATGACCCGACTTCGTATAAGTGGTAGAAAATGGATGGATGGATGGATGGATGGATGGATGAGGGACATGATGGTTTGAAGAAACCGTTAGCTTCTTGAACTAAGTCATTTGGGAATAGCTTGAACCTCTGACGTAACCCCAAACATTATAAAGACTATATAAAGTATAATTGTTAAGAAAAAAACATCATTTCTATGTATTTGGATAAATCTCAATCCAATTGTAGGACTACAGTATCTTCTAGTTTTCTTGTACTGGGCTTCACGATGCAAATTTCTTCTAGATCTCTAAAATACTTTTGTAGCTCTTATGTTTTAAAAGCAACTCTCACTTCAGAGGTGAGCTGTACAAGGAGCAGTCGCTCATGTAAATACACCCATAATGCACCAGACAGTAAGATTTAGGAGTGAAAACAAAATCCAGAATGAAAATTGGTACTGTAAGCACTGCTTTTACAGCCCATGCAGAGCATCTATTTACATTTCTCGTTACCGCATGTTACATCATCAAAGGTCATCTTTTGCTTTTCATCTACAAACGGTGTCCTGTGTCTATATTTAAAAGGTCAGAATGGTATAGTGTGAATGCGTACACAATGAAGTGCTTCTTGTACTACTTGACTGGACATGCTTGTTCAGTCAGTCCAACATCAGGAGTCGGAGACTGACACTCGTGCTGTCATGCTTGTTTCCAGTCTGGTGGTGTTGGAGAGGCTGCTGAAGGGTTATAATGGCGCGCGGATGAGCTGTCTGTGACCCAGTTTTGCTGTCTACTAGTTAAATGTTAATAGAGCCTGAGTGCAGCATGGCTTCTCTCCGGGGAGTGTGAACTACCAGGAGAACCAAAAATAGTCCCTCAACCCACCGACTACACACACACACACACATTTATTCTGCCAATTTCCTTCTTGCCAGGTTAGTATGTTAGATATACGATCGATGAGAACAACATGGAGAGGGATAAAAACTATTTTACTCAAAATTTAAGGAGAGATGCAAACTCCACGCAGAAAAGTGTCCACAACCTTTTAAAGTTCAGCCGCCAAGCAGTGTGAGAGTATTTTATGTCATTTGAAATATTTAAAAGGTTGAAGTGAACGTTCCAAATAGCTGCTCAAGGAAGGCAGTAACGTGCATTAAGCCCTCATGTCTTGGACCCTCAGATCTTGAGTTGGAGCCCTCACAATGTCATATGTAACGCTAAATTATTATATTTTGAGAAATAACTATCAATACTGCAGATGTTTTTGGTGTATTTTGGATTCTTTAAGGGAAAATATTCAGCCAAACCAACTAGTGTTCTAGTGTTTGAGATGTAATAGTGTCTCTATGGTAAACACATGAAATAGGAATTAAAACGGTGTGAATGGCTGTTTGTCTATGCTGTATGTATCCTCTGATAAGTAGCTCATGGGTCTTGTCTTTTGATCATTTACACTCTGTGTCTGTGAATTATATAGATATTATTATACAAATCATTTTGTTCCAGACTTGTCACAGATGATGTCGTGGTACACACGCCTGCCTTTGGTACAGGCAGCATGGGAACGATTCCTGTTCCATTGTACCCATCCATCCATCCATCCATCCATCCATCCATCCATCCATCCATCCATCCATCCATCCATCCATCCATCCATCCATCCATCCATCCATCCATCCATCCATCCATCCATCCATCCATCCATCCATCCATCCATTTTCTTTGCCGCTTATCCTTACAAGGGTCGCGGGGAGTGCTGGAGCATATTCCAGCTGTCAAGGGGGAGGAGGCAGGGTACACCCTGAACTGGTTGCCAGCCAATTGCAGGGCCAATTGCAGGGCACATAGGGACAAACCCTAACCCAGCCACACTCACGATCACACCTAGGGGCAATTTAGAGTGTCCAATTCATGTTGCATGTTTTTGGAATGTGGGAGGAAACCAGGGTGCCCAGAGAAATCCCACGCAGGCACGGTACTAACCACTATCAAAGAAAAAGTCACTCATGGGCAATTGAACTTGATAGAATCGAAGTTGAGCAGTCATTTTGTTCAGATTTGGTCCATTTTTTTAAAAATGTCAAATGTAGTGCACCTTAATATTTTCTGATTACATCACACATCTTTTAACATTGTCTAAATCCAAACATGTTCTGTTCTTAAACCTAAATAAAAAATGTTTGGTTCCCAATTGGGGTGGCACAGTGGAGCACCTGGTTAGAGCATCTGCCTCACAGTTCTGAGGACCGGGGTTTAAATTCCGGCTGTGACTGTGTGGAGTTTGCACGTTCTCCCTGTGCCTGCCTGGGATTTCTCTGGGTACTCCGGTTTTCTCCCAGATCCCAAAAACACATCAATTGGAGACTCTAAATTGTCTTTAGGTGTGATTGTGAGTCTGACTGTTGTTTGCTCTTGCCCGATGACAGCTGGGATACGCTCCAGCAGTCCTGCGACCCTCGTGAGAATAAGCGGCTCATAAAGTGGATGGATTGATGAGTAATTCCCAATTGGCCATTCCAAAATGAAAATTTAAAAGAAGAGTGCCTGAGAGGCATAGCCAGGCCAAATCTCCCTTTTCAAATAACTCTTAAGACCCACATCAGTTATTCAATAATCTCGATTTGATTTTTGTTTAGTGTTTCTCCATATCATTTACTCAAACATACAGTACTGCTATTACAAAGATAGTTTCTCTAAGGTGTGCCTAATATTTATGAACCGCTCTTCCTTTTTTCCAGTTTTGTAATTACTCTGTACTTCAGTAGTTAATGTGCCCCCTGCTGATTTGCCAGGGTTAATCATTGTCATCGCAGGGATCTCAGCTTGTTTTTTGTTTGCCAACCTGTTTACAACCAGTGGTGTGCAAAGGTGTGTGGTGAGCCAACGTCGGTGTTGACCGTGTTTCCTCATCAGGGCTCTGCATCCCACTCTCTACAATGGATCCTTTCAATGAGAGGGACTGAAATCCATGTGGCAAAGGTGTGAAAACCATGAGAAGTGAGGTCTTCAAATGTAATACATCACCTAAAATGCTTACCTATTTCACCCTTGGAGTGGGAAAAGATGTGATTTTTATGGTGACTTCTTAAAGCCCAAGTGTCATCCCTATAAATTTTCTAAAATAGATATTGTAATGAAAAATACATAACATTATTCACTTCAATGTCTATATGAAAAAATAAATGTGAGCGGAGAGCGCGTCATCCCTGTGCAAAGTTACAGGAGTGTCATTCTACGACATCCAGGTGGTCGCCATATTGGCTGCGTCCTCTGTCCGTCACGTCACCCGGACATTCGCCAATGAAAACACGCGGTGCACCCAACTATGGGAGATGAACACGCCCCTTCTGACACCACACAACCGAGTGAAGAATGAAGCAATATTACATTACATTACAATTGTTTCGAGCCATATTCAAATGATATGCGATCATGGCCAAACCGCCTCACCGTCAGATCCACTTCCGCAGCGGAGATGAGCCATCGTGGCTCATTTTCGGCGGCTTATCGCGGAGCCGAGCCGTGCTGCTTTAGGGGGTTGTTCATAGCCGCCACAGTACGCGATGAATAACACCGTCGAGCTGGGGAGCTTTACTGCCTTGTCGTTGCATGCGGCTGCGTGAGGCAGAGCCGAGCCATGCTGCTTTAGGGGGTTGTTCATAGCCACCGCAGTACGCGATGAACAACACCGTCGAGCCGGGGCGCTTTACTGCGTTGTCGGCTGCGTTCTTCAGAGTCTCCGCTGCCCGCAAGCCCTACGCGCAGCATTCGCCGAAGCCGCGGCGCATCAGCCGTTGTGGCTCATTTTCGGCGCTGTGGTGCCTTATCATGGAGCCGAGCCGTGGTGCTTTAGGCGGTTGTTCATAGCCGCTGCAGTACGGGGTGAACAACACCGTCGAGCCGGGGCGCTTTACTGCGCGCACGCAGCTGAGTGAGGCATTCTTGGCAGGGTTCTTCAGAGCCGCCGCCGTCCGCGAGCCCAAAGCGCAGCTTTCGCTGGCGAAGTGACGCAGAAGTCCGACGCTGTCCGACGCGCACAACGACATATTTCGTACGCGGATCTTTTGTTACGTTATGAGAGACCGATTACATGGTCCGCACCAAGCTATCATTTTTTTTAGTAGCTGTATACACACCTACCTGTCATTTTGAACCCACGAAGCTCTCGTCCTCTCCACCCATGCAATCCATTTTTCACGACAAACCGGGTCTCTTGCAAACTTATGAAGGGTAAATCCATCCTCCCGAGTGTTCAAGCAATGTCCAGCAATGCAACGAGCCGGCATTTGGGCTAACACGATTGAACAACGAGCTACCTTCCCGGAGGTAAAACTAATGGAAACAAACGAGTCCACTTGGGGGCGCTTCTGTCCTTTACGTCACTTCCTGCTTCTTCTCCGCTCCGCCTGCAAAAGAGGAAAAAAAACACTGATACCATGAGCCATGATACCGTTGCTCCAGTATGGGCCTATCATTCTGGATCTGGAACTGTCTGATCCTTTGGAAATTGTAAACAGTTGTGTTCTCGTGGTAAAGCAGCCATGAGTTATCCTGACACAACTCTCTCCTCTTCTTGTGCACGGAATAAAGCAAACACTACAGGATCTCTTTGTAGAGCTTGTCTGGCCCTGTGGAAAGAAATTGCAGTAGATGGATGTCCCCCACATTGGAAAATACAATCAACGTAACATGACTGGCTTTTTTTTGGCCTACGGACTCTTCCACTCAAGGTTCTAGTGTGGTCTCCAAGTCGTACTTGAATATCCACAAACTCATTACTGATAACTCACCAAGCAGGTTTGGTTTCACTGATCTCATCATCACTCACTCTGCTTATTATACTACACAGAGTCCAGTAGATGTCCATCTATCCATTTTTCTTAGGGCATCCAGTATATGTACTGTAGATAAAAAAAAGATTTTCCACGACTATGGAAACGTTCAATGGCTGCAGACAACTGAGGTAATATTTTCTTCATTGATCAAGGTAATAATGATAAATGACGGCATCTCACCGCCTTACCGTTTGTGTTGTCGCACTGCAACTGCAAATTCATAGACTGAGGAAAGACTTCCTCTTCTAGTCAGAAAACAGATTGCAAACAGAGATTTTATAGTACTTTGACAGGAATTACTTTTGTGGTGTTTTAGTGATTTCATTCAAACAGCAACAATTCTCTCCTATTGTTGTGAACCTCCGATGGAGGGAAGGACCCAAATGCAGGATTCCAAGGTGAGGACATAATGATCAGTGGGTTTTATTCTCAACTGAAAAGATGCACAAATCCACAGTCCAAGAAAGCAGGATCCAAAAGGAGAAACAGGTTTCATTCATTGTGAAGCTAAGTAGCGGAGTAACCTGGGATGTGGTGAAGCCTACACACTAACACAAAGCACACTCACAAACTCAGGGCACAACGAACACAGGGAACTGGCGAATGCCAGTGACCAAAACTCCAACTTAAATACGGCATCTAATTTCAGTCCAAATGTGAAACAGCTGTGAGCGGTGACAGGTGTCACCGGCCAGGGCAGTGGTCCAGCCTAGTTCATGACACCTATACATTTGAACAAATTCAAATACTGTCGACTGACAGGCAAGATGGGCCTTGACAAACATCAAATTTGATATTTAACTTCTGCCTCTGAAAACCTCCTGTGAATTTGAATGCAAATGTTCCCTTCTTCTCACAGTCTCTGTTATTAGCACAATTATAAATGTAATATTTCGAATGGATGAATCACCCCTCGCTCTTTCATGATCGGAAGTGAGCTAGGAATAGTCATTGAGCGATTATGCTGGCAGACTACTGTAATATTACCACATCGCGGCATTTAGTGAGGGGGGCAAATACCAGAATACTACTCGGATGAATGACTTTTGGTGTTTCACTTTCAAACAGAGAACTCTTGACTACATTGTATTCTATCTTGGCCTCACATTGGTATCTGACTTACTTGAAGATGGAGAAAAATCACACAGTACGTGAAGCTCCTCCTTCACACAGAAATAGCAACATTTCTTCTTTCTTGGTAAACCAAGAGTTACTGAAAATACAATTAGGTCCAGAAATATTATGGTCCATGTTATTTTAAGTCTAAGGAGATCTCAATGGAAGTAAAGTAGGCCATGCGCGGTCAAGGGCTTGCAAGGAGAGTTGTCGGAGTAATATTGCGCCCTTGAGCTGATGTTGGGTGGCTTGTTTAAAGGGCACCTCGACACTAGTCAAGATCTCTCCAATAACTCGTTGCAATTTCTTTCATCAGAGTGAAGCATAAATATAGTATACAGTAAAGTAGGTTGAAATAGAAACAGTACCGATGGCTCTGAAATCCTCTTGGATGATACGTCATATAAACATTGTCCTAAATTGTATGCACAAGCAAATATGCCGTGTCGTAAATTTACCATCCGCCCATTTCCTGTTAAAGTTGCCCTATTTCGAAGCTTCTGCATTATTCTGCTATAATGCACCTTTGGGGTAGATATATAGTGGTATTCAGTATTCAGACATCCTTAAAATTTTCATGGTTTCTTGCAGCCATTTGCTGAAATCATTACAGTAAATTTTTTTCCTCATTAAATTCACACACGGATGGAACGGTGGAGGACTCACAGTTCTGAGACCCCGCCTGCGACATTCATCTATATATTGAACTCGGATGCTCTTCATTTCTTCCGATCATCCTTGAATTGGTTCTACGCCTTCGTTGGAGTCCAGCAAGTTATACAGATTGGACTTGATTAGGAAAGCCACACACTGATGGTCTCCATAACTCCCATGACCCTTGTGAGGATAACCGGCTCAGTTAATGGAAACATTTCAGGGGGTCTGAATACTTTCTCTACCCACTGTAGGCTGAACAGCTTGAAATGACTTACAGTAGCCTATAATGACAATGCAAGACTGTTAAATTGCTAGCCATGTGTGTTTTAGTGTTGGAGTAGCCGGAGAAAAATTCGTTGTGTGTTTTTACACACTTGGCCAATAAAGAAGATTCTGATTCCGAGTGCTCATCTGCCCTGCTGTGCTTTGAAATCTGACATAAGTTTATGTCCGGGGCTGACATGACGGAAAATGTCATTATCACTCCTATATCCAACCCTCAACACAGCTCTGTCATAGTTTCATCGAGACCGTTAGCAGCTGGGGCTCATGTTTATTTTAGCTTTACCCTTAAAAGAACGTTTCATTTTAGCTGTATGTATATATCTATATGTTTTTTTTATGTGATATGGAACTCTCTTTGTCTGAAATAAAGGTCTCATTCATTCATTCATTCATTTTCTGAGCTGCTTATCCTCACAAGGGTCACGTGAGTGCCGGAGACTATCCCAGCTATCATCGGGCAGGAGCCGCGGCACACCTTGAAAAGGTTGCCAGCCAATCGCAGGGCACATGGAGACAGACAAAAGTTGCACGCACAATCATACCTAAGGGTAATTTACAGTCTCCAATGCACCTTTCCGATGGCGATCTTACACTCCGCCCCCTTAGCCATGTCCCACAAGCTTCCAAAATGGCGATTGAACAGAACATGTTTGAAGTGGATTCTCTATCGCGTATTCCAGATAATATTGGGGTATGTTTTTTCCCACATGCGTCAGACTTGTCCAAGAGAGTTCTGCAGACAGATCTCAACTATTTCAAGCAAGGATATGTACACGGAATTAAGATTTTGGACGGAGCAGGACGCAATTCAGAGTCACAGAGAAATGTTGGTGATTGATGCAAAAAGTTTGACGCCTCACAAACTTCATATTGAAATCCAACAGAATAAAATAGTGGAATCGTACTGCGCATGTAAAGCAGGGTGAGTACTTTTAACTTGGAAAGCTCACGAGTAATATCATTGTAGTCTTTGTAAGTGAGTGAGTGTATTCATTTGACTTGGTCCGTAATGGAACCCAGTGCTCTCTCTTAAAAGTCTGATGTGATACAAATGGGCGAATAGACATTTCTCTTGCATGACATTGCGCATTTACGTATCACTAACCCGACTCTTCGGCATAAAACATGAACAACACTTCATTCAGCAGGTCAGTGATACGCCAACAAAGTGAAAGTTGTTCTCCTGCAATGTGTTAAGCAACTGATTCAATCAAACTCGGAGAAGATACTTCGCCCTCACTTACCTTCGAACATGCAGCCTTGTCTTTGTTGATATTGTCCACATTTAGTTGTCCGTGCGGTCTTCTGCAAGCCTTAATCCATCGTAGACACTTTGTCAACTGTGTTTTAGGCTTTGGAAAATGAATCAACCAGGCCACTTGTAACCCAGCGGGATATCTTTAATCTGAATTGCGCGTTCCCCAAGCGCATCTGAGGACCATTTTGTCCGTAACATTAACTTTTCTAAGCGCACGCTACTGACGACCAGCATTGCTTGTGGGACATGGCGACAAGAGAGAGTGTCAAGCCAGGGGTTAAGACAATGCGGCTATCTGATTGGCTATTATTCTACGAGGGATTGACAGGTTAGGTCCATTATTTCACATCTTTGGGATCTGGGAGCAATATGCCAATAAATGCCAATGCCAATAAATTCCTGTGATTAAAATGAAGCAAATTTAATGTGAAAGACAAACTTACATCACTTCTCTTACATCTGGATTATTGTTTTTTCTCAAGTGCTTTGTTGTGGGGTACAAAAACAGCATCATAGACACACTGTCACCTCCCATGTACCTTTGGACATTAATATATGTATAGTATAGCAGAAAACGTATTTTCCATGAGAAATGTACAGTATTTTACAAAAGTTGTGTGCGTTCTTCATCTTTTAATAATGTAATTCATGGAATTTTTGTACAATACTGCATCTAGATTGTTTCGCATCATTCAAATAACAGCAGACATTTGAATCCTTGAAGTAGGATGTGAACATTGTAAAAACAGATGGTCAACACTGTCAAACAAGTTTCTCTTTCAGTGGCTGTAAAAATGTTATTGTCTTTTATTTACCCTCATATATCAAACCTGCTCTGCGGTTTCAAATTCTGAAGTGGAGGCACCGGATTAATAATTCAGGTAGAATTGGGTAAAAGAATTATGGTTTCTCCGAGGGAATAAATCAAATATCCATCCATCCATTTTCTGAGCCACTTATACTCACAAGGAGCACGGGAGAGCTGGAGCCTATCCCAGCTGTCATCGAATAGCGTGCAAATAAATCAAGTCAACGTGCACCGATAACACATTCATCTTGGAGAAGACCGATATTCGCTAAAGTTCATGTTTGGGGAATACGTAGTCCGATAAGTGATTTGAGAGTGAACAAATCGAATCTGATTGAAACATCTGCACCTTCCCAGATCCTGGAGCATTTTTCAGGCTGAGTACTTTTTGTGATATTGTGGTGCAAAATTGGCCTGTCAGGGGAGAAACGCTGGGAGGTCTTAGCGCGGTCAGAGCGTACGTGCTACTCCTGTGCCAACATAGAGTCTTTCATTGTTAACAGATCGACATTCTGTATCCTTGGGAGAACCAGCTCGATGGCAGACTTAGACTCAAACAGTGTTGTCACAACTACTTTGAAAAAGAAACTTTATTACTTGACTGATTATTTGATTTTAAATGTGAGAAATTCACATTATAAGTTAGTCTGTGAGCTACATTCAGTAGCTGCCGAGTGGCAGTAAAATCACATATCCAGAGTACGAAAGTGCTTTCGCTTCCCTGTGCACATTACCTGGCAATACACACCATCTGAGGTAAAGCATTAAATCAATGGAAACCAATAACAAACTGAGTGTACACAAAGCTAGACAACGAATGAATAAAAACTCCCTAAAAAATTGTTATTGAGAGACGCACACAAAAAATGCAGAACTCTACAGACCCAATGTGAACGGTTAACAATCCAGTTTGTAAAAATGATCAATCCACAACGGATTGCGTGCGTAACATGGCAGGAAAAGATTACAGCATAACTTCAGTCCATCCAGCCATCCATCCACCCATCGAGCTATTTTCCAAGCCACTTATCCTTACAAGGGTCGCAGGAATGCTGAAGCCTATCCCAGCTAACTTCAGGCCAAAGGCGGACCACACCCTGAACTGGTCGCAAGTCTTACTGGGGAAATAAACAGGAAACAACAATCATGGACTCACAGATGTGGACACATTTAAAAAAAAAAAAAAAAAAAGAAGATTACAAAAACAGTATAGCGACAAAGACACAATGCATTTCCCAGCATTTTCAGTTCATGAAATGCTGACTGTGATGTGTAATATACAATGGTTTTTCAGTCAGGAATTTGAACTCAATAAATAAAAAGATAGATATAATTTCATAGCTATGAAAAATTGTTATTTCATTTATTGAAATAAAACTTTTGTATTTTGTCTTTACAGAAACCAATATCTACTGCTATAACTGCAAACATCAAACCATCTGCAGGCCAAGGTAAGTTTTGATCGTCACAATGCATATCATAAGCTTAATAACATAATTGCCTATTTCGGTAAAAAAAGAAAAAAACTCAACAAATCCAACAAGTAAAAAGATTACAGTTGCCTTGAGTTAACCTTTGCAGACGACCGTGACCGAGATGACTGAGAATCTAAACAAACAGAAAAAACACCAAGAAAAAAAAAAAAGATTTCTAGCGAACAGACTGACCATATACATGGCCTCGATTACCTATCCGTTCATCCATTTTCTTAGCCGCTCATCCTCACAAGGGTCGCGGGAATGCTGGAGCCTATCCCGGCTTTCATCGTGCATGAGACGGGGTACACCCTGAACTGGTTGCCAGCCAATTGCAGGGCACATAGAAACGAACAACCATTTGCTCTCACAATCACGCTTAGGGGCAATTTAGAATCACCAGTTAATAAGTTTTACATCATGTCTCACTATTTTGTATCCCTGTAATACAATGAATCATTGGCATTATGTTTTCAGTGTTTGGGAAGTGGTAAACAGAAGTGGGATTACAATTTTGTGTCAAATTACATGAAAAACACACAACCGGCGTGGCTATAATCCACTGAAAACCTACTTTCCAAACTGGGCCATTTCTTATTATTGTGTATAAACTTGGCATCCACCACTTGGTTGGATCACTTGAAATTCATAAATAACATCCATCCTGCAATATAAGAAGGTCAAATGACTTTTGAAGAAAAAAAAATTGGTTCCATAATTGTGTTCTTTGCAGCTTTCACTTATTTGAAATCAGAATTTGTTACTGCCCATCGTAAAATACACAGAGGAATTCTGGTGCTTTCGAGGTGAGAGTGTAATACTGTACTCATCAACCCCTCGGAGCCTTCTCATCACACAAAGCTGCATTATGTGAACAACAACCGATTTACAGCTCAATTGCTCCACAGCACCCCTTAGCACATAGTGCAGTCGAAGTAAATGTGTGGTACATGTATCACCTTCTATCTTCTCCTGCCCTTGCTGATAGCACATTTCATTGCAAACGTTTGACATGATGAAACGTGGCCGGCAGTGGTGAGAAGGGATTCAAGCCAGTTTCATGGAAACTGAAACATGCGTGAACTGGATTCATTTTGGCCTTTCCTCTTTATTCCTCTCTCAGCAAATGAAACATTCATTCATTTGGTTCATCTTCCATTCCGCTCATCGTCACAAGGGTCGCAGGAGTGCCGATAGGGATCCCAGCTAACTTCGGGCAGGAGGCAGGGTACACCCTGAACTGGTTCCCAACCAATATGGAACAAATTGGCAATATTTAAAGGTCTACCAACATCCCGATATACATTTTAAAATAGATATTATGAAAATTACATATAATATTATTCACTTCAATGTCTATGCGAAAAAAATTAGCGCAGAGCGTGTCATTCATGGGAAAAATTGCGGAGGTCTTACTCGACATCCCAGTGGCAGCCATATTGCCTGCAGACGCCACACTGGGACATTTTGCCACTGAGAAAACGCTGTGGCACCTGCTATGGGAGACGAACAAGAGATTTTCGCATTTTTCCGACGCCCCTCCTGACACGGAAGCTCTTTTCGAAGAGGAGAACATCTCACAATCGAGTGAAGTGATTGTTACCTGAGCCACATTTTGATGATATGCAGATCACTTCTAACTAACAACAGACTCCCCGACAGACGGACGAGGAACCCGATGAAATATTCAAAATGACAGCCCTATAATTTTTCCATTTCCTAACTCTTTTACAAGTCTTGTGTGTGTAGCGTACTCAGGAGGACCCATGTCGATGGTGGCCGGTGGGAGGGGAGGGGGAGCTTTTTTTCTCCTCCCGCACGTGGCCAAAACACCTCCCAGCCCGATCCACTTCCGCGGCGAGGTAACACCGGGCCGGCAGACGACAGCGGGACAGCGGACGACAATGACGCCGGCGTATTTTAGGAAGTTATGACGCGGCTCTTTCGTGACATCGTCGGACATGGACGGAGATTTTTATTATGGCTGCTTTCGGAGAAGTTGTCCGAGTTTGGTGACGATACGTCTAGTTAGTTAGTTAGCTCGTGTTACACGCTACTAAACTGTCTTAGTACTTCTATTTTGTTGTTTTGTATTGTATTGTGTGTGTGATTAAATTGTCTTAAACGCAATACTAGTACTTTGTTATATGTTGCCGGTTTGACCAAGGGGACTGATTCCAAATTCACACGTAACATATGCTATAAACTGTGAGACAAATTAGTCCCCCACAACTATTATTTTTTAATAGCTCTATACACAGCTACCTGTCATTTAGAACCCACAAAGCTCTCGTCCTTTGCACCTGTACAATCCATTTTTCATGATGAACTGGGTATTTTGGAAAAGTTTGATGAGTGAATCCATCCTTCCGAGTGTTTTCGAGTAAAATCCAGCAATACGACGAGCTGGCATTTTGGCTAACACGATGAGAAAAAAAAAAAAAGGAATTTTTTTGCCGGTAGGATAGGTATAAACCAATACAAACACTCGACCTCGCTACTGTAAAAAACGTCACTTCCTGGTTCTTCTCCAACGCAAATGCCTCGAGAGGATTTTCATGGCGGGTGATGCAAAAATCCATATACGACAACATCATGATGTGTGGTGAAAAACGGATGGGTCCATTCCGGCTGCCTTTTTGTAAGAATTAAAATCATACAAAAAAAAAAAAAAAAAATCATGCTTTACGTGTCGGTAGACCTCTAAGGTTAAAGCTTAAAAATTTTGGTGGTACACGGGGTTTTAGTCACGCAGAAGCACTCATCATTTCGTTGTATGCACAGCATAGAATGACATTTGATTTGATTTATAGACACCCTACCAGCCTGTATACTTGTAGATGTTTGGCATACAATTATATCAATACAATACAAGACAATTATATCAAATTGTATTAGTTATGGATATTTGTTTTAAAATAAAATAAAATAAAATATTAAAAACCTCTCTCTTAGTAAGCTTTACCCATAATGACATCTGGTCCCCTATGCAGTTAACTAAATAAATCCCTACAGTCAGTCAGTATCTGGAAATATACAGGTAGTACTTTCGAACAATTAATAGGTGTGTGATAATGCAATACTGCTGATGAACTTAAAACATTCTTGTTCAAAATAAATGGCTCTACAGCAAGCAGAATTTAGCTAGTGTTATTTCATTGACATCAAGGCCCAATACACCAAGACGTGATATTAAAAAGCAAATTTAAACAAGTAGTCATTGCTGCTTTATCCAATAGTAGTTTTGAGCCTGTAATCAATGTCACCTTTGAACAGAACATTGCAGTTCTGTCGCAGCTCAATGGAAACAACTGCAAGGATGCCACAGACAGCTCATTTTTCATTGCTTGAAATAATTTTCCGTGATTTAGTGGTCTTACTGAGTATTCTCAACATGTGGTCTTTCTCGGTCATTGGCGACACATTCTTACTCAAGTTCTCCTGGGAGCCAATCTGAATATGACCTTTCGCAGTCCTCTTAAGGGAAGACCGTATTCCCATCATGCAGTGTGGCAATTGGATTCATCCAGCCGCACGACACACTCGTGAAAGAGTGATGTGGTTGGCTTATAAAATCGAATAGAGTGGTGGCGTGAAGGCTATTGATCCTGAAAAGCAGAGATTGCCAGTGCGTGTGTGTGTGTATGTGTGTGTTCGTGGGTGTGTCTGTCCACGTGTGCTCGTGTCTTTAACACTCATGACATTTGAATTGATTCCTTTGTCACATGTCCCATGCAAAGGGCCCCAAGTCAAACAAAAAGGTCCAGCTCAATGTAAGTTGGCCCAGTTCGAGTCAGAACACAGCACTGTTACAATTCACTGCACGGCCCACCTGTCTGCTGCACGGACAATTGTCTCTGCATGCATTTGAATTGTGCCTTGTTCATACTGACTTTATGTTTTCTCAGTCACCAGCACTTCCCTCCAGTCGCTTTTAATTGCCTGATTCTCATCTCTTATTCAATCTTTAAATCAGTATTATTACAATATTGCTGAAACAAATGGAAATGTATCATAAAATTTGGATATTACAAATTGTTCATTCTGAGTGCAATTGTGAGTTGCGGTGAGTCTTCTACATGGAGGCCATCAATCAAAGAAAAGGGTGCAGTCTTAGCCAAATACGGACAAAGGGGATACAAAACTGGGTCAAACAGATGTACCTGTCAGAGGGGGCTTTTCTTGACACGAGTATGACAAAACCAAGGTGTTTTTTTTTTTCCCCACATGAAATTTACACTTTTATACCAAGGTCATGGTAGAACTAAATAGCCAAAATATAGGACCTTTAATCAAATTAATTAGAGCTTTAGTAATGAAGACATTATTTTCTAAAGGCAAAGTATGCAGTCTTGAAGCTGCTTGCAAGGTTTGAATGCAGCCTCACTTTACCATGCCCCCAACTGTCAATAAACCTTTTTGAGGCTTCACATCCAACTGTATGTTTGACGTTGATGTGTCTCAATAGAGTCCACTTCATTCTTTTTAACTTTTTTGAACCTCCAAGTTCAAAAATCCGACCAAGAAAACGATCAGGAGAAGGATACGGTGCCCAACTGTGGTGTGTGTGTGTGTGTGTGTGTGTGCATTCATGAGAAAATAATCAACACACTATTCTGCTGTGCCTTCTGGCACAACAGTTTGTAAATGACTGCTCCTGTTTCGATGTAACAAGCTTTAAAATAATAATTAAAGATAAATGACGGTATAAGCATACGATGGGGCAATAGAGGGATAATTTATCAAAAGATCATTTGACTAATATCTTACTGTTAGGTTGTACAGAAAGTTTTAACATATCAGAGAATAAATTGTTTTTGAAAACTTTAAAATATATGGTCAAATGAAAATACTCGAGACAATAAACATTTTTTAATTCAAGTAACTGCTCTGTGAAGAATGAAATGCAGCCCTAAGCAAGTGCAATCTGTAGGCCGGTCCCAAGCCCGGATAAATGCAGAGGGTTGCGTCAGGAAGGGCATCCGGCGTAAAACTATGCCAAGCAAATATGAGTGTTCATCTAAAGAATCCCATAACGGATCGGTCGTGGCCCGGGTTAACAACGCCCGCCCCCGGCACCGTTAACCTGCAGGGCGTCGGTGAAAATTCAGCTACTGTGGGTCGAAGACAAAGAAGAGGAGGAAACTGGATTCATCGGCAGAAGAAGCAGAGGAATGCACAAAACCTACAACTGAGTGTAGAGACTTTGAATGTTGGGAATATGACAGGAAAACCTCAGGAGTTGGTTGACAGGATGATTAGGAGAAAGATTGATATTTTGTGCATCCAAGAGAGGAGGTGGAAAGGTGGTAAGGCTAGACGTTTGGGAGCAGGGTTTAAATTATTCTACCACGGAGTAGATGGGAAGAGAAATGGAGTAGGGGTTATTTTAAAGGAAGAGCTGGCTAAGAATGTGTTGGAGGTGAAAAGAGGATCAGATTGAGTGATGAGACTAAAATTTGAAATTGAGGGTGTTATGTATAATGTGGTTAGCGGCTATGCCCCACAGGTAGGATGTGACCTCGAGTTGAAAGAGAAATTCTGGAAGGAACTAGATGAAGTAGTTCTGAGCATCCCAGACAGCGAGAGAGTTGTGATTGGTTCAGATTGTAATGGACATATTGGTAAAGGAAACAGGGGCGATGAAGAAGTGATGGGTAAGTACGGCATCCAGGAAAGGAACTTTGAGGGACAGATGGTGGTGGACTTTGCAAAAAGGATGGAGATGGCTGTAGTGAACACTTATTTCCAGAAGAGGGAGGAACATATAGTGACCTACAAGAGCGGAGGTAGAACCACGCAGGTGGATTACATTTTGTGCAGACGATGTAATCTGAAGGAGGTTACTGACTGTAAAGTAGCGGTAGGGGAGAGTGTAGCTCGACAGCATAGGATGGTGGTGTGTAGGATGACTCTGGTGGTGGGTAGGAAGATTAAGAAGACAAAGGTAGAGCAGAGAACCATGTGGTGGAAGCTGAGAAAGGAAGAATGTTGTGCGGCCTTCCGGAAAGAGGTGAGACAGGCTCTTGATGGACAACCGAAGCTCCCGGAAGACTGGACGACGACAGCCAAGGTGATCAGAGAGACAGGCAGGAGAGTACTTGGTGTGTCATCTGGTAGGAAAGGGGAGAAGGAGATTTGGTGGTGGAACCCCAAAATAAAGGGAGTCATACAAGGAAAGAGATTAGTGGAGAAGAAGTGGGACACTGAGAAGACTGAGGAGACGCGAAAGGAATACATTGAGATGCGACGTAGGGCAAAGCTAGAGGCAGATGACGACATGTACACCAGCTAGTTCCCATTTTTAAGAACAAAGGCGATGTTCAGAGCTGTGGGAACTATAGAGGAATAAAGATATGAGCCACACAATGAAGTTATGGGAAAGAGTAATGGAGCCTAGACTCAGGACAGAAGTAAGAATCTGCGAGCAACAGGTGGTTTCATGCCTAGAAAGAGTACCGCAGATGCATTATTTGCCTTGAAGATGTTGGTGGAAAAGTACAGAGAAGGCTAGAAGGAGCTACATTGTGTCTTTGTGGATCTAGAGAAAGCCTCTGATAGAGTACCAAGAGAGGAACTGTGGAACTGCATGCGTAAGTTTGGTGTGATGGAGAAATATGTTACAGTAGTACAGGACATGTATGAGGGCTGCAGAACAATGGCGAGGTGTGCTGTAGGTGTGACAGAAGAATTTAAGGTGGGGGTGGGACTGGATCAGGGATCAGCTCTGAGCGCCTTCCTGTTTGCAGTGGTAATGGATAGGCTGACAAATGAGGTTAGACCGGAATCCCTTTGGACCATGATGTTTGCAAATGATATCATGATATGCAGTGAAAGCATGGAGCAGGTGGAGGAACAATTAGAAAGATGGAGACAAGCACTGGAAAGGAGAGGAATGAAGATTAGCCAAAGTAAAACAGAATATATGTGCGTGAATGAGAAAAGTGGAGGGGGAAGAGTGAGGCTACAGGGAGAAGAGATAGCGAGGGTGGAGGACTTCAAATACTTGGGGTCAACAATGCGGAGCAATGGTGAGTGTGGTAAGGAAGTGAAGAAACGGGTCCAAGAAGGTTGGAACAGCTGGCGGACAGTGTCTAGTGTGTTATGTGACAGAAGAGTCTCTGCTGGATTGAAGGGCAAAGTTTATAAAACAATGGTGAGCCCGGCCACGATGTCCGGATTAGAGACGGTGGCACTGAATGTACAACAGGAAGCAGAGCTGGAGGTGGCAGAAATGAAGATGTTGAGATTATCGCTAGGAGTGAGCAGGTTGGATAGGATTAGAGATGAACTCATTAGAGGGACAGCCAAAGTTGGATGTTTTGGAGACAAGGTTAGAGAGATCAGACTTAGATGGTTTGGACATGTCTAGAGGTGAGAGAGTGAGTATATTGGTAGAAGGAATTGAGGATGGAGCTGCCAGGCAAAAGAGCGAGAGGAAGACCAAAGAGAAGGTGGATGTGAGGGAAGGCACGAGGGCACTTGGTGATAGAGAGGAAGATGCAGGAGATAGGCTTAGATGGAAAAAGATGACACATTGTGGCGACCCCTAACGGGGCAAGCCGAAAGAAAAAGAAGAAGAACATACATGAGCATAAACTACGGAAATAAAATTAGAAGTTTTTTTTTCCATTCAGGTACTGAAATAGATCAATACCATTCTGAGAATATGGTTTCATTTTGATTTGACAACACCCAGAGAGCTCTCGCTCATGAATTCAAGTTCGATGTCATCAAGGATTTAAATGACTTTTTGGGAACTCATTAGATCTTAGGTGTTGACCATTTCTGATTGAGGCTCCAGACCTGAGGGGAGCTCTATGTGCAACTTGGGGGCTGATGTCAGGGATCTCTGTTCTCCAGCGCTAACTCCCCAATCCACCTCCACTGCAATATTCAGTGCACAGACTCTGGTTTCTGTTTCCTACCCACCCTCATTGCTGTTGCGGTGCATGTTGCGCATACACATATCGTGACTACACTCTCAGGATAGCCTTCTACTTGAACTGACACTATGCCACTTTGTAAATGGATGATTAGAGGTCTTCATTTTCCTCTCTTTGGGAAATATTAACACCTTCTAGCTCAATGACACTGACATCTAGACCTACATATGATCTTATGTACTGTCCTTTTTCTAAATGTCACGCATGACACAACTCATCCACTTCATGACTGCTCACAGAAATAAAACGTCACAGTACACATAGCATACCATCTAAAGAGTCTTACTGCTGCTCTCGTCCCATTGTTGTAATTGTACTTTCTGATGTGAAGGAATTGGTTTTACCCTCTGACCACTCATCATAAAAGAACAAACAGATCATGGTCGACCTACGTTTCATAAACTTGGCAAATGATTTCTTTAAAGAATAAATTCCATCCTATGGAAGTAATTGCCGAGAAATTTCCCTTACAATTAACTCCAAGATTTAAAGGACAAATTGTTTACCATCCACATATCAATACTAAATTTGAATATAAATATGTGGGATTACTCATGGATTATTTTAGTCTGTATCCCCCATCTCTTCTCAGATGAAAAGAAGAACAACCTCCCCGAGGACTTCGACATCGATATGGAGAACCCGCAGACGGAGAAGGCCGCTGTGGCCATCCAGTCGCAGTTCAGGAAATTCCAGAAGAAGAAGCAGGATGTGAAGTCTTAGAGGCCGTGTGGCTTGCTGGATCCTCATGTCTGCATGTCAATCAAACCGCACCATTCTGAACTCTAACAGAGCGCTACAGAAGTTGTATAATCAATGTTTTTGAAGTCAGTGTATAGTTACTAAATTGATTACCATTATTTCTTGTGTATAATGCGCATGCATGTATTATACGTACCCCCAAATATTGATCTCAGAATTCTGGAAAACCCTTCTACCCATGTATAATGCACTTTTACAATGCATGATTTTACCTCTACCCATATGATCAAAATATGAAGTATTTGCAGTTTGATGGTTTTATCAAAGAATTATTTCTGAAGTTAAGCCCTTTATTTGAACACGTAGTGTCTTATTTTTATTTGCTTTCTCTTATTTAGGAATTCACAGCCCTACTTTCATTTAAAAAACGAGAAAACACACAGTTGTGCACATAAGTGTGATTACGCAGGCAGAATCTGTAAGATGACTACAATTCTTCAAAGAAAACACAAAGGGCGAGGTTGTTCAGTCACATTTTATATTAAAAACAAGTAATATTTCACAAATTCTACCAGGTTATGTCTATGAGAATAACCGTATATATATATATATATATATATATATATATATATATATTATATATATATATATGCAGTCATACATACAGCTCTCATATCGGAATCTATTTCATAATTTCTAGGTGGTGGTAGCATATTACATGAAAATGTACCTTTCTTATAACCTCTCAGTGGCGGTAGTATATTGGAATAAAAGTGTATTGCTTTTTCAGAACCTCTAGATGGCGGCATACATTTATAAAATGGGTAGGATTTTTTTTTCATTTATTCTTATATCTATCTCTAATGTGCACTACTGACTTCTGACATTTTCTGGGAGCCTGGTGCACGTTATACACAAGAAATTACCATGTGACTAAACTGTACATGTAGTATTTCAAACATTCCTATAATTGTGCTGTTATTTTTCCTTTTAGGGGATTGTGTGTTTTTGCAAGATTACATTGTAGCTCTCCATGAAGCTATCGATGTAATGCACACATGTAATTATAAACCGGTTTCGATTTTGTCCTAAATCACCAAAAGGGTGGATTGTTTGAAATCAGGGAAACATAACTCCACAAACCTTTTTCAGACTTCCATTTTCATTAGATTCATGATATCATCAGCACTAATGCACAACAATCAAAATATTTTTGGATGCTTAGTGTCACATCTCTCTGGCTGTGTGCTTTCATGCAAAATGGACAATGTTTTTCATTCTAATTGATGTTTCCCACTTGTAAGTAGATCTTGTTGACATGGTTCTTTTTGATGTGTGTGTGATCTGATGTTGAATATGATTTGTTTCCCCCGCTGCGGGTGTTTGATGCTGTTCCATCATGATTTAAAGGTTAACTCATTTGTAGTATGTATACTGGTCACACACACATTAGGCATGTAACTTCACATACACCCCAAAACAGAAATTAACACAAATTAAAAAAAAAAATGCTGAAAAAGTTCAAATTGATTTTGTATTGCGCTTTGTGTTTTAATAGGGCATTCTGATATCCATTCATCCATCGATTGTTTTTAGCCAATTACCCTCACAAGGGTCGTGGGAGTGCTGGAGCCAAACCCAGCTGTCAACGGGCAGGAGGCAGGTGTGTGTGCGCGTGTGTTTCTTTCGGCTTGTCCCTTTCGGGGTCGCCACAGCGTGTCATCTCGGATGAACACACATATATGTTTGGCACAATTTTTATGCCGGATGCCCTTCCTGACACAACCCTTCTCAGGGAGTTGAGGCCCCAGTGGGATACGAACCCACAACCCCTGGTTTACAAAACCAGCGCTCTAACCACTGAGCCTCTTCCCGCTAGCATTCGTATCTTGGAAATAATTTGTAATACTATCTGTCGTGATTTTTTTTTTTTTTTAAATGACAGCAAACAAAATTTTGATAGCTCAGTCTCAGCAAACGAGGTAAAAAATAAAAGAAAAACCCCAGGTAACATTCAAGAACAGAAAAGAATGATTGAACTTTTCCATGACCAGGAACCATGTACTGTACATGTATGTGTACATTCTCTCCAAAACTAAACCCTATAGAGAATGTATTTGATATGCTAAAAAAAGAAAAGAGGGAACAAAACCTGACATACAACACCTTAAAGACTGCGGTGAAAGTAAAAAAAAAAGGTATCAAAAGATTTATGCAAAAGTTTCTCGTTATTGTTGGTTGATCCAGTTATTACCAAAAACCGATTTGCAAGTAAGTATTATGTCTTGTTCACTTTAGTGTTTTTTAATTCAATCTGTAAGAATCTATTTGGCCAAATGTATGGTACCTATCAGATGCAGATGTAAAGATGAGATGTAAAAACCATGGAATACAAGCGAATCTGTTGTTTGATTTGCATCCCTGTCAACATTTAAGAGCCCCAACCCGTATAAACTACCAAAAAAATCCTTGTAGGGAGCAAAAAATCCTTATAACATACCAAAGCAAATAGTATGTCAAAAAAACGGAGGGAAAAAAAAACCCACAAAGATTTTCAATGATTTTTAGTGTAGCTCTCCATAATGCTAATATCAGAAGTTAATGTCTAATTCTACTGAGTAGAATGATCAAAAAGCCAGGCTCCAATATCTCAGATATTTGTAAGAGAGATTCACCAGAGAGAAGCAGTGATGGGAAAGAAAAATGTTTTGAAAGATTACAGAATGCCGATGATCAATTCCTTATTTTTAGTGAATAAGGAAAGAGCTGATCTGTATGATAAGGCTAACAATAAGCTATGGATGAACTCACTGACATTAGCTAGTGTTCCTATGAAGCCATTCTCAATCTTAGTAATGGAACGTCTATCTTGACACCCTTGTGGTGAAAACACAGCATTCAATTATATTATTTTTAGCTGTTATAAAAACATGACAGTGAGCTAGAATGCTAGCAAGAGAGCCACAATATCAACTACAATAATCCCGTGGATTTGTAATGAGGCCCAGGCGGCTAACTAGTGAGCATGCATGCTACATTAGCTACGAGCTAAGTCAAATTAATTTGAGCCACAAATGATCAAAGTCAAGATAAAAATTGACACTCACTTTTTGTTGCAGTCAAGTGATATCGCCGTATAGCTCCTATCTCGATAGGTCAGCGTCACTGGCCGCAGCCTCCATGTTTCCCGTGGTGAGGTGTCTGGCTCGGTGGTGCTCGATCCGGGCCAAGGACTTACTGGAAAATTACCGGAAATTAAGATATTTTGCTACTCTAAATCAACGTTTGCCGCTCCACTCAACATCATGCCTGCTGCGATAAAAATCTTTGATGCAGGCCACGTTTGGAATTCCCCAGCTTTGGGTTTTCCCTCAAGTAAACCAACGCCATTCTGCGCAAAAGCAAATGGAAATTTTCAGAATCCGTATGATATGTGATATACGGCCGTATACGTAAGATTCGCCACAAAATCCATATGAACTACGGCTAAACCGTACAAGTTGACAGGTATGGATTTGTTGTTCAAAATTGCTACCAGGCTACTGGTGAGACTTCTGGAAGCCTTTGGGTCACTAGAGAGAGAGAGAGAGAGAGGACAAATCAAATAGCAGTGAAGCAATAATATAGAATGACTAAAAAGAATACTGGCCAGTTTTGTTCTCGTCATAACGTGTAAAAGTAGAAATCTCTAAATGTAACGCCGGCCTACAGCAGAATTAACTGTGGTTGCGGACGAGGAAAAGTGAAAGGTGGAGGGCACCACTGCCACCTGCAGGCGTATTCGTGATCCACAGCTGAAGATGCCCCACGACTCACCATCAGATTCAGTGCATCGGGACTGAGACATCTCCAGTCTAGTTCGAGCTTCACTCACCTCCAATAAAGCACCATCGTCATGACCATTACCATTCATGCCAGGACACATTGGGGAACAGCCATTTTATTCAGCACTTTAGAATTTTGTGTTAGTTTATCTTTATTCCAGTGCCACCGCGGTGCGCACCGATGTTAAAAAATAAAATGTGACATTGCTTGTTGTTAAAAACGAAACATCATAACTGACACAGTGAGGGATAAAACGAATCGAAGAAACCGACAGAGTGACCTCGCAGAAGAATGACCAAGATTCTTCTCGCTTCAGCAAAAAAAAAAAAAAAAATATATATGTATAAACATAAAGTCAAAAATGCGCCAGGGTAGCCCACAAAAGAAAACAAACAAAATACCATTTTCCTATTATATTATTTTCCCGCTACTTCCCAAATACTATATATATATATATATATATATATATATATATATATATATATATATATATATGTTTGTTTGTTTTGAATGGGTGGGATCTGCTGGATTGTCTCATTTTTTTTCCCCTCTCCTGTAAAGGAGCATCACTGCAATGCAGCAACAATAGATCTACCGAGGAGAGCGAGAGCCCTGCGGACTCTTCCTAGTGCACTGAGAGAAGGGGAATCTACTATTTGGACACAATCGAGTTGGGGCGCTGTGAAGTGCCAACTAGTAGTTGCGGAAACCCGCCGTGTTCTAGCCTACTACCGCTCAGCACCCTGGCACACAAGCGGTGGCAAACTACCTGACATAGCTGGAATGTGTCCAGTACACTCACAACATAATTGTTTGTCATCATTACAGTACAGTATATAGCCATAGATTTCATAAACTTTCTTTTTCATTTTTCATATTGCACCATTGGAGAATGGGACACAGAAAGATCGACAGAGACGCCATTTCCTAATTCAAACAAGATATGTGCAAACAGACTAAAGACTTTATTAACCAAATCAATTTTTCCCTGTAATATCCACAAATAAAAGTGACTTCTTTTTTTTTATATATATATTTATAGTAATAAGAATAATAAATCTTCACATTGGATCATTTCATAAGTGTGACAAATGCTCGGCCGGGCTGTCCAGCCGGCTATGATGGTAATTCTCAGTCTTTCAATTGGTCAGTCCCCATGCATCCATAGGAAATAGATTTGTTTTTCTTCCAAAAAAGTAACAATTTGACAGCAGCTGAAAAGTGAACGGGTGGCAATTTCTTTTGTTCCAAGTTTCATTCAGTGATATTCCATAGGAAAAAAATGACTTCTCATCCTCATCTTCCATTTTCAGAAAAAAAAAAAAAAAAAACATTTTAAAAATATGTCCAAGTTATTAAGAAAACATTGTTGCCATAGTAAGCCATTTTAATGATTATTAATAGATGTCAACTAACAATTAATAATCACTCATCAATTATAAAGAACAAAGAATAATCAAGAGTAAATCATGTTCCCCCGTTATTCATTTCGTTTGGCAGCATTCTTGATGCAGTCATTTCTGATGAGTGAATTTTTTTTTCAAGTGGAAAAAAAAAAAAAAATGGAAACAAAAAAAATGACAAAGAATTGATGAAAGGAAGTTCTAAAATAAATAAAAGGAGATTAGTAAAAGTGACCGCACCCTTGGAGGGCCCAGACTTACAGTATATACAGAACTGTGTGGTGAGTCAGTTTACTGCACTTGAGTGTTAAGTCCAGTGTTAGAGTGAGTTCTAGTCCCGTCCAAGAGCCCCCTGCTGTTATACCAGTGTGTAGGACTTTGCGTAGGGATTGCTGCTCTGTTTCAGATGTCCTCGTGAGTCCAGCAGGGACTCCTGGGAGGTGCTGAGCTTGGCGGCCTGGGCCAGCTCTGAGCCTTCTCTGTGGGGGAGCGTGGCGGCTGAGCCGGGCTGCCACTGGGCCGCTGGGTCCCTGCTGGCCTGAGGGGCCTCCGTAGGCGTCGGTGGCGCCATGCGAGAGGGCCGCTTCAGTGAGCGACTCTTCTGGGGTTCCAGACACGCCTGGCCCATGGCCGCTCTCTCCCCGCTCGCTGTCCCCCTGGATGACCCTGAGCAGGACATGCCTCGGTTTAACAGGAAGTCCATGCGCAAGTAAGGAGGAAGGTGAACCAACTCGCCGCCTGCAACACAAGACCTACAAATAAGGCCTGACACAAAAATAAATGAATACAATCACAAATTCCCAAAGATAAGTTCTCTGTTCTCTTCTTGTCAGCTATTTTAGTACTTACAGAACTGTCGGATTCCTGTCAGAAGCTGATTATTAAGCAATTTAAGAAACAGTGTTAATGTTCAAATTGCATGAGGTTACAGTGGATGGCAAAAATATTGCATATAATTTTTGGGAATAAAACCTCTAGATTGTTTTGATGAGGATTTTGGTCCATTATGTTACAGTACTTTAATATTCATCATGATGATGGTGGTACTTGAACAGCTAAGTAGTTATTAAGGTGAAGGTTTGAGAACTCCTGGTTTTAATGAAGTTCTTGAACTCACTTCAAATTGTTTCCTTGGCACTGAGATGCCCCCAGATGACAGCGAATAGGTGAGTTTTCTGCGAGAAGCCCCCACCCCCCACCCTCCAAAAAAGATCCACACAGTGAATTTTGAACAACTATGCGAGGGTTTACTATAAGTATCCAGATCTTAGACAGCGCAACAGGGAAAGCTTTCATGAATTAATGATTCATTCAATCATTCATTGATTAATTAATCCACATTTGATTTTACCACTTTATCACTGTCACTTTTACTTTTAGACAACTTTAGTTTTTCATAATTAATGGTCATCAATAAAGAATAGATCAAGGATGTGTAGTGGATAACTTTAAATCAAGTTGAGGCAAATGTGGAAAGTTGCAAAGGCCATTAGGGTGCAGTGTCAGGTGGTTTATCAAACTGACCAATGGACAATGAAACATTCATGAGAACCATCATGTAGGACTTATTGCTGGCTTCCACAGTATCCAATTAAAAGTTGACATTTGGGATATTTGAGGTGTTCAAGGTGTTAGTGTTGTCAGGGAATGAAAAATGTTAGCATGTGCCAATGATAAGTGAGGATGCCGACTTGGGGTTCTGGCAGCGGTTGCCTCACCCGGTCTGTGGGCCTTAGGCACGGCCATGTTCATGACCCTGCTGACATCCTGAGGCTTGGGCGGGGAAGCAGTGAAGCGGCAGATGCCTGACTCGGACGGCGTGCTGGACGTGAGGCTGTCGGTGTAGTCGTTGGTGCCAGCGGTCATTTGCTCCGAGGAGGTATCGGAGATGAAGCATTCGGTGATGGTGAACTTGGCGTGGCGCAGCTGCTCCTCCATCTTGGCGTGCTCATAGGCTCTGGCAAGCTCCTCGTAAGTTGAAGAAGCACTCTCCGTTGACACCATACTGCTGCGAGCGCGGTCTACATATGGGCCCGACGTTAGCGGAGGATATTAGTGTACAGGGTCAGTGGTAGGGTATTGGTGAAGGGTGTTAAAGACAACAGAAAATGCAATGACGATGGTGATGTTAATGACAGTTTATGCATAAAAAAAGCTGCTGACCAGTATCCTGAGATGGACTGACACTGTAGCTGTCACTCTCCTTGTCCACAGAGCCTGCAACTCTTGGAGTGGGCAGCCTCCAGTCAGTGCTTAGCGTGTGGGAGGAGACTGGAGGATGCGGGCGGTTCAGGGTCCATTGACTGGCGTAGCGGTTCCGAGCAGCCGGCCCGGCTTTGGCTGTGCGGCGGGCAGTCGGGTCTAAGATTGGAGCAAGAGACGAGCAATCCTCAATCCCATCGCTTCAGTACAATTACTTTTAATCATTAGCGCAAATCGGTATTCAACGTTTCAAGCATATTGTTTGTTTTAAAAATATACAAAACTTGATAATCAGTCCTTGGTTTGACTCTTTATGGACTCACCACCAAAACAGAATTAACAGAATGTAATTTAATTTAAAAAAAAAAAAAATGGGCTCGTTTTGCATGTTTTGAAACACAGTATTGACCTTGCAAGCAAATTTGAAGGTTTACATCATCCTGAAAGTGGAAAACCTGTCATGATCCTGCCGCTCCAGCCTGGGATGGGGGGGTGTCCGCGGTTGCGCTGACTGGAAGGGGCACACCTGCGCCTCATGCAGCCTGATTATGCTGTGGATTTATATGACCGCGATGACGACTGGCCGGCGCCAGTTCGTCTGATCTTCATGTCCCGTTCGTGTGCTCCGGTATCCCTGATCGAACCCGTGTGTACCGACCTTCGTCCGTTCTCCGACCAACCCCGTAAGCCTGACTCCTTTGATACTTCTGCCTGCGTTGATTGTTCCCCTGTGTACCGACTCCTGCCTGTCCGCTCATCTGCTCTCTTCGCCCGACGCCCCAACTACCGCTGCTGCGCCGGACTGCCTGCTCGATCCCCTACCTCTGCATATAATAAACGTGTCTCCTTGAACTACCTTGCATCTTCCGAGTCCTGCATTTGGGTGCTACTCTCGTTCCGATGGGACGTGACAAAACCAAGATTAAGGGCACAAGTGCGTGTACTGTAGTTGGACACCAAAACCAATATTTATATCTGATGTTTATGTGTAATCTTCATCTTATATAATTAGAAATGGAGTTATTACCTCGTCCATGAAATGCACTACTAAATACATTTGCTTTACTTTGGAAATAATGATACATTATATCGTGATACATTTTGTCCCAACCGTAGTCCACTTTGCATGACTGCAAAAATGATTCCCCACTCATTAAAAACAATCCACAAGATGAATGATGGCCTCTAACAGAAATCCAGCAAATTGTATAGTTAATGAAGTAAAAAAAAGGTTTCCGTACTGGACTTACTGGTTCCTGGTCTGGCATCAGACACATCTACCAAAGGACCGGTGGCTTGGGAGAGGGATTGGTAGTGAACTGTGTGGGTGACTGTGGATGACTTCTGTTTCTGTGTTTCTCCAAAGTCGTTATCAGTCAATAACACAGTGGACCTGTCGTCTGCAGAGCAATAACAAGGGCAAGCTCAAAAACTCAATAGTCATATTTGCTCCTGAGCGGTAACAATGGCAAGGGCAAGCATTTGAGCAGTGGTTTCTTCGTGATGTGCTTACCGACAGTCTCCATGGTGTCCCTCTCCTCAATTAGAAGCTGAGCTCTGGGAATGTCGATGTGCATTCGAAGTGTTTGCTGCTGTTTATTGACTGGCTCTGCTGGACGTGTATTTTTACTAGGAAGCATAAATAATTCCTTCACAACGAGCCCTTCGTTAAGTGCAACGATTCCATCGCAAGACTCTTACCTCATGAGCATCTCAGCCAAACTTTTTGCATCTAAGAAACAAAATGAACATAAAATGCTTCATGTGCTATGTGAAGATGGCGAAAGGGTCAGAGAAAACAACGGTAGCTGCTCCCATCTCACCTCGTAGTCTCTTTAACCTCTGCTCACGCCTTCTTCTCCTCAGTACCAGCAGGCCGATGAAGATGACAACAATTCCCACCAGCACACAAGAAATGGTCACCATCATCTTCATACCTTCGCCACCTCCAGAGGTGTCTTCACTCACATTGGGTGCCTTCACCAGAGGGGCTATGGTGCCTGCGAAAGTGGTCATGCTATCACATTGACTGACTGAAATCAAACTCGATTGAGAAAAAAAAAAAAATAATCTAACATCAACATGTAATGGAAGCAGTGTGACTTAGAGAAATACTAAAGTAAAGAGAAATAGGCTTCTGTGAAAAAGTATTTGCCTCCTTCCTGATTTCTGTCTTTTTTGTCTATCACACCGAAAACTTTCAAATCATCAAACCAATTATAATATCATGAAGAGACAACCCAAGGACATACAAAATGCAGTTTTCAAATTACAATTTAATTTACTAAGGCACAGAAAAAAAAACTCAAAACCTCAAAATTTACGGTCACACCACAGCATCTCAGTTGGATTTAGACTTTGATTTGGCAACTTTTTTTTTTTTTTTTTTAAAGCCATTCAAGGTCACATTTTGGTCATAATTCCACTAACTGTGTTTGGAGGAAGACGAATGATGAGTTCCATCCCAAGAACACCATCCCTACTGTGAAGCACGGGGGTGGAACCATCATGCTTTGGGGGTATTTTTCTGCAACTGCGCTGTATTAAAGAGAGGATGACCGGCGCCATGTATTGTGAGATTTTGGGGAACAACCTCTTGCCCTCAGTCAGAGCTTTGAAGATGGGTCATGGCCGGGTCTTTCAACATGACAATGACCCAAAGCACACAGCCAGGAAAACCAAGGAGTGGCTCCGTAAGAAGCATATCAAGGTTCTGGAGTGGCCGAGCCAGTCTCCAGACCTAAACCCAATAGAAAATCTTTGGAGGGAGCTCAAACTCCGTGTTTATCAGTGACTTCCCCGAAACCTGTCTGATCTAGAGAAGATGTGTGTGGAGGAGTGGGCCAAAATCCCTCCTGCAGTGTGTGCAAATCTGGTGAACAACTACAGGAAACGTTTGACCTCAGAAATTGCAAACAAAGGCTACTGTATCAAATATTAACTTTGGTTTTCTCAGGTGTTCAAATACTTATTTGCAGCTGTATCACACAAATAAATTGTTAAAAAATCGTACATTGTGATATCTGGATTTTTCTTTTCAGATTATCTTTCTCACAGTGGACATGCGGCTACCATGAAAATTTCAGAACCCCCCTTGATTTCTAAGTTGGAGAACTTGCAATATAGCAGGGTGTTCAAATACTTATTTTATTCACTGTAGGACTTTTCTCCTTTGCTTAATATGCTTTTTCCAAAACAAAAAGACATTTTCATGTCTTCAGTTCTTTTTTTTTTTTTTTTTTTGTCATTTCTAAAAAGTCCTCCTTTGTCACTCAAGCTGTCTTTACTATTAATACCACAGGAGAGAGGCTTACTATGTAGCTGCAATACACCAGAGGGATTTGCGGTCTTAACTAGACTCGAGCATCCATTCTGAATTCACACAATAGCAGACAGCAACATAAATGGTATTATTTCTGAGACGAATGAATACGTATAAATTTGTGAACATGTTGTAACTAATAAAGCTTTACCTTTTTTCACGATTGTATAAATACAATCACATAAACTGGGGTAAATGAGTAGTTAGGATCATATACATCCGCATACTTTGAAGGACAACACCTAACTTGCGTTATTCACATGATTTTTATGACGCTGTTTCCGTCTGTACTATTACGAACTTTCATCTGAACAGATGTTAAAAGAAGTGCACTTCAAAGGTCCACCACCGTTTCCTCTGTCAAGAATGATTAAACTCACTGCCATCGTAGCTGAGCGTCGCAAACTTGACCCTCTTCTCAGCGTAGCCGGCGCTGTTGTAGATTTTCATCTGCAGCTCGTACCAGGTTGCCTCCTGCAGGTCGTACAGTATGTAGCTCTTGGTGAGGGAAGTGCGCTGTGCCGTGGTCCAGGAAGGAGAGTCCATGGGCCGATACTCCAGCGTGAAGGAGGTGATCGGGCAGCCGCCGTTGTTCCAGCCGTTCAGGTTGAGTTTCACTCGAGTGGCATTGATGCTGGTGAAGAGTTCCTGCTCTTTGGAGTACTGAGGTTCTAAAGGGACAGATGGTAGGTATAAACCCGAGTCTAAACCTGGAAACATGGATCGTGGTACTTCTTTGTACTTAGACCAAATGACTCTACTGTCACCTCTACATTGTAGCAATGTGCCATTTCTTTTAGTGTTGCAATGAAAAAGAAAATATACTGCATATTTATGAAAAATGTGAAGAATGTGCTCACTTTGTGAGATAGTCGACTTGCATTATTTTGCCAATCTGCTAATCTTAATCTTCATACTGATAAATACCACAGATATGTAATAAACATTTTCAATTAAAATCTTTCTATCCATGGAAGTCTGTGATTTCGTAATTAACAATGACCTCCATTATGATTAAATGCAGATCAGAATATGATTTAAATAAATGAATAATAAAAGAGTGAATACACAATCCTGATGTCAACTATCTCAAACACGCTTCTCACGAAAACTAGAGCATCTGTTTTTTTTTTTTTTAATTATTATTATTATTATTTTTTTCAAAACAGAGGCTCAGTGGTTAGAGTACTGGTTTGGTAAACCAGGGGTTGCGGGTTCGTATCCCACTGGGGGCCTCCACTCCCTGAGAAGGCTTGCGTCAGGAAGGCCATCCGGCGTAAAAATTGTGCCAAACATATACGTGCGTTCATCTGAGATGACACGCTGTGGCGACCCCGAAAGGGACAAGCTGAAAGAAGAATAATTTTTTTTTCCAAAACAACACACAAGTATGTGTTGTTGACTAAGTTCCTACAAATGAACAAGTTTCCCACCTTTCCCATGGGTTTTTGCTTCAATGATCTCACTTATGCGTCCTGGTCCAACAGCATTCTGGGCCGTCAGAGTGAACTTATACCAGGTGCCACACTTGAGGTTCTCTAATCGATAGGAGCGCTCACTGGGACTGATGGCGAAGTTGCCCCACTGTTCACTGTTGTCCTCTGAATATTGCAAAATGTAGCCTAGAGACAAAAATGCGGTTATGGGATGCCGTCAGATCAGGAATAGCACATTGAGAGATGTGAATGAAAAATGTGCAAAATTTCCACGTATGTCTGACCTCTTATGGAGCTGCCACCATTATCTCCGGGTATCCAGGACAGTGTGATGGAAGTTGTCGTTGTCTTGGTCACTGTGAGGCGTGGCTGGTCTGGTGGAACTGAGGAAGACAGACATTATTCTTTTACCAATGACAATAAAAAACATCACAATATGTCAACATAGAGTGGTG
Organism: Syngnathoides biaculeatus; assembly: GCF_019802595.1. Lineage (NCBI taxonomy): Eukaryota > Metazoa > Chordata > Actinopteri > Syngnathiformes > Syngnathidae > Syngnathoides > Syngnathoides biaculeatus. Next base: position 2,397,049 of record NC_084657.1, on the reverse strand, counting down.
TGCAAAGCTGCTCCAACCATGAATCTGCATGTCCTCCATTTCCTACCTTGAACCTGCAGGTTGAGGATGATCTTTTCAGAGCCAAAGCTATTGCCGGCCATGCAAGTATAGTTCCCAGAGTCCTCTGCTTTCACTGTCCGAATCACGAGGCTGCCGTTATTATGGACGCTGCGCCGGCTGTCGCTCACGACAGGTGCAGGGATTCCAGTGCTGCGACGCAGACGGATGAGGTGAATGAGGTTAATGCTTCGTGCGCTGAATGAGCATTTTCAAGAGAGGCATCCGTTTACAGCAAGTGTCTTTGTGCTTGTGAGTACTTACTTCTCCTTCAACCACTTGATTGTTGGCGATGGATCCCCTACTGCCTTGCAAGGTAACACAATGTCTTTCATCCAGGGTGTTGTGACTGTCCTGTTGAAGGTCAAGATGCGTGCCGGAGCTGCATAAGAATAAATAATTCAGGATGTGAGCAGCGAGGGAGGGAGCCCATACAGTGCCTCTTTTGATGCGCCACTGCTTGCCGTGGAGTGATCGCGCAAACTCAAAACAATTGAAGCTTTGGTTCCAACTGCTCGTTGGTGACTCACATTTCATGGACAACAATTTGGTTGCAAACATTTGAAAAGAAGTGGACGCTATTTGTCTCAAACCGCTGCACCTCGCCACCAGGCAGTCGGCATTCGGAAATCTATTTTATCCCGCCGTGGCCTTCACTTGCCTTCGGCCGTGGGTTGAACGGTGATGATCTCGCTGGCATTTCCGTGGCCCGCAGCTGTGACAGCAACCACCCAGATGCTGTATTGTCGGTTTCTGCTCAGGTTGGGGATCCGGTAGAAGAATACATCCGGGGCGGCCTCAAACTCACTGCTGACCTGTGTGCGGAAACATATTCCAGTCTGAGCTTCCTGTTGCTGCAAAAGTACATCCAGTAATAAACTGTCACTGTTGTACCAAACAGAATAATCCTGAAAGTGACAGTGCATTCATTTCTATAAAGAGGTACATTACAGTTATCAATTACCGATCCCTTTTTGTTGTGATTACGCAACATTTGCAGGAGTGTACAGTATTTTTGATGCGTTTACCGTAGGGTGTGGATTGGAGCAGAAAACAGTGTATTTCCTGATGATGCCGTTCACTTTGAGAGGGGGAAGCCATGACACAAACACCACTGAGTTGGAAGCAGCTGCTGCTTTGACACCGCCAGGAGGACCAGGAACTGAAACCCAAAGAAAAAAAAAAAAATCTGGGTTTTCTGCTACATGAGCATTAACTTTACATTCATAGTATGAAGCATATGTGATAATATGTTTACCACGTACAGTACAATTTTCAGTATCAATCTGAGGCCCATCCTTTCAGATCTTTTTGTGAGGGAAATCTTTGCTTACCGTCCTCCTTGGTGCGAATGTAAATCTGTTCACTGCGAACACCATCACCTGCCCGAGTGAAGGCTAACACCTGGATGCTATAATTTGTGTACTTCTCTAGGCCATCCAGCTCCAGTGACGGCTTGGAAGTTGTCACGTTCCTGATCTCTCCGAGCTCTGAGGAGATGGTTTGAATACAATTCAGTCAAGTCAACTTCTGTTTCTCTGAATCCAAACTTTTTTTTCACTAAACTATTGTTGCCATTGCTGTAAAAGTATTATCTTATTCAGCATGCAGAAAACACATAACCAGCGTCTGCAGGTGTGGCTCGGACCTTAACTGTCATTTTTGAGATCATTGATATTATGCTTTGCAGAAATGACCCCCTGCATTCAGCTTTGAAGTTGCGTCCACAGATATATTATATAATTTATTATTAACGATTAAAAGGCAAACGACGGGGACTGTAAAACTAATGTGATTGCATAACCTACAAGGATGAACCACTTTGTTGTGCTCTTCAGGAAAAGTCTTGAAGTGGTGAAGTTTCATGAAGAAAATAAAAATAAATAAATAAATAAATAAATAAATAAAAATATATAAACACGATTTTCCCCACGATTTTGAGTGAATTCAATATTTTTGCACACACACACATCCGTGTGACAGTGTTTTACATCGCCCTCTCCTGGTCATTCGAAATATTTTTTCAATGCAGTATAGTACTACTTGTGGATGAGAGAAAAAAGTGGGGTTCCTGTGTGGAGGTTGCAGGTTCTCCCCGTGCCTGCGCGGGATTTCTCCGGGCACTCCGGTTTCCTCCCACATCCCAAAAACAGGCAACATTAATTGGACTCTCTAAATTGCCCCTAGGTGTGATTGTGAGTGGGGCTGTTTGTCTCTATGTGCCCTGCGATAGGCTGGCAACCAGTTCTGGGTGTACCCCGCCTCCAGCCTGTTGACAGCCGGGATAGGCTCGAACACCCTGTGACCCTTTTGAGGATAAGCGGCAAAGAAAATGGATGGATGGATAAAATATTGCTAAGGGTATTATTCTATCCATTTGTATGAAATGCATTGTGCCACCCCCCCCCCCCACACACGCACACACAATGAGACAGCGGACTGTTACTGTGCAAACTCCTCATGGCTGTCAAGTCGTTAAGCATTCATGTTGAACGTGCAGGCCAACATGATGTGACAGGGCAGGGGTCAAAGGTAATTGTGCTGTCACAACCAACTCGTTCACGCAAACCCAGCATTTGATAATGGCGTAGCATGTTATCTGACGTTTGGATTGCCATGGAGAATTTTCATCCCTTGCACCCACAATGCAATGGTTGACTCAAAGCTACTGCGCTTACTCACTAGCACATACCATTTTATTTTATTTACCTTTTTTTTTTTTTTTTTAGCTCACAGCAATTTTGAAATTATGCTGAAATTACTTGATAAAGAAGTAACTGAGTCATGCTGAGGCCCAGCCAAGTCAAGGTGTATGCTAATTTCTGCAAGCAAAGATGATGTTCAGGAATCACAGCACATCACACAATTACTGTATATCCATCCATCCATCCATCCATCCATCCATCCATCCATCCATCCATCCATCCATCCATCCATCCATTTTTTAGCCGGTTCTCCTCACGAGGGTCGTCTATCCCAGCTGTCGACGGGCAGGAGGTGAGGTACACCCTCAATTGGTTGCCGGCCAATCGCGGGACACTACAAGACAAACAGTCGCACTCACAATCACACCTTGGAGCAATTTAGAGTGTCCAATTAATGTTGCATGTTTTTGGGATATGGGGGGAAAGCAGATCGCCCGGAGAAAAGCCATGCAGACAAAGGGAGAACACGCATACCCGATCGAACCCTGGACCTCAGAACTTTGAGGCCAACACTTTACAGCTGATTCGCCGTGCCGCCACACAATTATATTCTCAAAAACAAAAAAAAAAATATCAAGAAAAAACATTTCATAACATATGTAAAGTGAAAAGGAGAGTGTACAGTATATGCAGTACCTCCGTCAGGTAGGTTGGCCCAATAGATAACCCTGAATCCCAGCAGGTTGCCATTCAGAGCATCTTTAGGGGGGGTCAACCAGGATAAGGAGATGACCTCTGGAAATGTAGCGACGGCTTGGACGTGCTCAGGAGGCCGACTGGGCACTGGGAAGGGAGAAGCAGAGGAGATATGAAGGCGCACACGAGCAGCAGACACCAAACGAGCGAGGAGACGTTGCAGTACCCTTCGATTCCCACTAGACTGTAGTGTTACCTCACAATTGACTATCTACGGGTGGGGGCACTGCTCGCCTCTGAAATTGACAGCAGGATAGACTTAACTGTATTCCTTTTAGAGTATGCTGCCATAGGATAGTTCATTTACATACGGGTGAATCTTCAATTTCATCCATCTGTTTTTTTCTGCTTGTCCTCATTTGGGACAATTCACAAGCCTATACCTATACTAGATGACTTTGGGCGAGAGGTGGGCTCGCCTACACCCTGGACTGGTCATCGCATAGTCACAGGACACGTACAGACATACAACCATTTGACACCCACATTAACACCTATGGACAAAGCGCAAAGCTTTTCGCCTGCTTTCTTACCATCCTCTAGCGTTGTGGCAGCCACCTCAGTAGAAGATGGCCCCGTCCCCGCGCTGTTACTGGCTTGCACCACAACGCCGTACTGGGTGAACTTCTTGAGATTGTCCAGTACCAAGCTTTCTGCATTGTCCCCTGTTGTCTCGACACTGATTACGCTGAATTGGTAGTTTCCACCTGAGCTGTACTCTCTGTAGCCCACTTGGTAGCCTTTGATTGCCCCATTCTGGAGGTGTTTTTTAGGTGCCTAGCGGGGAAGCGAAGAGAGGTTATGAGATACAGGATAAACATCTATGCACTTATATTCTCTTGAATGTAAAAAATTCAATTCTCACAGCACTGTAAAAGTTAGGAAATGTTGTCAAGACTGTGAATGTGGGACGATGTACCAACTCCATGACGTGTAGGTTTACTGGTGTCAGTTTTACAAGCAATAAAACAAATAGAGAAGGTGCAAACTACTCACAAAATTCTGTATTTTGATAATGTCAGCGTGCAAGTAAACGCAATAGTAACTCACCCTCCAGGAAACTTTAATACTTTGAGAGGAGAGGGCCTCCAGATTCACATCCTGCGGTGGGCCGTCAGGGGCTGAAGACATTTACAACACTTTTAATTCATCGACAAGTCGTCTACAAAGACAAATATTCTTAAGTGTTGGGGGCCTGGCGGTCCGCACAAATGGAATGAGTGCATTTTAGAGGGTGTTGCTAGCGCACGAGTGGATGTTCTCTGCGAGTTGTGGAGATGAATAGATAGGGGGCCAATTTGCAGAATGGGGTCCAAACTGACACTATTGACCATTCTGTGACATTTACTACCGAGGCTGCTAATTGAAAACTTCGGCTTTTACTGCAGGGTCAGCATGTGTTCAATAATGCAACGGAACCATTTGGGCTGATGTCACCAGGATGTGAATGAATTGACCTCGGCGGCGGCGGCGGCGGCGCACCTCTTTTTGGTTCTTGTCTTTTACTGTGAGGCTGTGTTTGGATCTGACAGTTGTTGGTATCATTGTTTCTTTAAGTCTAAATGGAGGTTACTTTCGGCTTGTCCCTTTCGGGGTCGCCACAGCGTGTCATCTCAGATGAACGCGCATATATGTTTGGCACAATTTTTACGCCGGATGCCCTTCCTGACGCAAGCCTTCTCAGGGAGTGGAGGCCCACAGTGGGATACGAACCCACAACCCCTGGTTTACCAAACCAGTGCTCTAACCACTGAGCTACGGGGCCTCCCTTCTTTAAGTCTAAATAACCAGCAATAACCTGATTCTATCTTACAATGTGCGACTGGGTGTGACTAATCTGAAGGCCCCGAGAAATAAACAGCAATATACAGAACACATCAGGCACATCTGTAGAGATTTTTGTGGGCAAGTGGTCAACCCCCCAAAAAGGCTAACCATTGCCAAAATTACTTCTATAATAAAAAAAAAAAATGTAATATTTCCTTTTATTAACACGGTCAAAACAGACACTCATACAGCTATTAACAAAGGAAGTCATGATTAAAATGCATCAGGCTTTTGTGGTACGGTATATAAACTTGAGACATAAAAATGATTTAGAAAAAAATTCCACTGTTGGTCAACCTATAGCCTGTGCACCTTGGCGAAAAAAATAGAGAGGGGAAGAAGAAACTAATACCAGCAATAACATGGTTCCACTCAAACTCATGAAAAATGTGTGTCAGCTCACATCTTTCAGCATATGAAGTCCACAAATAAATTAAGGCGGATATGTACAATTCTTTCAAGGGCTAAAAAAATGTCCCTGAATTATCAAAAGACTTTGGGTGGGAGTGCTGTAACATAGGCTATTTGTTTATTTATTTATTTAATTATTTGACAAATGAAGAACATATGGGCTGCAGTTTTTAAATTCAGGGTAAAGGGGGCAGGTGCTTGAGCACCACTTGGGGTCTATGTGTTCAACACATAGAAACTTCTTCACAGTATGGGCAGAGGTATGAATTGAGAATTTCTAGTTACATGGTAGTGTATATTTACACACAAGACAGAGGAACCATGCAAGATCGTACCTGCTTCATCAGTTGTGATGGTGAGCTCATTACTGGCCTCGCTCTTCCCGATTAGGTTCTTGGCAAACATGCGGATGTTGTAGGTGGAGGAAGGGTGCAGGTCAATTATGGTGGCCTGGTTGAGTTGAGGTGAGACATCTTTGGTCTTCTGAGCTGTGTCCCAAGAGGCTGCAAAAGGGGAGAGGGTGTACGTTATAGGGTTGCTGAGGTCAATCCAGAGGTTAAGTAAAACGAGCAAATCAGCCTAGTTTATATTAGTGCTAACACAAAGTATGTGGAGGGATAATTCATTACAAAAACACGTCAAGAAATTTTCACGAGCTAAGTGTGGTAGATACAGTTTGATCACATTTCATATTAGACATTTCACCCTACCCGATTTGTTCTTGCTTTCGATATCGAAGCCTGTGATTGGGCTGTTTCCATCGAAGCCCATAGTCCAGCGCAGTGCAATAGTTCTATCCTTCACTTCTCTGATCTCCACCTCCGGGGGATCAGGAGGCTCTGAAAAGAGCAAAGTTGACAAGTGACAAGTTGTTGATGCAGTGACAGTAAATTATGACAATTCACAGGATCTAGCGCAAATTTTATATCATGTAACCTCGCATGCCAAATGGCCTTTCTGGCAATATGAACAAAATCTAGGGAAAATGGCCTATAGGGCGCATATCACTTATAAATGATATGATACTTATTAAATTTGAAATAACCACCGTGCATGATGTCATGTGAAAGGTCAACATATTGTAGGTTTTTTGGTGCTTTAAATTTTATGAATTGAAATGGTTTAATGTTATTGATCTAATAAATGTAATAATTATTTAGTAATAATAAAATAATGCATAAAAGTAGCATTTTATACTAACCCTTTTTTATTTCACTATTAATAGCAAAACAAATCTATTCCTGTGAATGTCAGTTAAGAATGTGCGAGACATTTAATTTTAAACATCATGCGTGGACTTAGTACATCTTTTATGATGGTCATAGGCTCTGGAAAGGACTACTTCCATTTATTACTTCTGATGCAAAAAAAAAAAAAACAATGTAGATAAAAAAAATTGTAGATATATGTAAAATATATCTATATATATATATATTATATGTAAAATAAAAACAAAATAGTTATACCTTGCACTGTGAGCTGTATGATCCCTCGGTCTTCACCAAAGGAGTTGATGGCATGGCAGGAGAAAAAACCTGAGTCCTCCCTAACTGTGGGCATGATCTGAAGAATGCAGCGCAATGAGCTGGTTTGTTAAAGGAATATCTTGAGTCATTGGTTATGCTTTTGTAATTGGGACACATTACTGTCCAGTTGAGATAATTTGAGATATTGTAATGACCAAATTTAGATGGCTACCCTAGATTATGTTTCCCAATTGTATTGATAGGTGTGAACTATCAAATGCAGATCAAATATTTATCTAAACCCATCATGACATGTAAAAAAGGTCTTGACTAATACTAGCAAGTTTAACTCGAAAAGAAGACTCCTTACCTGCAGGGTGGAGATGACTTCATCTCCAACCTCCTTGACCGTGACCACATAGCGACTAGTCTCGGGGTTGATGATACGCTCCTCCTTCTCCCAGCGTACCATGATAGGCTTCTCACCATGAGCCGTACAGCTCATTTTCTTCTCTTCACCTTGCGTGGCCAGAGTGGTGTTGGGGTATGATGTGATCATGGCAGGAACTGCGGTGAAAATCATACATTAAGAGGAGGGAAATACAAAGTTGTTTTATGGGCTTGTTAAAGGTCGAGTGTCATCCCTATAAACATTCTAAAATAGATATTGTAATGAAAAATACATATAACATTTTTCACTTCAATGTCCATACAAAAAAAAATAAATATGAGCGGAGATCCATCCATGCCAAAGTTGTCATTCGACATGCAAGTGTTCGCCATATTGGCTGCATCTCCTGTCTGTGGCAATATTACCCTATTGTTTTGAGCCATATTTAGATGATATGCGATCACGGCCAAACCTCCTCCCCGTAAGATCCACTCCCGCGGGGGAGATGAGCTGCGACAAGCCACCCCGGCGGCCGGCCTTGTCGGGCGGGGTGGCTGATTTTCGGCGCTGTGGTGGCTTATCATGGTGCCGAGCCGAGCCGGGCCGCTTTACTGCGTTGTTCATAGCCACCACCATCCGGGGCGTTCTGCATAGCCACCGCCGTCCGCGATGAACAACACCGCCAAGCCGGGCCGCTTTACAGCGTTGTCGTCGCAAGCGGCTGAGTGCGCCATTGCCAGCAGCGTTGTTCATAGCCGCTGCCGTCCACGAGCCGACGCGGCAGGCTTCGCTGGCGAGCCAACACAGCAGCCTTCGCCGGCAAGCTCGACGCGGAAGCCGTCCAACGCGCAAATCGACACATTGAGCGTGCCTGTCATACGTACGCGGATCTTTTGCTACATTATGAGAGACCGATTACGTGGTCCGCCACAAACTATTGTTTTTTTTTCGAGTAGCTGTATACACACCTACCTGTCATTTGGACCCCATAAAGCTCTCGTCCTTTGCACCCCTGCAATCCATTTTTCACGACGAACCAGATTTTTTGGAAATGTATGAAAAGCGAATCCATCCTCCCAAGTGTTTGAGCAACATCCAGTAATGCAACGAGCCGGCATTTTGCCTAACACAAAGGAACAACGAGCTAGCTTCCCGCAGGTAAAACTAATAGAAACAAACGAGTCTGCTGGAGGGCGGTCCTACTCCGTACCACACTTCCTCCTTCTTCTCGAAGAAAATCCCTCAAGATGATTTTCATGACGGGAGTTACAAAAAGCCATATACGTCAAAATCACGTTTTGTGGTGAAAAAAACCGACGGGTCGATACCGGCTGCCGTTTTTTCATTAATAACATACTAAAATCCATCCATTTCGTGACACTTGACCTTTAAATTGTGCAGTTGAATGAGCAGCGTTGCTTTTTCGCAAGAATACAATGTAACAAGCGCTATTGACATGTATCTTGTATGTGATGGCCCTAAAAGGTACAACGAACCCTCTGAAGACATCTCACCAAATTCCCGATGGTGATATCTCCCGCAAAAACATAACCGTTCTCCGGCCCCCAGATTCTCAACACACACCCACAGCCACACAAAAACACACACATACATACATGCACACACACGTGAAGCATGATTCCAGTGATGTAATGAGAAGTGTCAGGTAAGAGGTTGCAAACATTTAAGCCTCATCTCTTATTTACTCTGCAGCCATTTGGGGCTCGTCTACAGAAAAAGACGCTGATTTATTTTGCATGATGAGTATAAATTTTTTGTGAGGCACGTTCAGAAAAACAAAAGAGGGAAAATATAACAGCTAAGATTCGATGTAAACGTGATAATTTCAGAGCACAGCTACTCTCATTTTTGCCATGTAAGCGGCTAAGCGGAAGCGCTTGGCGATGTTGTCGACACTCGTGGCAGTCCGGAACACTTCACGAGGTGACGAACGGCAACGAAGGAAGTAGTTCAGCTGCGTGGCGGAAATAAGACATCTGAACGGAAAATACCAAATGCATTTCAGCATCCAGGATGAAGCCGAAGATTCTAGTAAATCTGCATGACATTTTATATTCTTATTATAAAGTAGTCCTACACATTCATGCATTCTAACTGAATGTATGAGTTAATAATAATTGTCAATTAGCATTTTAGGTGCTATATCTTCACAAAAATCTAAACTATAAATGTAAAAAACATCATATTTCATGTAAAAGTGTGGAAAAAAAAAGGCTGGGTCTTCTTGTTCAATACTAAGATCTCGTGAGATTTAAGTTAAATATATTGAAAAACAGTTAAGCAAACCCCTTTCTTTGACTTCTAATTTCAAAACCACCCATCAATTTGTTGCACTTATTGTACCGTATGTAATAATATAATGAGGTGATTACCAATTGATATAGCGAGAATCTAACCTGAGACACAAATGTTACTGTTTGGGCAGTTCAGCCAAAAATGGTCATTTACATTCACACTAGTAACACTCACACAGCTGCTCTGAAAACAAATAAGATTTGGGTCATTTTCATATAAATTGATCAATAATGGTATCGGCAGAAGTGCATCGCAGTTAAGACAAACGCCTGCATAAAAATTTGAGTTACGCAATTTACACGTGCTGCTCTTCAAACTCTGTGGATATGAATGATCTTAACCAGTCATTAAACCCATAATGTCTTTATACGATTGTAATCAACGGTAAAAACATACAACAGTTCTGAATATACATTCAAGTCTCAGGATTAACTATTTATTTGGCTCTCTGCTTTCGTGTGAAAGGAAAACGTCTGCCTCAGTCTGGCAAATCAGCTCACAGATCCCTCTGGTGTATTGCAACAACACAAGGCACTCCCATTATTAAAATTATCTCCAGAAATGATTTTTTTTTTTTAATAGAAAAGGCATTTGAAGCAATTGGAAAAAAATCAAAGTCTCAAAAAATGTTATTTGCACCCCCAGAAAATGTTGCTATTGCAATTTTGAAAAAAATAGGACTTGAGATTTTTTTATTTTTAAAAAAGGGCTAAAGAATGATTAAACAACAACAGCTGACAACAATTCAAATACAGTAATCATATCAGTAACATTGTTTGATTTTCAAAGGGAAATTCAGGGGACCAAATCATTTGTGTGTTTTTCAATTGCTTATCATTTGTCAAGTGCTGCTACATGTGCAAAATAAAGGAAAGCAGAAGTACATGATTTTTGTGCATTAGAAAAAAAATCAGCACAATTCACAGGTCTTTGGTGAATGATTGCAATCATTTTTTTTTTTTTTAATGTATTGTAAACCAACACTCTTTTTCCTCACAGCCACCCAGAGGGCAGTGATGATACATTAAACCTACAGGGGATTGCAGCACATGGGCTAGTTGCTGATAGGCTACTCCCGTGAGACAAAAGCCCCCCCCCCCCCCACCCTCCACACATACACTTGTACTCCCTTCCTTTCACCTGACCAGGTTGCCATGCCAACCAGCATCGGACAGTCTGTTCTCTCGCTGCACCACACCTCCCTCACATGCTCTTGGAATAAAGGCACATTTTCAACATGGACCTGACATGGATTTTCCCAGCATTGATGATGATTACACAATCACGACCGGATGGGCGCAATGTAAGACTAATAAAAAAAAATGTGATGTGATGAACTGGGATTAAATAGTTTTCATACCAAAATACACGGATATTTAAGGTAAATAAAATATCATCATTACATGAGGAGCTTCCCATTTATGTATGTCTGGACAATTAGGTTTTCTCATACTATAGGTCATTGTTGGAAGTACACTGATATGATATAATACAGTGAAGAAAATAAGTATTAGAACACCCTACTATGTTGCAAATTCTCCCACTTAGAAATCACGGAGGGGTCTGAAATTTTCATCATAGGTGCATGTCCACTGTGAGAGATAATCTAAAAAGAAAAATCCAGAAATCACAATGTATGATTTTTAAACAATTTATTTGTGTGATACAGCTGCAAATAACTATTTGAACACCTGAGAAAACCAATGTTAATATTTGGTACAGTAGGCTTTCTTTGCAATTACAAAGGTCAAACGTTTCCTGTAGTTGTTCACCAGGTTTGCACACAGTGCAGGAGGGATTTTGGCCCACTGCTCCACAGAGATCTTCTCTGGATCAGACAGGTTTCGGGGAAGTCACTGATAAACACGGAGTTTGAGCTCCCTCCAAAGATTTTCTATTGGGTTTAGGTCTGGAGACTGGCTCGGCCACTCCAGAACCTTGATATGCTTCTTACGGAGCCACTCCTTGGGTTCCCTGGCTGTGTGCTTTGGGTCATTGTCATGTTGAAAGACCCAGCCACGACCCATCTTCAATGCTCTGACTGAGGGAAAGAGGTTGTTCCCCAAAATCTCACAATACATGGCCGTGGTCATCCTCTCCTTAATACAATGCAGTCGTCCTGTCCCATGGGCAGAAAAACACCCCCAAAGTATGATGCTACCACACCCATGTTTCACAGTAGGGATGGTGTTCTTGGGATGAAACTCATCATTCGTCTTCCTCCAAACACAGTAAGTGGAATTATGACCAAAAAGTTGAATTTTGGTCTCATCTGACCACAAAGCTTTCTCCCATGACTCCTCTGTATCATCCAAAATGGTCATTGGCAAACTTAAGACGGGCCTTGACGTGTGCTGGTTTAAGCAGGCGAACCTTCCCTGCCGTGCATGATTTCAAACCATGACGTCTTAGTGTATTACCAACAGTCACCTTGGAAACGGTGGTCCCAGCTCTTTTCAGGTCATTGACCAAGTCCTGTTGTGTAGTCCTGGGGTGATTCCTCACCTTTCTCAGGATCATTGAGACCCCACGAGGTGATATCTTGCACGGGGCTCCACTCCGATTGAGATTGACAGTCACGTTTAGCTTCTTCCATTTTCCAAAGATTGCTCCAACAGTGGACCTTTTTTCACCAAGCTGCTTGGCAATTTCTCCGTAGCCCTTTCCAGCCACGTGGAGTTGTACAATTTTGTCTCTGGTGTCTTTGGACAGCTCTTTGGTCTTGGCCATGTTACAAGTTTGAGTCTTACTGATTGTATGGGGCGGACAGGTGTCTTTATGCAGCTAACGACTTCACACAGGTGCATCCAATTGAGGATAATACATGGAGTGGAGGTGGACATTTAAAGGCGGACGAACAGGTCTTTGAGGTCAGAATTCTAGCTGATGGACAGGTGTTCAAAAACTTATTTGCAGCTGTATCACATAAATCGTTAAAAAGAAAATCATACATTGTGATTTCTGGCTATTTCTTTTTAGATTATCTCTCTCACAGTGGACATGCAACTATGATGAAAATTTCAGACCCCTCCGGGATTTCTAAGTGGGAGAACTTGCAATACAGCAGGGTGTTCAAATATTTAGTTTCTTCACTGTAATACTGGGATGAAAGAAACAAGTGCATGATTAAATGATGATTTCATTAAAATGCATAAGAATAGTAGTCTATGAGTTTACGAAAACCAAGTTATTCCTTATTTAATATTACCCAATGTCACCATAACATTGTGTAGTTTGAAAATAGTACCTGTACTTGTACTTACTGTAACTACTGAACACCAGTACTTTTGACATATTTGCAAACAACCAATAACTAGTAAAAACTGTCAAAGACGGGATCGTTGATAAATTTTCGTCTAGTTGAATCTCAGTGTGGCTTTTAAAACGGTAGATCATAATATAGGTGAATAAAGGTGGGTAGGACTAAATGGAACCAAAAAAAAAAAAAGCTATTTTGTAAACATTGGAAGTCTTCAATGTCATTGAATGAAAATGACTTATGGGGTCCCTCAAGAGTCAGTTCTTTGATCCCCCCATTCACCCTGTACTGTATACAGTATCTTTGGGGCAAATTCTTCAGAACTTTAATTTGGACGAATATAGCAGTATATACAGAGGACTACAGTTTTATTGAGATGGATTGGATTGTTGTGAGTAAATACCTGGAATCACTGTCTTTAAAAAACAAGTCCGAAACTTTGGTGTGTTGATACATTCAAACCTAACTTTCAACAGTCAGATCAAATCATATCCTGAAATTGCCTTCTACCTGCTGAAGAACATATCCTGAGTAAAAGCTTGCAGGTAGCAAGCAGACCAGGAGATGCTTTTATCTCAGGTAAACTTGACTATTATAATGGTCTTCTGATTGAACTCCCCCCAAAAGAGCATTACACAGCTGCAGCTCATTCAGAATGCTGCAGCTCAGATTCTGACCAAAACAAAGAGTCCAGAGCATGCAATTCCACTTCTAAAGATTTTAAACTGGCTGTATCTATGTATGTATTTATTTATTCATAATTTTACATTTTTAATCCAGGTGCAGCAATTTAGAACAGATCCTCAATTAGAACTTTGATATATTAAGAATGGAGAATATTGTTGTTTTGAAAAATTCTTCATTAGTGTATAAAGTGCAAAGTACAGGGCCGTGTTACTGGCTGCCTAGCGGGCCAATGTTGGCCACATGCACTCTGACTCTACGGGGCCATGAGAGCCAGGCGAGAGATGGCGAGTATAGCTCCATGCCCTGTGGGCAATTTGTAAACGGGTGCTGGGGATAAGCCAGCCAGGATGGTGGGTGCAGGGGAGTTGGATGGGGGAAAGGAGATGGCACTGGCAATTGCACAGAGATGACTCGTTCACTGTGCGCCTGCAATGTACTGAAATAATTCCCTTAGCTGCACAATTGGCTTGGACCTGGAGCACAAGAACAAATGTGCGCCTGCAGACTGGGCAGGTCTCAGAGCACGAGGTAAGAGTGGGGTGGATGGGGGGTGGGCTTGCGGTGGATACAAATGAATGAAGATGATGAAAGATACAGATAAGGGGGAGAAGGGACTTGCCTATGTTTGACTGCAGGGTGCTGTTCAGCGACCAAAAGGCCATTAACCACTTTTCTGCATACACACCTCATTATGTACTCTGCTCTCATCGCTGTGTCTCATGACATTATGATGCCTAATTGGCTTGATTGGCCTTAATTGGCAACAATAAACGCTGAGTGGCTGTTGACTGACTCTGATAGCGCCCGCTGTGGATTGGTAATGAATTGACTGAATTGCATCTGTTTTGGAGGTAAGGATGCTTGGCGGTTAAGTACATAAAATTCATTTGCTTCCACCTGCATCCAGTGATGGATTATTCGTTACATAAGAAGCTGTTTCATATTTGGGGGAGAAAAATAAAGACAAGCAGGCCGGCTTAATCCCAGTGCAGTAAGTGGAGTCAGCCTCGACAGCTGTGAGTGCAGTGGTTGGGTCCATGCATGATGATGCATGGTGTACTATGATGAGACATTAACTTTAGAACAAGCACCCATGACAATGAAAAGTGCCACGCTAGGACATTACAATAGCCGCAATTCATTTACCAGGAGGAGGAGGCACGTGGATCACTGCAATCAGCTGCTGGCCCATTATTCTTTTATGGTGGTTTCAGAGCATCTGTATACCTGGTGTTGTATTTATGTGCACAACACTTTGTGCTCACATTTACACCTTTCTCTGTGTGCCCATGAGCCTTATTTGCTCACCTGTCACATGACCTCTGTGAATACAATTTAACATGTACAATGGATTCTTTTTTTATTTTTTTCATTTTAGCTTTGTTACTCAAAACCCACACAACCAACGATACAAAACCAAGATCATGCTACCCGTCACGTCAGTACTTTAGCCTGCGTCAGCTGGTGTCCCGCCCTAATTGGCCTCCTAAGGCTCTTAAGTAGCTGCTCAAATGGCATCGACTGTCCTGGATAAACAACATAAAAACAGTGTGCAGACCATAATAGCGGTGATACTGCAGACTGTTGCAGCTTCAAACAGCAAACTCTACTGGCCATAACGTTCCATCTATTAAGAAACAAAGATGCTTTATGGGGTTAACGAGCTGTCTGCACAAAACCACCCAAACAGGAGAGATGAGATGGAGATCACTATGGAGAAATGTGGAAACAGGTCAGGAGGGAACACAAATCACAACAACAGTCTGCATCTTCCTACACTGCACAAATTGCACCGGAGGGAGTGCTGAAACACACACATAGACAAACTTCTCATCAAATTACAGCTGTATTGAACACGGTAGCGACAGTATGTTTGAGGAATCCCGCATTATCACATAAATGCTGCAGAGTAGAAGGCAGACCTCCATTGTCGCCGATAACCAGTGCCAGGAAGATTATTTTGGAAAGGTAGTCGGTTGCAATTACTGGTTACCCTGTTGAAAATGTAATCGTGGTATAACTATTTCAATTACTTTCTCCAAGTATTAAAACTGATCATATTGTGAATGAATGAAAACATCAACGTCTAAGTATGAACGTACAAACGTCTAGAACTAACCACATATTTCATATTTCTGCAAATAATAAACTGATAACAAAACATGAGGAAATAGGAATACAAAAAATATTTGCTGCTTCATACACAAATACATATATACAGTACATACTCTTTATATATAGTGTATTGAAAGGATTACTTTGGGATTGTATTTGGTTACAATTACAAGTTACCATGTTGAAAATGTAACAGTAGTGCAAGAATTTCAATTACTTTGTGAAAGTAATATGACTAATTATATTTGAATTACTTCAAAAGTAATTACTGCAGCTTCTGAGGAAGCAAGGTGCACCACAGGACCTCTTGAGGCAGTTCTACACAGCAGTCATCGAATGAGTCCTGTGTTGATCTATCACAGTTTGGTAAGGTGCTGCCACAAAAAAGGACAAACTCCAACTGGGACGAACAATAAGGGCTGCCGTACAAGTTATTGTTCCCCCCTACACACCCTCGAGGACTTGCACGCTGTCACAACTCTGCCAAGAATATGCAAAATTCTCTTGGTCTCATGAGCAAGTGGCACTGGGTAGGACCCAAATCCAAATGCAGGTCTGACATAGTTTCCGAGGGTGGTTTGATTTCAGGCTGTGGTCATACACATGAAGGCAGTCCAAATAGGTAAAAGCCCAAAAGCACGTGGCAAGAAGGCAAGGTCCAAAAACGTGAAAGGAGGGGTTTATTTGACGAGACTACGGTGGCACAAGAATGCTGGCATGTGGCAACGAGGCAAATCACTCACAAGAGTCAGGCAATTAATGACAAGAAGAAACGAGCCATAAATAGATGACATAATTAGCATCATCAATGAGGCGCAGACACGTGCATGGCAGTGGCGTGACACTTGGACCCTCCACATCCTGGTCACCACCTCTTTCAGCATGTTCCCTCAGGCAGGCGCTGCCAAACAATGCAAAACAAAAGCAGCAGACATTCCAAAAGCTTCGTCAACCGTCGCTTTACAATTCCATTGTAATTACATTCCATTCCACAATTTGGCACCTCTCTGTAGAGACACGCCTAGATTATTTGTGCACTCACACATCACTCTGCACTATTGGCACCATTTTATAATCAAAACACGAGTGAATTTCTTTCACCGTTAACTGTTTGCATATTCAATTATTATTGCCTCTCTTTCATGTGCTACGAACCATCCTACATATAAACCATTGATCAAAACTCAATTACAAATATGCAAGTACAATCAATACAGTACGTGTATGAGATTTACTGATATGGTTTGAAAAGATTCTGTGAAACTGTGATTGGCTTGATCTGCGGCCATGGCTATCGAAATTAGGGAGTCGGCAAACTAAAAGAACAATGTGCACATATAAATACATTTTACTGTAAATAACACCAGCACAACTAATGAATGAAGGGGTTCCAGAGCGCATCTGTATTTCTGTGACAGGCCATGACAAGAAGCTCTGTGGGGAGCAGTAGCTTGTTGTTGATTGTTTGAGGCTGGCAGACAGAACGGGGAACTCACCAGGGTGTACCCTGTTGTGGCTTTATAAGAGTCATAGGGGTATAAGATTCATCTTGTTGTGGTTGATCAAAATGAGCACCAAACCTCAATTGATTGGTTGTGAATCTGAGACTAAAACACACATAAATCAAAAGCCCCATCACTTAAGTTCAGTCAATCAAACATGCTGTATTGTACACATTAAATAATGTGTCCAGTACAGTATAATGTTAACTATCCATCCATCCATCTTCTACCGCTTATTCAAGGTCGGGTCACGGGGCCAGAAGCTTTAGCAGGGACGCCCAAATTTCCCTTTCCCCAGCCACTTCACCTAGCTCTTCTGGGGGGACCCGGAGGCATTCCCAGGCCCACCGAGAGATGTAGTCTCTCCGGGGTGTCCTGGGTCGTCCCCTGGGTCTTCTCTCAGTTAGACATGCCTGGAACAGCTCAACAGGGATGCGTCCAGGAGGCATCCAAATCAAATGTCCGAGCCACCTCAACTGACTCCTCTCAATACGGAGGAGAAGCAGCTCTACGCTGAGCCCCACCCAGATGACCGAGCTTCTCACCCTATCTCTAAGGGAGAGGCCAGACAGCCTGTGGAAGAAACTAATTTCGGCCACTTGTATCTGGGATCTTGTTCTTTTGGTCATGACCCACAGCTTGTGACCATAGGTGACGGTAGGAACATAGATCGACCAGTAAATTGAAAGCTTTAGCTTTTGCCTTAGCACCTTCTTTACCGCAACGGACCGATACAAAGTCTGAAAAGGCATACGCTGCACTGATCCACCTGTCGATCTTGCGTTCCATTCTTCTCTCACTTGTGAACAAGACCCCAAGATATTAGAACTCCAACATTTGGGACATGATCTCATCACCAACCGGGAGCAGGCACGCCACACCTTTTCAACTGAGGACCATGGTCTCAGATTTGGAGGTGCTGATTCTCATCCCAGCTGCTTCACATTCCTCTGTAAACTGCTCCAGTGAGAGTTGGATATACCTGCCTCGAGAGTCCCACATGCCAAAAATGCCTGAAAAAATCCTTTCTTCAGCTTGATGATATCCCTCACCGTTGGTGTCCATCAATGGGTTTGGGGGTTGCCAGCACGGCAGGCACCCATCACCTTTCTGCCACAGCTTAGGGTCAGCTACCTCAGCAATGGAGGCACGGAATATAGCATACTTGATGTCCCCCACTTTCCCTGGAACATGAGCAAAGTCTGTCGGAGGTGGTTGTTGAAAGTCCTTTTGACAGGGGATTCTGCCAGCCGTTCCCAGCAGACCCATAAAACACATTTGGGCCTACCACATCGGACCAGCTTCTTCCCCCACCATCTGTGCCAACCTACCAACGGGTGGTAATCAGTGGGCACCTCTTCCCCTCTCTTCGTCCGGGTGTCCAAGTCCGATGACATGACCACAAAGTCCATCATCAAACTTTTTCCGAAGGTGTCCTGGTGCCAAGTGCACATATGGACACACTTATGCTTGAACAAGGTGTTCCTTGTGGACAATCTGTGATAGGTTGAATAACGGAGCACCACTTAGTTTCTGATGGGGGTGGGATGGAAGGGTGGGGGTCCTCCAAATCACACCCTTCCACGTCTCAGTGTCATTGCCCATGTGAGCATTGAAGTCCCCCAGCAGAATGATGGAGTCCACAGGGGGAGCGCTTTCTAGCACCCTCTCTAAAGTCTCCAAAATGGGTGGGTACTCTGAACTTATGTTTGGTGCATATGCACAAACAACAGTCAGGACCCATCTCCCCCACCTGAATATGGAGGGAGGCTACCCTTTCGTCCACCGGGGTAAACCCCAACGTACAGGCGCCGAGCCTTGGGGCAATAAGTATACCCACACCAGCTCACCGCCTCTCACCGTGGACAACTGCAAATTGGAAGACACTCCAAAGCTACTCAAGAGGAGTGGTCCCAGAGCCCAAGTGTTGTGCAGAGGCAAGTCAGACTATATCAAGTTGGAACTTCTTGACCTCACACACCAGTTCGGGCTCCTTCCCTGCCAGAGACGTGACGTTCCACGTCCCTAGAGCCCACTCCTGTAGACAGAGATCAGATTGCCAACGCCCACCTCGGACTGCACCCAACCCCTGTGGCCCCTCCCACAGGTGGTGAGCCCACGGGAAGGGCAATTCACGTTACTTTTTTGGGCTCTGCCCGGCCAGTCCAAATCGGTGCAGGCCCGTCCACCAGACACTCACCTTTGAGCTCCACCTCCAGGCCTGGTACCAGAGGGGGCTCCAGGTAAACCACGTCTGGCCAAGGGAAACTACAATTGATATTTGTTTTTCATCATAGGAGTCTTATAGCCGTGCTTTGTCTGGTTCCTCAAGCAGAGTCTCATGGGTGAGCCTAGTAAAGTTGTGAAGCCCTTGCCAACTTAGCTTCTAGGATCATTGCGACACACAAAGCCCTCCACCACGGTAAGGGGAGGGGTCCCAGGATGGGTAAGCATTGTTATGTGTCTCTTGAAATTGTGATGTGACACAGGAGGCTTTGGGAGAAATCTGTCTTTTGAATTCTCGAATGTTAGGGATTTGCAATTTGTTCACGAATGGGTCTCTTAAACTTAAATAGAAGGAAAATTAAAAACATACATATACATTACATAACACGCTATGCTGGGGAAGATATGTATAACGTCCTTCTTCAATCACTATTTTCTTCATTGCGCTTTCACATTTTCCACGTGGCAGATCTTGGCAGCATGCAAAATTCAGGGTTTAATAAACGAGAACTACGTCCATGTAGACAGCGGATAAATGCTATACTTTTGCCAATAAATGTGGTGGTTGTTTCTGCTTCTTTCATGGGGTTCACTGATGCAAAAAGCATAGAGCAGGCAGCATGACTCTATCTTGCTGGTAGCGCGACAGTAGCAACCAAAGAGTGACAAACTCACTTAACCTTTGTGATTTAGAGTTAAATCTTTCGCTAATTGTAATGAATGAAACCAGTAGCTTTGTATAATGAAAAGTCATTTGCAATGCTTACTGTAGTAAAAGACAACAATGACTTAAATGTCTTTTTTTTATCCATGACACTTACTTTTGACATTGAGATACATGGACTTGCTGACATCAGCCCCAACGTCATTGCTGACTCTACAAAGGTAGAAGCCACTGTCTTCTTCCAGCACATGTTTGATGAGCAAGGAGCCATTGACCAGCACCTCAATACGAAAGCCTGAGTTGAGGGCAATGGGTTTGAATTGAGGAACCCCGGCACCTATGGGAAAGAAAGTATATTGCCTTATTTGTTCTGTACATCGGAAAAACAATTTACCAATCCGGTAGGCTTCCGAGGAGCAAAACTCTCTGCCTAATTGTCCATGTCCATTTTCCAAGCCAGTCATCCTCACAAGTGTCGCAGGAGTTCTGGAAGCTATCCCAGCTAACATTGGGGAATAGGTAGACCACACCATGAACTGGTCGCCAGTCAGTCGCAGGGCACATAGATACCATCACTGAGCTTGAATCGATCCCACGCTGCCTGCACCGAAGTCAAGCATAGGTACCACTACACCATGAGTGACCTTTATTCTCAATTGTATACTATAATCTTGTATACATATTCATCTGTCTGCCAGGTGTGTGATATACAGTGAAGAAAATAAGTATTTGAATACCCTGCGATATTGCAAGTTCTCCCACTTTGAAATCATGGAGGGGCCTGAAATGATCATCAACGGTGCATGTTCTCTGCGAGAGAGATAATCTAAAAAGAAAAATCCTGAAATCACAATGTATGATTTTTTAACGATTTATTTGTATGACAGCTACAAATAAGTATTTGAACACCTGTGTAACAGCTAGAATTCTGACCCTCAAAGACCTGTTCGTCCGCCTTTAAAAGTCCACCTCCACTCCATGTATTATCCTAAATCATATGCACCTGTGTGAGGTCGTCAGCTGCATAAAGACACCCGTCCACCCCTTACAATCAGTAAGACTCAAACTTGTAACATGGCAAAGACCAAAGAGCTGTCCAAAGACACCAGAGAAAAAAATCGTACAACTCCACATGGCTGGAAAGGGATATGCAGAAATTGCCAAGCAGCTTGGTGAAAAAAGGTCCACTGTTGGAGCAATCATTAGAAAATTGGAAGAAGCTAAACATGATGGTCAATCTCAATCGGATAGGAGCCCTATGCAAGATATCACCTCGTGGGGTCTCAATGATTCTTAGAAAGGTGAGGAATCAGCCCAGGACTGCACGACAGGACTTGGTCAATGACCTGAAAAGAGCTGGGACCACCGTTTCCAAGGTGACTGAAGACGTCATGGTTTGAAATCATGCATGGCACGGAAGGTTCCCCTGCTTACACCAGCACATGTCAAGGCCAATCTTAAGTTTTGCCAATGACCATTTTGGATGATACAGAGGAGTCATGGGAGAAAGTTTTGTGGTCAGATGAGACCAAAATGGAACTTTGTGGTCATAATTCCACTAACTGTGTTTGGAAGAAGATGAATGATGAGTTCCATGCCAAGAACACCATCCCTACTGTGAAGCAGCCTACTGTGGGTGGTAGCATCATGCTTTGGGGGTGTTTTTCTGCACAGGGGACAAGGCGACTGCACTGTATTAAGGAGACGATGACCGCGGCCATGTATTGTGAGATTTTGCGGAACAACCTCTTTCCCTCAGTCAGAGCTTTGAAGATGGGTCATGGCCGGGTCTTTCAACATGACAATGACCCAAAGCACACAGCCAGGAAAACCAAGGAGTGGCTCCGTAAGAAGCATATCAAGGTTCTGGTGTGGCCTAGCCAGTCTCCAGGCCTAAACCCAATAGAAAATCTTTGGAGGGAGCTTAAACTCCAAGTTTTTCAGTGACAGTCCAGAAACCTGTCTGATCTAGAGAAGATCTTTGCGGAGTCGTGGGCCAATATCCCTCTTGAAGTGTCTCTAAACCTGGTGAACAACTACAGGAAACGTTTGACCTTTGTAATTGCAAGCAAAGGTTACCAAATATTTCCATTGGTTTTCTCAGGTGTTCAAATACTTATTTGCAGCTGTAGCACACAAATAAATCGCTCAAAAACATCATACATTGTGATTTCTGGATTTTTATTTTCAGATTATCTCTCTCACAGTGGACATGCACCTACGATGAAAATATCAGACCCCTCCATGATTTCTAAGTGGGAGAACATGGAATAATAGCAGGGTGAGCATTTGTCTTGCGATACTTTACCAACACACTAAATTAAAACTTGTAATAAAACAAACTAGTACTCCTGTACAGTTAGGAAGTTGTTACTTTGAAGTGTAATACAGTTGAAAACAGATATGGACTATATAAAATGACAGAAATCCCCCCACCCCATTGTCTGGCATGAATTCACACCAAACCTTTCCTGTTGAGATCAATTAGGATTACCCAAATTATTCCATGAAAAAAACATTTTTAAAAATGCTTATTACTTTATTCAAAGTCACACATTTACCCACAGTAAGATTACTTATGCCTTTAAACAGTATGGGAAAACTCAGATGTCACATCTTTGGAAATGAGGCTTGGGATACGTTTGTTGACAACATTTGAGTTGGAGACATACTTGTAGATCTAGTTAAAGAAGGCACACCTGACACGTACTGCTTCTTGGTGTAACATAAAAGGTAAAGCCCAAAAAAATCAGCCAGGAAATCCAGAAGAAAATTGTGCACTTGCGCAAGATTGGTTCATCCTTGGTTGCGATTTCCAGATGCCCGAAGGCGTGATGTTAATCCAAATTCAGGCATCCGGAAATTGCATCCAAGATTGAACCAGACATATGCAAGTCCACAATACTCTTCCTGATATATTGGTTGATTTCAGCTGACTTTAGCATGATGTTAGATAAAGCAGTGTGTTTCAGGTGTGCCCAGTTCAAATGCATCCACAGATCTGTCCCAAATTTAAAAAAAAAAAAATTGTTAGAAAACAGGCAGCACAGTGATGACTAGTTAGAGAATCTGCCTCACAGTTCTGAGGTCCAGGGTTGAAATCCCGGTCCCACTTGTGTGGAGTTTTATCTTCTCCCGGTGCCTGCCTTGTTTTTTTTTCAGGGCACTCTGGTTTCATCCTAAAACATGCCTGGTAGGTTAGTTGACTCCAAATTGCCCACGGGTGTGAATGTGAGTACGAATGGTTGTTTGTATGTTCCCTGCGATTGGCTGGCTATCATTTCAGGGTGTAGCCCGCAACACAAGTTGGAATTGGCTCCAGGACTGCCGTCAACCTTGTGAGGATAAGCTTCTCTGACAATGGATCGATGGATGAATGTTGGAAAAATAGATCCAAATCAGAAGCTTCCAAAGATATTATATCTATGTTTTCCCAAACTGTGCTAATCTTACTTACAGAATCGCTGACTTTGAAGAAAGTAATGAAAACTCACCCCAAAGAAATCCTTCCCTCATTATTCTGGCATTAAGAACATAGAAATAATATCAGTAGTCCTCAATTACCTATAACAGGAATGGTTTAGTCTGCAGCTGTAACTGCCAAGCGCCTCCGCCTCTTGCTGTTGTCGGGTGTACACATTTGATGTCACCGTGAACGAGGTTGAAAACAGATAGTTTTGATTTGAATTTGTTTTCATTTTCTTCTCACCTTTGTTTTTTTTCCCCCCACTCGCCAAGCAACAAGTTGCTTATTGCTACGCAGTTCCTGAATCAAGTCCTCTGAAGGATGATGGAGTGGTCCATTCATCAA